>NC_054373.1:178666370-179002931 GCF_017654675.1 Xenopus laevis
TTTCTAATTTTTTTCCTAAGCAGAAGAACATCAGAGCAGCCTCTTTCTTTCTCCTGACAACTTCCTTGACTACTTGGTGGTCAAACTATACAAATGTGAAGCCAGTATATAGAGTATATTAGATGCGTTTAGATGAGCTTACCTATATACGGTGGGTCCGGGTGCACACACCTCAGACCTTCAGCAAAGGGAGCAAACACCACCATCTTCCATCAGAAGAGGCCGGCACAAGCCTGGACCCACAAAGTAGTAGAGCCGGAGTCAGGTTGTAAAAGGTTAAAAAGCTTACATTGTATTCTCCATAATTAAGAACCAAAGCCAGATGCGTTTCGTGTCTACCAGGGACACTTAGTCATAGGCTAAACTTTGAACACTACATACAGGATATTTAAAAGAGAGGAAGCCAATGGGAAACCAATAGGTGGTGCTACCAGGCGTGCCAATCAAGAAAAAGAGAAACTTCAGTATCCAATAAAACACATTCAAATCTGTTGAACAATGGGACCCATTAGACACACTCCAAGGCTAGAAAATGCTTAGATTAACTTAATTAAGGAGTACATAATACAAAGTATAAATAAATATGTCAAAAGGGAAAAAATCTGACTCCGGCTCTACTACTAGGTCCAGGCTTGTGCCAGCCTCTTCTGATGTTTCCTGGTACTTGGTGGTCAGACTGGTGAAAACTGACCAGCAGGTGGAGCTGTTGTAACAAAATTCATTTATATTAACATTACATGTATCTCTTAATATCTTGGAGCTAAAAAAAAAAAATAATAACAAATGTACATTGCGGAAGTGCTTAGAATAGCCCCCTCATCAATGTTACATTCACTTATTTTTAAGGTTTACATATCCTTTAAAGGATAAGTAAACCTTAAAAATAAGTGAATGTAAAATTGATGAGGGTGTTATTCTAAGAACATTTGCCATGTACATTCATTATTTATTTTTATTTAACTCCAAGATATTTAAGGTTACATGTACTATTAACAATGATTTTTCCAACCAGTCTGACCACCAAGTAGTCAAGGAAGTTGTCAGGAGAAAGAAAAAGGCTGCTCTGATGGTCTTCTGCATAGGAAAAAAATTAGAAACCTTTCTCAAATCTTTCCTAACCAGCAGAAAAAATCAAACCAGCCCTCTTTCTTTCTCCTGACAACTTCCTTGACTACTCGGTGGTCAGACTGGTGGGAAATGACCAGCAGTTGGCGCTGTTGTAACAAAATTTATTGATGTTAAAAGAACATGTATCCTTAAATATCTTGGAATTAAATAAAAACAAAAAAAGGAATGTACATAAAGATGTGCAACATAAAGAGGCATTGTACAAGCAGTACTTTGTACTTGATGGAGACTGCGCTCCATGTTGGTGGCAAAACAATCTTTCTTGGGTTTTTAATGTCTACATTTGGTTTAGTAGCCTTATAGAATGGTGCCCCAGTATACAGAATGACCTTGAGTGTCCAGATAATAGATCCAGTACCTGTGTATTCTTGGAGAAGCGTAAGATGAAGGCCTGGAAACCATCAGTGCTTCAGCTGTGGCAGAACTACAGCTCCAAGCATCCAGGTAGAGGTAGAGGTTGCCTAGAAAGAAGCATAAAGAGTTACTGCTGGTTTATCTATGGAGTGAGCAAGTGGTGGGCAACAATTGGGCATCCCCTATAGCAGTGCCTAGTCTGGCTGTTATTTAGACTAGCAAATAAGGGGGCACCAGATGACACATAGCACTGGGTAAGCATAGGCCTCACCAGTGGTTTTACATCTACATTTAAAAGTACTCCTAGTTCCTCCTCCAACAAATATTTGCTAAGCTTAGACCCCTTCCAATGCAATCCCCTAAAGGGTTGTTCACATTAAAACTAACTTTTAGTATGGTGTAGAGAGTGATCTTTTGAGACAATTTGCATTTGGTTTTCATTTTTTATTATTTGTGGTTTTTGACTTATTTAGCTTTTTATTCAGCAGCTCTCCAGTTTGTAATGTCAGCAATCTGGTTGCTAGGTTCCAAATTACCCTAGCAACCATGCACTGATTTGAATAAGAGACTGGAATATGAATAGGAGAGGCCTGAAAAGAAAGAAGAGTAATAAAAGTAGCAATAACAATAAATGTGTAGCCATACAGAGCATTTGTTTTTTTTAGATGGGGTTAGCGACGCCCCCCATTTGAAAGCTGCAAAGAGTCAGAAGAAAAAGACAAATAATTCGAAAACTATAAAAAAGAAAATATGAAGTCCATTTGAAATGTTGCTTAGAATTGGCCATTCTATAAAATATTAAAGTTAACTTAAAGATGAACCACCCCTTTAAATAACTTATGGATACAAAAGTCAGACTTACAGGCCTACAATTGTCAAGTTGAAATTGATCATTCGAATTACATCCCCCTTTACTGCAATCTTTTGGTTACTCTGAACTTAAGGCCCATTCACTTAAGTTACACCAGGGTTTTAGCCCATACACTGGCCACAAATAGGACGACTTGTCATTTCTCACTGATATATATTGTCATTGGTCTGTGTGTGCGCCCCCTAGTGGTGTGGCAGGTCAAACCCATCCTGAGGGGCTCATACTAACTTTAATGGCATATGAAGTGGAACTAAACTCTACAAATAAATATGGCTAGAAATGCTCTATTTCAAATACAGGTATGGGATCCGTTATCCGGAAACCCATTATCCAGAAATCTCTGAATAACGAACGGCTTGTAATGGTATCTATATGCCCTAAAAAGTGTCTACCCGTCAGCTGTATATACTAAGGAAAATAACCAATTAAAGTGGGAATTAGTCTTTGCAGGTAAAGCAATCAGTTCCTGATTTTCCAGTTTTGCCTTTTCGATTGCTTTTTCTTGTCGTGGTATTTATATGCCCTTAAAAAGTGTCTACCCCTCAGTTGTATATACTAAGGATAATAACTGATTAAAGTGAAATTAGTCTTTGCCAGGGGCGTAACTATAGAGGAAGCAGACCCTGCGGTTGCAGGGGGGCCCAGGAGTGTAAGGGGCCCAGTGAGACCCTAATTAATTAGCAATTTTAATCTATCTTGGTAAAATAGGCCAACTTATAAATATTTTGGGGCCCTAAATTGAATTTGCTATGGGGCCCAGTAACAACTATTTACGCCACTGGTCTTTGCAGGTACAGCAATCAGTTCCTCGTTTTCCAGTTTTGCTTTTTTGATTGCACCTACTTGTCGTGGTATTTATATGCCATTAAAAAAGTGTTCTCCCCTCAGCTGTATCTACTAAGGATAATAACCGGTTTAATTGGAAATTAGTCTTTGCAGGTAAAGCAATCAGTTCCTCATTTTCCAGTTTTGCCTTTTTGATTGCACCTACTTATAAAGGTATTTATTTGCTCTTAAAAAGTGTCTACCCTTCAGCTGTATATACTAAGGAAAATAACTGATTCAATTGAAAATTAGTCTTTGCAGGTACAGCAATCAGTTCCTCATTTTCCAGTTGTGCCTTTTTGATTGCCTTTTTGATCCCCCCACAAAGTTTCTGTCCCCCAGCTGTATATACTAAGGAAAATAACCAATTCAATTGGAAATTAGTCTTTGCAGGTAAAGCAATCAGTTCCTCATTTTCCAGTTTTGCCTTTTTGATTGCACCTATTTGTCGTGGTATTTATATGCCATTAAAAAAGTGTTCTCCCCTCAGCTGTATCTACTAAGGATAATAACCGGTTTAATTGGAAATTAGACTTTGCATGTAAAGCAATCAGTTCCTCATTTTTCAGTTTTGCCTTTTTGATTGCACCTACTTGTAATGGTATTTATTTGCTCTTAAAAAGTGTCTACCCTTCAGCTGTATATACTAAGGAAAATAACCAATTAAAGTGGGAATTAGTCTTTGCATGTAAAGCAATCAGTTCCTCATTTTCCAGTTTTGCCTTTTTGATTGCTTTTACTTGTTGTGTTATTTATATGCCCTTAAAGTGTCTACCCCATACCATATATGTCACCAAGGAAGTGTGTGCCATCAGCCTTATGTCTGTTTCTAGACAGCTTCACACCGCAGGCATCCACATCACATTTGTGCTGCTTTCTATGCTGCTGCCATGAACTAGCATTTCTCATAAATCCACCTTCCCTGCATATTTTCGACGAGAGGAGAAGTTTTTATCTCCTTATAATTTAATAGGGAAGGAGGCATGTTTATGGGCTGCTGTAAAGCTTATCACCCATTGCTGCACAGACTCGTCTAAACAAACGAGCTGCAGCAACAGCAGGCCGAGACTCTCCCCGACCAGCACCAGTGTCTGCAAATCCACTATAAAAATATTATACAAGTATTTTATTCTTGCAGAATGGTGGGGGAAATGTGCAGACAGCAGGATATAATGTAGTTAATCCCTCCCGACACAAATGGAATGTATTAAAGTATCTAGTATTAGTTCATTAGCTCGCGTTCTTTATATGGTGCTGTTACACATTTAAAGGGGAAGTAATACAGGTATAAGCAGGTAAGCTTATAAAACCAGATCCTACTGGTATTAATAATAGATATCAGGGCAAGGTGGAGGAGGAATGCCCTTTAGCACGTAGTAAATATATGTCTGAATGAATTGTTCATCCCAGTGCCACAAGTGAGTTTTAAAGGGGAACTATAGCGATAATTAAAATTTAAAGGAGACATACTATACCCTCAATTTGTAGGCGATTAGTAATAATAATAAAAGTAATATATGGTGTTGCTTTTACATGGTGCTAAAAATTAATATTATAATATTATCATTAATAGCAGATATAATAGCAAATGGATTAGAGCTCACTCAAATAACTGATTCCAGTAAAAACAAAATGTAACAAAATAACTGCCTTTGGCACAAATCCTGCATGTAGAGAGACATGATGTCTGGTGATTTTAATAGAGTGAGCTCTAAGGGCTCTTACTGACGAGCGGTTGAAGCTGCGCTCCCCTGCGTTCCGTTTTTCAGGGTTCAGCCGCAGGGGAGCGCAGGAATAGACGCATTTAGCTTTTTTCAATGGGGCTGTACTCACACAGGTGCGTGTAGGCGCGGAACGCAGGAAAAATGCAGCATGTTGTGTCTCAACCTGCGTTCGGCGCCTACATGCGCCTGTGTGAGTACAGCCCCATTGAAAAAAGCTAAATGCGTCTATTCCTGTTCCTGCGGCTGAACGCAGAAAAACGGAATGCAGGGGAGCACAGCTTCAACCGCTCGTCAGTAAGAGCCCTTATACATCTTCTAGGCAAAAGGAGCCCCCCTATAAGATAAATTGGATCTAACTGTCAATAAATATCTGCAGTGCATGAAGACAGAATGAAGAGAAACAGATGCTGAGAGAGGGATAGTGATGATAAACTTGATTATTTCAGAAACGGTACAGAATGTTTAATTGATTTTAATTAGAAAACTTGTTATTTCAGTATGCTGACACTGATACTAAATCTTCATTTATGCGATAGTTCCACTTTAATAAACTTTTCCACTTTTTCTCCTGAAAAGGGGAATTTCTTCCCCTAAGAAGCATTCCAGCACCGATAATGGTGCAAAAACATTATGTTGGCTTATCGGCATGGCCGGGATAACAAAACCCTTTCTTACCCCCCTCCACTGGTAACAATTGGAAATAATTGTCATTCCCTGTGGGTAATTGCCCATTCTTTTTATATAGGGAGAAAGATACTCATCAAAAGACCTGAGAATTGTGTGGTACGATGCACCTTTCCCTGGCAATGCAACAGTTTAGTCACACTGTATGGGAGATGTTAGTGGTCTTATAACACAGCTTTAGACAACAGTGGTCAGAGATCCCATTTAAAACCCACTGGGGCTCATTTATATACACTGGCCATATTTGTTCCTGGGCAGTAACCCATGGCAACTAGTTGAAATAGGAAATTGGAGTAGCTAAACGTTGAAGTCCCGAAGAGGCGAAAAGACCTGAAGCCACGAAAACAGCCGAAGTTGAAGTCCTGAAGCCAATTCTACTGAACACCAATGTGTGTTTTTTTTAATTTTTGTAATCCCCTGCCCACCAATGTATCATTTTAATACTCTATAGGCCCCTGCCACCAATGTTTCTTTTAAACTTGTAGGGGGCCATGACCACCAATGTTTTTGTAAAAACTTTTATGAGGGCGCTGGTGCAATTTTTTATTTTTAGGGGGGGCCCTGAAAACCAATGTTTTTTAAAAACTTTTATGGAGGCCCTGGAGCAATTTTTATTTTTAGGGGGGCCCTGACCACCAATATTTTTTTAAAAACTTTTATGGGGGCCCTGGCGCAAATAGTTTTTTGTTTTTTTAACTTATGGGGGGGGGCCTGACCACCAATGATTTTTTTTTAACTTTTAGGGAGGCCCTGACCACCAATTGTTTTTTTTAAAAAAAAATTATGTGGGACCCTGGCCGCCAATTTTTTTTTAATTATAAGGGGACCCTGACCACCAATCGCTTTTTATAACTTGTGAGTGAGGGGGTTTAACATTTTTAGCTGTGGACTTTTTACTGTGGTGTTGGATCTGGGATGGGGTTTGGGGCGGGATCTGGGGTGAGCAGGGAACAGGGGGCCCAGAAAATTTTGCTGTACCGGCCCCGTGATTTCTGATGATGCCATGGAGTACAGGTATGGGACCTGTTATCCAGAATGCTCAGGACCAGGGGTTTTCCAGATAACGGATCTTTCCATAATTTGGATCTTCATACCTTAAGTCTACTAGAAAATCATGTAAACATTAAATAAACACAATAGGCTGGTTTTGACTCCAAAAAGGATTAATTATATCTTAGTTGGGATCAAGTAGAAGCTGCTGTTTTATTATTACACAGAAAAATGAAATCATTTTTAAACAGCTGGATTAGTCTATGGGAGACAGCCTTTCTGTAATTATGAGCTTTCTGGATTACGGGTTTTCAGATAAAGGATCCCACACCTGTACTTGATATCAGCTAAGATATACAGTAGAATTCTTATTGGAGTCAAATTGGAGTCTATTGGGTTTAATTAATTTTTAAATGCTTTTCAGTATGGGGAAAAATCTAGGTCCGGAGCATTGTGGATAACAGGTCCCATATAGATTCAATATTGTATTTTATTCTATATAATGAGATATATTCCGGCTATATTTGCTCTGTGTATGTTGCACTGCTCATCTACGTGGCCTTATCTCCGTATCAACAGCAAACTCGTCTCACTAATATATTAATCCAGACTATAAACCCCGAGGGGGCACAAAAGGGAGCGTTATAGGCCCAGCTTATATGGTGTAACAGAGTGGAGCACGGTCAGACTCCAGCCCATTGTCCCTTCTTGTTACCATGACATCTGCCAGGAATGTCCATTTACTACATGCCATTTGTTGCTGGGGTCTAACATTAAGCCCAGAGTGTGGCAACTTGCAAAAAGACCCCCATTCATCCCTCCCAATGTGATTTATTGCACTTACGCCTCGGCTTATGAACCACCTCCTTGTTCTTGTGTCATCTGGGCCAGCCGACAGATGTTCCTCAACTCGTTCCATTCGTGTCCCCACAGTCATACTGCAACTGGTCCTTCTACTAAATGACATTATTGCCTATATATATCTATATATATATATACACACACACAGGTATGGGATGCATTATACGGAAACCCTTTATCCAGAAAACTCTGAATTACGGAAAGGCCGTCTCCCATAGATTCCATTTTATCCAAATAATCTAAATTTTTAAAAATAATTTCCTTTTTCTGTGTAATAATAAAACAGTAGCTTGTACTTGATCCCAACTAAGATATAATTAATCCTTATTGGAAGCAAAACCAGCCTATTTGGGTTTATTTCATTTTTACATCATTTTCTAGTCCGAAAGATCCGTTATCCAGAAACCCCAGGACCTGAACATTCTGGATAACAGGTCCCATACAACAATGTCCACACTCTCAGGTTTTTAAAAGTGAAAAGGTTATTTATTGAAAAGAACTGAAGTTTCAGCTTGATAAACGCTAGAGTGCTAGCCGAAACGTCAAGTTCTTTTTGAATGAATAACCTTTTCACTTTTAAAGACCTGAGAGTACGGACATTGCACGGACTGCACCCAGGCACTTTGATTTTTTCGTAACGTGAGTGCCAGCTAATTTTGATGTTATATATATATATATATATATATATATATATATATATATATATATATATATATATATATATACTTTTTACCTGGTGCCTACACTCAGACTGGCCTTCATTCATTTTTTTCAGTGCAGGGTCAAATTATAATATAAAATAGTTCAGAAGGACCCGCACTCCTTATACTGTAAATCAAAATTTCTTTTAATGTTTTGGCCCACATTAGGGCCTTTATCAAGGATAATAAATGTGGGGTTATTTTATAACATGCCGTAGTCAATGTTTCAGTCCCTTTTGGTAAAGGTCTGAAACGTTGGATACAGCGTGTTCTAAAATAAATCACTTTGTATGAAGGAAACTGGAGTGCCGGTCCCTTCTAATATGCAAATAAGTCACATTGACTGTGCACCCAGGAAGATAATAACATTAGAGTACAAACACTTGGATTGTATATATATATATATATATATATATATATATATATATATATATATATATATATACTAAATATATACTAAATCATCATCATTTATTTATTTATATAGCGCTGTCAAGATACGCAGTGCTTTATGGGGGGAATCGATCCAGCAGGTGACATGGAAAACTGTCATTGGCTAACAATTCCTCTTACAGTTCTCTCTATTCTCTTCCCTGTTTGTCCTCAGTAAATGCCGCCTTCAGGGGAATAAATCTGTTTAGAAATAATAACCAATTGCATATCTTGTACTGGGGGCTTCCTTGGATCGACCATTTCAATTGGCTTGGATCACCTTGGGCCTCTTGTGAGCATTTTGATTGGCTGTGCATATGATGGAAGAACACTGTGTGAAGCGGCACTTTGTTGGGCACTCCACCAATCAAAAACATCAAACTTCTGCCTGCGAACTGGACTGAGGCACTTGTCTGGGGGAATGCCATGTTGCCATCTTGGTTTCCCAGGTAGTCCTTGCGGGGCTAGTACAAGGCACATGTATAGAATACCGGTTCCACCCCAAGCTCACACAAGGACTCCCGGAAAATATTTGAATGATGGTGGCACAGTGACCCCAGAAAAGTACCCCAAGCAGGTGCATTGTTTATAGAAGAGATGCACTGGATGGGGCAAAACATTAGCAATTTTGGCACAAGAGCTGACCTTTCCATATAAACTAGGGCTGGACATTCTGTGGCTCATGTGAGATCAGGGGTGACATTATAGTTCAACCACATCTGGGTGGCAGCAGATGCCTAGTGGCCAAATATAATAAAATTTAACATACGGATTGCAAAATACTATGATTTGTTTGTTCCTTATTTAAAGTCTACTCATTAAAGGGTTTGTTCACCTTTAAGTTATATTTTGGTATGATGTAGAGAGTGATATTCTGAGACAATTTGCAATTGGTTTTCATTTTTTATTATTTGTGATTTTTGAGTTATTTAGCTTTTTATTCAGCAGCTCTCCAGTTTCAGCAAATTGGTCGCTAGGGTCCCAATTATCCTAGCAACCATGCATTGATTTGAATACAAGACTGGAATATTAATAGGAGAGGCCTAAATAGAAAGAGGAGTAATAAAGTAGCAATAACAATACATGTATAGCCTTACAGAGCATTTGTTTTGTTAGATGGGGTCAGTGACCCCCATTAGAAAGCTGGAAAGTGTAAGAAGAAGAAGGCAAATAGTTAAAAATAAGTAAATACATTAAGTCCAATTGAAAAGTTAGACACGGCCATTCTATAATATACTAAAGCTTAACTTGAAGGTGAAAAACCCCTTTAAAAAGAAGTGACTGTAGTTATTATGACTTAGCAATGATCGCAGTGTTGGGTTAGGGATGTCTCTTATAATAATCTTATTTATGAGCTCAGCTCTCAGCCCCCCACTTAGTGGCTTTTGTAAGAGTTATCAATGTCAAGAGGCGTTTCTCCATGTTGGGTCAGTACTCGGTGTACTACATGCAACGTCTCCCCCTTCTTAATTCTCCAACACCTTCTAGGGTCAAGTCTGACATTGTGCACTAAAACATTATTACGGCCATGGAACATTTCACGCCTGACTCGTTTCAGCTGATTGGTGGGTTCAAGTGATTCATCAGCCAAAAGCCGTCGAGCCAATTTTCAGACAAGAGCCCGAGTCTGACATCTCCCAGCAAACAGGGAGGGGGTTGATTTATAGAGCTCGCGAGTGACATAAGGCATTAGCAGCTCACTATCACTTGTGTCCAAACACTTCCATATTGACAATTGCCACACCACCACTAACGTCCCTGTATTAATGATAAATGAAGTCTAGGGGGTGGTGGGGAGATTATATTTAGACTTTACTGCTGGGACGCTATCCAGAAAAGTGTCAGAAATCAAGAGGCTCCAGTCTGCCAGACTTCCAGACTATTTTATTCCTTTCTTAAAGGTTGAGATAGTTGTGTCACCTCGTCTCGAGGGTTTTATGTGACCAGACTCCCAGAAATCCACTGGCACATTCATTAGGTGCTGCCCAGGAGGCACCCATTCCGCTGAAAGGACACCCCTGTCTCCCTCCTGCACCCTATAAACAAACTGTCACGTTCATAGATACAGAAAAGGAGTGAAAATAGTAAATATAAAGAAAAAGAACTGTCTGGTGTTCTTTTTTTTTTTTATTGAAACATTTTACTACAGGTACGGGACCCGTTATCCAGAATGCTCGGGGTTTTTCCAGATAACAGATCTTTCCGTAATTTGGATCTTCATACCTTAAGACTACTAGAAAATCATGTAAACATGAAATAAACCCAATAAGCTGATTTTGCTTCCAATAAGGATTAATTATATCTTAGTTGGGATCAAGTACAAGGTAAAGGTATAGGACCTGTTATCCAGAATGTTCGGGACCTGGGGTTTTCCTGATAATGGATCATTCTGTCATTTGGATCTTCATAGCTTAAGTCTACTAGAAAATCATGTAAACATTAAATAAACCCAATAGGCTGGTTTTGCTTCTAATAAGGATTAATTATATCTTAGTTGAGATCAAGTACAAGCTACTGTTTTATTATTACAGAGAAATCATTTTTAAAAATTTGAATTATTTGATGAAAATGGAGTCTTTGGGACTGGATAATGGGTTTCTGGATAACAGAACCCACACCTGTACTGCAACACAGGTATGGGACCTTTTATCCAGGATGCTTTGAACCTGGGGTTTTCAGGTTAATGGATCTTTCCGCAATGTGGATCTTCATACTTTGTCTATTAGAAAATCATATAAACATTAAATTTCAACATCCTTTTTCAGGGTGATAGGCTGAAAAACAGCGTAATTTTTTTCTGGGGTACCCGGCTTCCCCCCTACATTTCCTATGGCACATAAACTATACACTGGGCTCATGTGTAGGGCAATATAACAAATTTATTTTATTTTTTCTTGTGTAGTGTAATGTATTTGCTGCAACATATACATCCATTCAACTGAACTTCCCGCCGTATGCTAATTAGCCAACGCAAGCGCAACTTCGCTTTGCTTGCCGAATTAACGCTAGCGCCATGGACGCAACTTCGCATTTTAGTGAATTAGCTTTGTCTGAGCGAATTTTCACCTGGCGAATTGTGTCGATGTGAGTGAAGTCTCCCTTGGCGAATTTCCGGAGGTTAGACTCCATTTCATGCAAATAATCCACATTTTTAGAAATAATTTCCTTTTTCTGTGTAATAATAAAACAGTAGCTTGAACTTGATCCCAACTAAGATATAATTAATCCTTATTGGAAGCAAAACCATCCTATTGGGTTAATTTAATGATTTAGATTTAAGGTATGAAGATCCAAATTACAAAAAAAGATCCATTATCCAGAAAGCCCCAGGTCCCGTTCATTCTGGATAGCAGGTCCCATTTCTGTACAATATATCAGTGGTTCTTGGCTTATTTCAATGAGATTCCCACTCACAGGATTCAAAACTCAGCACAGAATGAATAATATCTCCTTATATTACTATTGTAACTACTGTGATTTCTCTATATCAAGATGCTGACACTTTATTCTGGGCTGGAGATGATATTTCATTAACCATTTGCTGTCAGTTCAGAATGTGCTATGGATGCAGTTAATTATTGCTCTCGTGGTGGATTGTACTGGAGGTGTCATTACTTCCTATTGGATAATGTGACAAATTCCCAAATACCCAATAGGGCTGAGGTTCTGGTACCCACTGCTCTCACTGTATAATGTGCTGGGATTACAATATTCCTAATTGGGGTGTATTTTGTAGCTGAAATTCTACAGCCTATGCATACACCAATTTCCCAGTAAGCCTGACCTCTTTTTAAAGGGGAATTATCACGAAAAATGAAAAATGAATATGAGCTTCCTCATACATACAAAACTTTCTAAATACAATCAATTCAAATTCTGCGTTGTTTTTTAAAATAATCAAGTTTATTATCACTATCCATCTCTCAGCATCTTATAGGGGGGCTCTTTTCCTAGCAGATGTATTAGAGTTCACTCAAATATCTGATTCCAGTGCAAACTAGGGATGCACCGAATCCATTTTTTTGGATTCGGCCGAACCCCCGAATCCTTTGCGGAAGATTCGGCCGAATACCGAACCGAATCCTAATTTGCATATGCAAATTAGGGGTGGGAAGGGGAAAACATTCTTTACTTCTTTGTTTTGTGACTAAAAGTCACGCAATTTCCCTCCCCGCCCCTAATTTGCATATGCAAATTAGGATTCGGTTCGGCCGGGCAGAAGAATTCAGCCGAATCCTGCTGAAAAAGGCCGAATCCCGAACCGAATCCTGGATTCAGTGTATCCCTAGTGCAAGCAAATTCTAACAAAATAACTGCCTTTTGCACAAATCCTGCATGTAGAGAGACATGATGTCTGGTGAGTTTAATAGAGTGAGCTCTAATACATCTTCTAGGCAAAAGGAGCCCCCCTATAAGATATATTTAATATCATTCATTGGACACCCAACTGCTGCATGAAGACAGAGTGAAGATAAACGTGATTATTTCAGAAACGGTACAGAGTTTGTAATCGATTGTATTTAGAATGTTTCTTTTTTTCAGTATGCTGAACCCATTATTAATTTTTTATTTTCTCAATACTTCCCCTTTAAGTCCATGCATTGGCGGTGCCTCGCCAAATAGGGACGGTGGGAGATAGCATTTTGTATCACGCCAGCGGAATATACAGTAACTAACGTGGCAAACGTTAGCGCTCATTATTTTAAACGACCGCTTTGTATATTTTGATAGCCAGGGCAGAACGTAGAAACAAACGTATTCCCATAAATCCTGTCCACAAAAGTCGCTTAATGAAGTTCCTCTCGCAACACACAGACACGCCATTAAATCATTATCAAAGATACGTTTGCGGGAAAGCAAGAAACCCGGCAGCACCTGATAAATGGGGTCCTGATAAGTTCCATATTAGTAGAGTTTCAGCAATAAAACACAACGGGCTATTGTATAATAAGTATACGTGTATATAAACATACTTTCAGCAGCCTGAAGTCATTACATGGTAAACACACGGCCGGGGCCAAGGAATTTATTGAGCTTATGGAATTGGTTAATGCCCTACAAAAAATACACAAGCCTAAAGTGTTTCAAAGTGTTTGGGAAATGTTCGAGCTCAGGGACACGTGACGGGACTACTTTATAGGGCACCCCTATATCAAATAGGGCCCAGTAATGTATCTGTGCACCCCCAACACTGCTGCGAGGCTTCAACAATGGCTGAACGTTGGGGGTGAGACAAAGATAAAGTGTTATTATCACCATCTTGCCCTGTCCCTGACCCTTTATCTGCTCTCAGCAACTTTCCAGTTGGTCGGTATTTTAGTATTTTTGTGTTTTTTTAGTTCCGATGTCAGAACTACTGTACACAACATACTAAAAATTAAAAAAAAAAACTACCCCTAATTCATAGAGTTGCTCTATACCCTCAGAAGTGTATTGTAGAAGAATTGTATAATAATGAAACCCATTCAGTGGGGGTCATTTATCAACACTGGGCAAATTTGCTCTTGGGCAGTTACCTATAGCAACCAATCAGATTGCTGCATTCATTGTTCTACTTGCAGCTGGCTTTAAAAAGCTAATCACTAATTGGTTGCTATAGGTAACTGCCCATGGGCAAATTTGCCCAGTGTTGATAAATGACCCCCAGTGTGTTCATTGTCTGTATCACCAGATCTCTGTCACTTCCCTGTTTTCTTCTCATCCTCTTCACTCCTTCTATAGTGTTTGTATCCACTCCACCTCCTCTACTCCATCCACAATCTCTTTGCCCACTCCTCCACCTGCTCTCTACTTTTCCAATCTCTGTGCCCAGTCTACCTCCTTCCCAAATATCTCTGCCAACCCCACCTCTGCCCTTTTTGTCCCCAATCTCTATGCTCTACTACAGTTCTTTCCCTGTCCTTCAGTCTCTGTGCCCACTACACTTCCTTTGTTCTCTTTCCTCTTTGTGTACACGCTTTCCCAATCTCTGTGCCCACTCTTCCTCCTCCCCTTTTCATCCACATTCTCTGTGTCCACTCCACCTATTATGTGTTCCTTCCACAATCATTGTGCCTATTCCACCTCCTTCCCCAATCTCTGTGTCCACTGCATGTCCACCCCACACCTTCCCTGATGTCTCTGCCTACTCTGTTTATGTGTCCACTTCACCTTCTCCCCACTCCTTCAGCTGATCTCTGTGTCCACTAAACCTACTTCCAAAATCTCTGCATCAACTTCACCACCTCTCCTTTCCATCACAAATTTATTTGCCATCCCCACCTTCTCTGATTTACTTTCGCAGTCCCTGTGCCCACTCCACCTGTCCTTTCTGTCCCCGATTTCTATGCTCACTCCACCTTTTTTGCTTTTCTTCCTCAGTCTCTGTGCCCACTTCACCTCTTTCCTCAGCCTCTGTGCCCAATCCACCTCTTCTTCCAGTCTCTGTGCCAAATCCCCCTCCTACCTATTCTGTCACCAATCTCTGTGCTCACTCAGCCTACTTCTCTCTTCTCCCTCAATCTCTGTGCCTACTCCCCTTCTTTTGTTGTTCTTCTTTAATCTCTGTGTCCACTCCATCTTTTCAGCTTCCCATTACCAAGCTCTGTGTCCACTTCACCTACTCCAAAATCCTTTCCCAAACACTGTACCCACTCCACCTCCTCCCCAAACTCTGCACCCACTCCACCTCCACCCCTTTTTGTTGCTAATCTTTGGGCCCACTCCATGTCCATTTCGACTCCTCCCGACTCCTTCACCAAACTCTGTGTCCACTCAATCTCCCACCACATTCAGGCCTCTGTGCCATGTCCTCCCCATTCCCTCCATGTTGCCTCTGCCTATTCCCCACTCCTTCCCCATCTCTAAGTCTCTTCCTCAATCCTTCCCAGATCTCTGTGTCCATTCAACAATGGGAAATTCTCCTGTTCACCTAATGAGCATTTTTTGCAATGTAAAAGTCTAGAGGCAATGCAGAGGTCCCAGTAATTCCAGTACATCTGTTATAACACTAATATTGTCAGTTCACAGTTTCTGTTGTGTTGAGGTATTACCGTATCCAGTCCATAGACCTCATTAGTGCAAACTCCCAAGCCATGTGCCAAGATTCCACTCTCCCTGGACCGGATTAATGACTAACAATGACTGAGATCTTCTCCTTGGAGACTGTTACACACAGCCATACTCATTCAGGCAACTCTACCATATTAATCTTCTTGTTCCCTGAAACTCAATGCTCCATGTGTGTTAAATTGTTTACATTTTTGCCTGACTTGTTGGTACGTTTAATTAACATACAAAAATAACAAATGTGC
This sequence comes from Xenopus laevis, assembly GCF_017654675.1. Lineage (NCBI taxonomy): Eukaryota > Metazoa > Chordata > Amphibia > Anura > Pipidae > Xenopus > Xenopus laevis. Next base: position 178,682,233 of record NC_054373.1, read on the forward strand.
CACGGTGCACAGTTTGTCATGTTCCACATAATCGCCAAGGGTAATTGACAGAGGGCTCATTTTTTATCATGTGTGTAGGTGTCAAAATCGAATGAAATTCGTATGTTTCCCACGCTTATCCTATAGAGTTCCGATGCATCTGGCCTGGCAGAGCTGCTTAGAAAGCGACGCATTTTGAATTGGTAAAGATGGCCGTCAGCAGTGCTACAAGATGGTCCATAACCAAATAAAATCTCTGAGCTCAGAAGTGGCTTCTAATATCATTAACCCTATTCAGGAGGGCAGGGGTGCATTATCTTAGACTTAGCTAAGAAGGCTCTTCTGTATAAGTGTGAATGGGAAAAGGTGCATCTCCACCAAGGAATAGACATGCCCTGTAATGGAACAACCCTGAGCTGGAAGGTTCTCAATGATACGTTGCTGCAGGTCCTCCAATGGTATAATAGAGGCATAGCATGAAGCGTCCCTTGGACTCGATTCTGGTAGAGCAGTGGTCCCCAAACAGTGACTCCAAAGCAACAAGGTGTCACCCACCCATTGGATGTTGCTCCTAGTGGCATCAAAGCAGGGTCTTATTTTTGAATACCTGCTTTGGAGGCAAGTTTTGCATAAAAACCAGGTGTACTGCCAAACAGAGTCTCCTGTCGGCTACCAGTCCACATAGGGGCTACCAAGTAGCTAATCACAAGCCATAAATGGCACCCCAGGAACTTTTTTTTATGCTTGTGTTGCTCTTCAACTGTTTTTTTACATAAAAGTGGCTTACGGATGAAAAAGTTTGGAGATCCCTGGGGTATTATTATTATTATTATTATTATTATTATTATTATTATTATTAACAGTGCTTGAATTAATCTGCTTATACAAAGAAATCATGTGCATTACATACATAGAACATGCAGAGTTACATACATAACAACCAGTACTGGTACAAAAGGTGAGATAGGCCCTGTGCAAAAGAGCTTACAATCTATAAAGGGGAAGGGAGTGAGACAAAAGAAGTGAGAGTGGGCAAGATCAGAAATAAGTAGGTGAGAGATGTAGCATATGGTATATATATGGTATATATGGTATTGCATTTAGTAGCTAAACAGAGTAAGTGTAGGCTTCTCTAAATGACTGGAGAGGAGATCTTTAGAAAGCAGAAAGGTTGGGAGAAAGTCGGACAGACTGTGGGATAGAATTCCAGAGGAGGGGTGTAGCCCTTGTAAAGTCTTGAATGTGATCGTGTGAGGAGGTAATGAGAGAAGAGTTGAGGAGCAGGTCAGTAGAGGAGAGTGGTAAGCGGTTATGTATATAAAGATGAGTCCAGAGATGTAGGGAGGGGCAGAGTTATGAAGTACTATGAATGTCCGGGTCATTAGTTTAAATTTTATTCTGAAAGTTAGTGAAAGCCAAAATATTTTCTTGGGTTTTATTAATGCTTAAATGATTCTTTAGTAGACTTAAAGTAGGGATACCCAAATTACTTAAAGATCCCCAGGTCCCAAGGAAACTGGCAATCAGGACTCGTACCTGTATCAGTATTTTGCCTTTATCCATGTACCACAGTTGCCATTTAAAGCAAGAACACAAAGCGGTGCCCTAGGAGCTAATATTGAGCTTTACTGAGCGTTGCTGACAGCGAGAGAGAGAGAGAATAGGAACGTGACATACTTTGTGCAATTGGGGATGGAAGCCTACCCTTACTTTCAGGACGTTCTTTGGAAACCAAAGATTGTAAAAATTGTGAAAGAATTGTGTTTATTGCACTTCTGGGCACGTCAGAAATCTGAGCACTGTGGGACTTTAAACAAGAGCCACCTGACCCACCACTGGGGGAAAGTATAAACGAAACATTCTCCTTATGCTGTGATATATACTGCAATTCCCGCTAAATTACAATACTGACGGTATTGCTGATATTAATCAAGGCTTTTCTATTACTATGGTGAATGGGGACCTCTGCTGGTGATATACTGTATTGCAACAACCAACAAGACGATTCTTCGATTCTTTGTGTGTGTGTGTGTGTGTTTATAAATCTTGAAGATTATTGGACAAAGAACAAAAAAAAAAAATTCTAAAATGTACATAATTACATAATTACACAATTATTGACTTCTAATATCCTTATCGTTTACAGTAGGGGGTACATTATCCCTTATAATACATGAGTGATACTCAGAGTTCCCTGTATAACTCAGCCTGCAGCCTTGTGCCTTTATATGGTCACAGAACAACCCCTCAGTGACTTCTAATATCCTTATCATTTACAGTAGGGGGTACATTATCCCTTATAATACATGAGTGATACTCAGAGTTCCCTGTATAAACTCAGTCTGCAGCCTTGTGCCTTTATATGGTCACAGAACAACCCTCAGTGACTTCTAATATCCTTATTATTTACAGTAGGGGGTACATTATCCCTTATAATACATGAGTGATACTCAGAGTTCCCTGTATAACTCAGCCTGCAGCCTTGTGTCTTTATATGGTCACAGAACAACCCCTCAGTGACTTCTAATATCCTTATCATTTACAGTAGGGGGTACATTATCCCTTATAATACATGAGTGATACTCAAAGTTCCCTGTATAACTCAGCCTGCAGCCTTGTGCCTTTATATGGTCACAGAACAACCCCTCAGTGACTTCTAATATCCTTATCATTTACAGTAGGGGGTAGAGATGTCGCGAACTGTTCGCCGGCGAACTTGTTCGCGCGAACATCGGGTGTTCGCAGCTCGCCGGAAGTTCGCGAACGTCGCGCGACGTTCGCCATTTTGGGTTCGCCATTGTTGGCGCTTTTTTTGCCCTCTCACCCCCAGACCAGCAGGTACATGGCAGCCAATCAGGAAGCTCTCCCCTGGACCACTCCCCTTCCCTATAAAAACCGAAGCCCTGCAGCCGTTTTTTCACTCTGCCTGTGTGTGCTGAAGAGATAGTGTAGGGAGAGAGCTGCTGCCTGTTAGTGATTTCAGGGACAGTTGAAAGTTTGCTGGCTAGTAATCGTTTTGAATACTGCTCTGTTATTGGAGGGACAGAAGTCTGCAGGGGTTTGAGGGACATTTAAGCTTAGGTAGCTTTGCTGGCTAGTAATCTACCTTCTACTGCAGTGCTCTGTATGTAGCTGCAGTGGGCAGCTGTCCTGCTTCTGATCTCATCTGCTGACTGCTGCAATAACAGTAGTCCTTGTAAGGACTGCTTTTATTTATTTTTTTGTTGTTTACTACTACTACTACTACTACTGACTACTATAAGAGCCCAGTGCTATTAGTCTAGCAGTGTTGGGGGAGTGGGACTGGTGTGCTAATCTGCTGCTCCTAGTAGTTCAGCAGCCAAATGGCGAAAAATGACTATTTCAGCATTTATATGGCATATTTTTTCTGGCAACTGTGCTTCAGTGGCTGCGTCCAAAAAAACTGGGCAAACAATGCCTACAAGGTCAACGTATGGCAGTTGTTTAAAGAGAACAGTAGATTACTTAGCCAGCAAAGCTACCTAAGCTAAAATGTCCCTCAAATCCCTGCAGACTTCTGTCCCTCCAATACAGAGCAGTATCAAGCAGATTACTAGCCAGCAACTTACTATCATCTGTCCCTGAAATCACTAACAGCTCTCCCCCTACACTATCTCTTCCAAGCACACACAGGCAGATTTTTCAGATACATTTTTGCCCTTGATCCCCCTCTGGCATGCCACTGTCCAGGTCGTTGCACCCTTTAAACAACTTAAAATCATTTTTCTGGCCAGAAATTTTTTTTTTAGATGTTAAAGTTCGCCTTCCCATTGAAGTCTATGGGGTTCGCGAACCGTTCGCGAACCGCTCGCGTTTGCGAAGTTCGCGAATATGTTCGCGAACTTTTTTTCCGACGTTCGTCCCTAGTAGGGGTACATTCCCTAATAATACACAAGTGTATACTCAGAGAGTTCCCTGTATAACTCAGCCTGCAGCCTTGTGTCTTTAATGGTCACAGAACAACCCCTCAGTGACTTCTAATATCCTTATCATTTACAGTAGGGGTACAATTATCCCTTATAATACATAAGTGATACTCAGAATTCCCTGTATAACTCAGCCTGCAAGCCTTGTGCCTTTATATGGTCACAGAACAACCCCTCAGGTGACTTCTAATATCCTTTATCATTTACAGAGGGGGTACATTACCCTAATAATACACAAGTGATACTCAGAGTTCCCTGTATATACAGCCTGCAGCCTTGTGCCTTTATATGGTCACAGAACAACCTCTCAGTGACTTCTAATATCCTTATCATTTACAGTAGGGGGTAGCATTATCCCTTATAATACATGAGTGATACTCAGAGTTCCTTGTATCACTCAGGCCTGCAGCCTTGTGGCCTTTATATGGTCACAGAACAACCCCTCAGTGACTTCTAATATCCTTATCCTTATCCTTATCTAATATCCATATCCTTATCATTTACAGTAGGGGGTACATTATCCCTTAAGTTCGCTTTAGGGATCCGGATAACTATATGTCTGAAGGTACTGCATCCTCCTCCTCATATCTGTATACGGAGAGGGAACTATCCCAGAGTGATTCGGAGAGGAACCAGACGACAGGAGCCTCACGATTACAGGAGGCCCCTTTAGACAGGGATCGAGTCAGACGCGGAGTCAGCCGGGTGCGGTGGACGCAAGAGGCCTGGATGCGAAACAAAAACAAAAAGAAATACAACGACAAACATCACTGAACCGGGATATGGAACAAGCACTATATGATTCACATAACAATGTGATGCAATTTATCGAGATATGTATTAACTGACATTGAAATCAAAGTTTTGGAACTATGGTTTGAGTTTTGTCCCGGACCATGGGCATGCGTACTTTTGACACTATTCTGGACATTAATAATTTCATCCGTAAACTAAACCTTAAAAAGACCACTATAATTCTAGCAGCTTATTTATAGACGGGCAGTCAGGGATGTTGTCAACGGGGGACACCTTGAATCTGGATGATGTGAATAACACTACTGGATGCCAATGATATTGTAGCAGCGTACCGGACCAGACTAATGATAACATAGAATTTTCTTTTGATGATTTTTGTACCGCTTAATGATATGGAGGATTTGTTGTTAGATTCCTCGAGGGAGTAATGATCATGTCGCTCATACTAAGTTGTGCAACAAGTCAGGTTTTACCCCTATTCAGAGTAGAGGCATGCATATTGATATGTTTCAGAAATTGGTTATTGGTGATTTGTCGAAATATAAAAGGCAAGAAAAATACTAACAATAACCTTGATAGGAAGGAGTTAAAAGCAATCGCTGATTTGAAAGCTAACAAATCTATTGTAGTGAAAAGTGCTGACAAGGTAGGCTCAGTGGTAGTTTTGGACTCTGACTACTATATATCCGAGGCCATGAGACAGCTTCAAGATACTAACACTTATGAGCCACTTGATCATGATCCCACTAACAGATTTAGATCTGCCCTCCGTGGCCTTCTAGATTGGGCCAAAAGTGAGTCCATACTTAATGAAAAAGAATTTGTATATCTTGGATGCAACGACTCCACGCATTCCTATATTTCACTGGTTGCCCAAAGTACACAAAAGTACATCTAATGTACAGGGTCGACCTAATAAGTGTCGGGCATAGGCTCTCTCAATGAACACCTGTCAGAGTATGTAGACCGTTTGTTGCTTCCGATTGTGTTGGGCTTACACAGCTACCTCAGAGATAGTACGGATTGGTATTAACAAATTTTGTAATACGACTTGGAAGTCTTCCTTTTTGTGGGTCACGATGGATGTGGGCAGCACTTTATTCCTCCATAGATCATATATTGGGCACATCAGCTGTCCGTTTTGGCTAGACCACACGAACCTTTACTCAGAAATACAGAACGATTTTCTCTTGCGTTCCTTGCACTATCTCCTGAATACTAACTATTTTATGTTTAATGGTTCCTATTACCTCCAGAGAAGAGGCGCTGCGATGGGTGCTCGGTTTGCCCCTTCGTATGCCAATCTTTTCATGGGGTGGTGGGAACGTTTATTCATTTATGGTGAAGGCAACCCTTACCGTACTCAAATAGTTAAGTACTACAGGTACATTGACGATCTGATCCTAGTATGGGATGGTGATGTCTCTTCAGTGGAGGCTTTTGCAAAATATTGCAATAGCACAAATTGCGGTATTTCCTTTACTTGTGACCAAAATCCTGCACATATATCATTTTTGGATATTACCTTTTTGATTGATAATGGGCAAGGTAGTTACTGATTTATACCGCAAACCAATCACACGCAATACTCTATTGCATGCGGCTAGTTGTCATCCTTCCAATGTGATACGGGGGGTCCCTGTAGGACAGTTCCTGCGTCTCCGCAGGATCTGTTACCTCATGGGACTCATTCAATGATCAGGCCATGCTTCTGTGGGATCGTTTCGTCCAGAGGGTTACCCCTTTTGGGATATCAAGAGAGCTTATGACAGGGCCGTGGGTACAAGCCGCGAGGATCTTCTGACTGTGAACAACACAATAAGATCCAATAGATATTATCGAAACAAACAGAGACCCAAAAGACCCCCAGATGAGGCATCAGGCGAGATTGATAGTTTCCCTCGCATAATTACTACCCTACTCACATGATAGTTCATTGTCCGCAGAACAATTGAAAAAACATTGGAGAATTTTGAAATTGGACCCTAATCTTAAGGATATCTTACCTTCACGTCCACAATTTACATATAAGAGAGGCTCCAGTTTTGGGGTCTATTTTATCTCCCAGTTTATTTGTGGATCCAAGGTTACAGAAACCCACACACTGGTTAGATGTCAAGGGCTGTTACAGGTGTGGGGTTACTCGCTGTGGAGCTTGCACATATATGAAAACATCTAAGGACTTTGTAGTAATAATGGGCCCCCGCAGGTTCAAAATAGATTTCTATGCTAATTGTGCAACCAAAAATGTTATCTATCTCATTACGTGTCAGTGTGGCCTGCAGTATATAGGAAAAACCATAAGACCCATTTCGGAAACGCATTTCTTGAACATTTGGGTTGTGTGTCACGGCGTGATCACAGTTCTGCAGTTGCTAAACACCTATTGGAACATCATAATGGCAATTTATGCCTTTATTTTCAGGTCATAGATAGAGTTGTTCCGGGGGTCCGTAAGGGAGAAACGGAGACCTTACTTCTGAGGAAGGAGTCCTTCTGGATCTATAAATTATGCACGGTTGCACCAAAAGGATTAAACAGAGAATGGGAACTAAATTGTTTTGTGGACTAAGATAGATGCCCAAATTATTTATTATTTATTTTTTATTTTTTATTTTTCTAACTAATTACCATCATGACTACTATTATTACTTTTGGCTAACATTATAGTTCGAGTTCCCTACCCAATTGTGCTCGTGTCGATCTTTCCCTGTTCTTATGTGGCTCTCAAGAACATCCTGTCGTAAAAGCTATTAGTCACCTATACATATATGTTTCATTGGTAGTTCATATCTGTTCCTTGGCTTTTCTTGTGTTGTGACTTTGTTTCTTATCTTTAGCTTAACTGTTCAGGTTTTCATTTTTGTATCTATTTTGTTACCAGTAACTGATAAGACATTTACATTCCCTTGGGGAGTTGCAACATTTTCAAATATGTATACTTTGTTATCTTCTTTGAGGATCCCATATATTATATAACATCGATTCGGCCAATGTTTCTCTCACTGCACTTACTATTACCATATTATTATTAGTCATTACTACCATTAGTTTGGTGGGCCCTTTTTTGATTTAAATTGATTTGGTCAAATTTAATTTAATTTATAATTATTTAATATATGGTTTAGGACCCAATTTTCCAGAACTAATTTGGATTTGAGTTTAGCATATTATTTTTCACATTCATATTAATTTTATTGGCCAAATAAAACTCTAATGTCTGGACCATTCCCTGTAATTAATTAATAATTACTATTACCATCATTATTATTATGATCGTTATATATTTTCAATACAACTTATATCTTTATCTATATTATAGCTTATATGCAATAACGTGATCTTTTAATTGGTGAATTCATTCTTTTATTGGGTGTTGTCTATAAAGTTGTTGTTTCACGGGGAGGTGCTTGAGCTTCTGATGAAGTGACGTATTGGGTCACGAAACGCGTCAAGCTACACTCACCCTGCCTGCTTGTACTGTCAATTTTAAGGATTTCATTAAAGTTTATCTGTTTTAACCTATCTTCTGGTTCCACCGCTTTTGATGACCTTCCGGACGCCACCCTCCTTCCCACTTTCAGTGCCTGCTTCTATATGACTATTATTATGTTTATATAAATACATTATTCTGAGTGATACTGTTTTGTCCTAGTTATATTGTTCATACTAGAGGGGAGGTGTATTATTCTCTATATATATATATGTGTGTGTGTGTGTGTATATATATAGTTATGTTTCCAATTGGAACTAAAGCAAAGCTGTTTCTTCTGCAGGTGCAGGGATGGTCTAAAAGGATTCGCTTTTTCAGCGCTTAAGTAAGTAGAAAAGGGAAGGGAATGCTACAGCCCTTTAGATTTAATCGAACTCCAGTAGTCTCAACAGATGACAGACAGGGGGTGGAGGGAGTTGTAATTTAATAGTTGGATGGCTACAGGCTAATGGCATTCCTGAAAATCAGATCTGGATAACAGGGTTCTGGATGAGGGATCCTGTAGCTGTAGTTGATATTATTCCTACTCTGTGTAGGTTCATCGTGGGAAAGGAGGAAATCCCAGCACACGCCTTGTTGCCGGAGAACATGTATGTCAAAGCCGAGCAGAAGAGCAAAGAGCATAGAGGGCTCTCCAGGAACAGTCTCAAGAGGCTCATGGATATCATGTAAGTTCCCGCCATCTTTTCCTTGACTTTGGATCTGGAGTTTCCAGTCCTTCACCCTGGGGATGTTTCCTATCTCTCATATGAATTCAAGTTTCTTGCAACGAAGGAGATTATTTACCCTATTCATCAGTAGATTTTATCTAAGAAGGGTTACAGTGCAGGGGTGGTGGTTGCGCCGGTGACCCAGCATTTCCAGTCTCCCACATCTTTAAAGGTGGACAATGGTAATAAATTAGAAAATAGTAGAGATTTGTTTGTGTAAAATGGGGTGTTTTGGCATTGTTTATGGCAGATGCTTAAAATGTTGATGTAAACATCTCCTCCACTTTGCCTTCCAGCATTTTCTATAGGCTTCCCCTTCATTTAAAAGGCTAGACACATATGATAAGCACCTAACTGTAATCCTAGGGGTATCCAGAAGAGTATGTCAGCATGAACCCCAATATCTCACCCTTAGAGACCCCCCTATATTTAGACCATTTGGGAAGTTCCAAGTGTAGAAAATCTTCTCTAGATGTTCCCAAACTGTAGGTCTCAAGATGGAGGAATGACAGCTAGGACAAGAATTAGGGTTAGGAGGTAAGGCCATACTTTTCATAATAACTCTGAAATACCTATATGACCCCCTACCTGAACCATTTATTTGAGTATTGGTAGCCAGGCACCAATGGGACACCCTTTGGGATGCCCATTTCATTAACAAACTGATGTTGGGGGTGGTTTAGGACTGGTGTCCAACAAACCCATTATCCCAACTTTCATGGTGTAGGGGGGTTGTCAAATATTGACACACTAAGCCCTAGTGGTGTTGGTATCTTGAGGGGATCAAGCCCCATCTCTAGCTATACCTCCTTATTCCCTGGCCAGCCCTGTATTTCTAATCCCTTTACACCATCAGTGAGTTCTGCCGAATATGATTCACTTTCTAAATATTCTGCTCGAAACCCTTGACAGCCCCTGTGACACTTGGCAGGCTCTATCAATGCGGAATATTTGTCTTATTATTCACTGCCAGTATCTGCCTGCCAGTGTCAGAGCCAAGGATTTGATGGGTATATCCTTAGTAAAAGAGACAGCTTGTAGTCTGTTTAGACATTGGGAACTGACAGATAAAAGCTCACACAATATGAAAGAACAAGGGAACCAAACACATGCAACACGTTTTACATACAAATTGGAAACATCCTTTACAAAACTCCTTTACCAAAAGAAAGGAAGAGTTTTAAGGCCAATCTACAGATGCTCTGTAGATATTTGTAGAGTTTTACTCCATCTCTGGTCTCCACACACTATGGGGGTTATTGATCAAAATCCGAAAAGATCTCATTTATTTCTAAAATATACTCCGACCAAATCCACATGAGTTATATTCCCTTATTTATCAATACATTTTCCTGGAAATTTCCTAAAAAATCATAACAAATTTGGATCGTACAATTTTTTTGGGATTTTATGGCCAAGAACTATGAAGACTTTGGATTATTGCATGAAACCCAACGCAGATCAGGATATCTTGGGGACTTCTCCCATTGACTTATATACAACCTCGGCAGGTCTGAGATGTCTGTTTTTCAGATTCAGACTTTTTCCATCCTCGGGGTATAATAAATCCCAAAAAAATTTGAGGTTTGTTTTTTTCATTAAAAATTTGGATTTTATAGTAAAAAAAACCCTGAAATATTCTCAGTTTTTGCCATTCAGACTTTAATAAATAACCCCTTTAATGTTCCATGGTGAATATTTTTCCTGGGTTTCCATCTCCTTAAATTCATGGTTCTCTACATTATGGAAAAACCTTTTATCCGGAAAAACTAAAATTCTAATATTTACTGAACTCGCATTTTAAGATCTATCTACTGAAAAAAAATCAATTCAGTTGATATCTATCTGTTGAAATCTATCAATTGAAAAACTTGAGAAATGGAGAAAAATCAGCAGTTGAATCCTGGTGAGCTTCAAAAGAAATTCAGTAGGATGTCTATTGTCAAAATTCAAGCTTATTTTGTTTGTCAAATCCTTTTAAAAATTTGTACAGAGATTTTAAAAGTTTTAACTAATTTAATTCAATTTGTTTTTTTATAAATATTCTATTGAATATACTATTGCGTTTTGCTAATTTTCAAATTTGGGTTTTTCTGAAAATAAAAAATAATATAAAATCTTGAAAGTGATATTTAGTAAAAATAAGCAATGAATTAAAACACCATAATACATGGCGATGCTATATGTTATAGCAAATCAAAACATTTGGAGAGGCACACAGACACTCTACATGAGGTTTAAAATACTAATTCTCCATTGGAAAATCCTTAACAGTTTTTTCTGGGAATAAAAATATTTTATATTTTTTTAAGGGGATTTTCACCTAACTTTTTCTTGCACGATAAAAGAAAATTTGCTGTGGCTCTCCAATAGTTGTTCTTTCGAACTTTCCAATAGTTGTAAAATCAGTAACAGGTAAGGGATCTGTTATCTGGAAACTCATCCAGAAAGTTTAGAATTGCAAAAAGGCCATTTCCCATAGACTCCTTTTTATCCATATTTTTTAAAAATAATTTTCTTTTTCTCTGTAATAATAAAACAGTCGCTTGTACTTGATCCCAACTAAGATATAATGAATCCGTATTGGAAGCAAAACCAGCCTGTTGGGTTTAATTAATTTAATTGTTTTCTAGTAGACTTAAGGTATGAAGATCCAAATTAGAGAAAGATCCATTATCTAAAAAATCCCAGGTCCCAAGTATTCTGGATAACAGGTCCCATACCTGTATTACTTTTAAACAGTTGCTGTGTTTTGACTATCCCTTAATGATTGGCTCTCCTAGGCCCAAGTCTTTGTAGCCTTCCCATCTGTTTATCCAAACTACATTGTGGAGGCATATCCAGACCCTTCTCAACCTGTTGATGGGGATCTTCAAGTTACTGTGGCCCCAGCTAAATCCATTTATTTCCTCCCTACAACCAAAACTTTCAGGAAGATGAAGTTTTTTCAGTGGATCTTCTGTCCCTCTCTCCTTGATTCCTTAAATTAGTATTTGAATGTCCAAGTTTGGGTTTGTTTTTGGGATAATTTCTCCCTGTTTATTCTGGAGTCACCAGATCATGGCATCTTTGTGTGTTCAGTAAATGCATTTTTAACTACTCATGACTTTGTGTTTAGATGCAAACATGGACCAAGGCACAGATGTTGCAAACATTATGAAGACAACTGCATCTCTTACTGCATTAAGGTGAGCCTGGGGGGTGTCCAACCAACACAAGGGGGAAACCAGCTAAATGGTAACAAGATGTACGGGGAGCCGTGCCAAATACGGATAATGTTTTGCTTTGAAAACTCGTGTTTGAGTAATTGGTCTAAGCTTTCATGTTGTCTCAAGGTTCTCAAGCCAACAATCTGCTGTAAGCATGAGAATATTATGGACGGTAATTGAGATTAGGCATTTAATCAATCACGTTAATTAGCAATATAAATAACACAACGTGAACTCTTGAACTTACTTTTTGTCTGTATTTGGTGAAAAAATTAATTACTGCTTTTCATTTTTGAGGTTTGTTTTTTTCTACATGCTACAAATATGTTCTGTTGACCTCGGATAGGATTTTTTTTCCTTCCAGCTTGCCAAGTCTTCATTGATCATCATTTATTATACCTTTAATATAGTTTATCCTGCTCTTGTTGGCTTGTTACTACTATGTGTTATGCGTGTCTAATCATAATGTGTATACCATGTGTATTACGAAAGAGCAGTGTTATGGACAGAATCCCAAGACCAGAACTAACACCAAGGTCCCGGTCACTGCTCACTCTTCCACCTTTCGCCTTTTGCTTCGTGAGGAGCTCTCCGCTACTCTTATGCTGCCAGGTCTTAATGCGAGAGACCCAAGGAGAGAATTCTGGGCAGGCAAGGAAACCGTCCATTTGCAACAGGAATGGAGAACAAGGAGCGTGGTCATGGGTCAGGCCGGGTCGATAACAATCAGGAGAAGCAGTACAATTACTGGAGACATGAGAGTAGTCGAGGTCACAGGCCGGGTTAAAAAACCAAAGAGGAACGCAGTACACATCCGAATCCAAAGAGTGATCAAGAACAGGCTAGGGTCAGGTCAGGCAGCAAGCTTGAGAAGGCCAGGGACAGGCAGGGTCAAGAACAAGGATGACACAATATATAAGCACACCCAGAACTATGAAGATAGACCTACATTGGGAAATGAGTTATTTCCTGTGGTCCCTTTAAATATTTAAATATCCCACCAACCGCAATGACGTCACGCACATAGACACACGCTTCAAACCCAAAAACATTGTGCAGAAGAGGACTAGCTCTGCGGGTGCCCCTGCCGGCCCACTGGATCATCAGGTATTCTCACCATCAGTCTATCAGTGATAGATAAAGTTCTGTTCTGTTTAATATTGTATGTTGACAAAGAAAGGCCCAATTATTTTTTATATAAGAGAAGAGTCTCTCTGGCCAACTGAGGCCTATTTCTTGGTTGGGTGTCTTCTGTGCACCAAGATGGCTGCTGGTAAGTCTTTTGGTGCCTGCATTAGACATGTCTTTTCTGATGAGGCTGCATTTGAGATGGACACTCAGAATAAAGCCTACTTGAGCATGTATGGAGTCATCATCTCAACAGGTTGAAGACTGAATTATACTTTTATGTTATCAGTTCACGGGACTAGCAAATTAATACTCAATGGCAACCCAGGTGGATGTTAAAAAACAGCACATATCCAACAGAATCATTTAATATGAAGCTCTTCATTGCGCTTGAATGAACTGGGGCTGAAGCTAATGGAATTTGACTCAAGGACCCAAGGAGCCAAGGAGAACATAGGCAAGAGAATGTTAGACTGAATTATACTTTTGTATTATCAGTTCATGGGACTAGCAATTTACTACTCAATGGCCACCCAGGTGGATGTTGCATTTGAGATGGACACTCAGAAGAAAGCCTACTTGAGCATGTATGGAGTCATCATCTCAACAGGTAGAAGACTGAATTATACTTTCATGTTATCAGTTCATGGGACTCGCAATTTAATACACGATGGCCACCCAGGTGGATTTAAAAAAAAAGCACATATACCAACTGAATAATTTAATTCAAAGCTTTTCATTGAGCTTGAATGAACTGGGGCTGAAGCCGTTGGGGGTTCACCCAAGGAGAACATAAGCAAGATAATTTTAGGAGACCCAAAGAGAGAGAGAGATAGAAAGAGAGAGAGGTTGAGGAAGGGATCATTTCTAGGTTGTTGAATGGGATCATGTGGAGGTGTCTATGAAGTTTATCCAGAGGTATAGTGCAAAGTATCTTAATTCTATAACTCATGTTGATCAGTTTAATAATTTAATAGTCCAATTACCACATATCCCATATACACCCTGTGTTCGTTGTCTCCATAACATTTTTTGTTAAAGGGGTGGTTCACCTTTTAATTAACTTTTAATATGTTATAGAATGACTAATTCTAAGCAACTTTTCAATGTTTTATAGTTTTTGGATTATTTGCCTTCTTCTTCTGACTCTTTCCAGCTTTCAAATGGGAGTCACTGACCCCATCTAAAAAAACAAATGCTCTGTCAGACTACAAATGTATTGTTATTGCTACTTTTTATTGCTCATCTTTCTATTCAGGCCTCTCCTATTCATATTCCAGTCTCCCATTGAAATGAATGCATGGTTGCTAGTGTAATTTGGACCCTAGCAACCAGATTGCTGAAATTACAAACTGGAGAGTTTCTGAATAAAAAGCTATATAACTCAAAAACAACAAATATCATACTAAAGGTTAACAACCCCTGTAGAGGATCTGTAGCGCAGAGGTCAAAAGCATGAACATAATGGCAGTCCCAGGCGATTCTGTTGCCTCCCAGTAATTAATAGCTCCAAGGGCAGTTAACAAAATCACACCCCTCTAATTTTAACAGTAATCTACTGGAATGGATATCCACCCTTGTCCTGGGTGCCAAAGGTCTTTGGCCTCACTCTGCTAATTTTTTTCTTTTTTGGTTCAGCTATTAAAGGAGAAGGAAAGGTATTTGTACTTGGGGTGTCAAAAGTTCAAACAAAAGTGCCTTTCTTTCTCCTTTAAGGCTTAGAAAGCATGGTGGCAATAAGGACTGGACAGGCAAAGTTTAAGCCTTTAATAAATAGAAGACAAAGACTGTCAAAGCAAAATATCCAATTCTGTAAATGTGGATAAAAGAAGCAGGTAGGCTGTTTGTAGGTGCCAAGGCCCTGTGTAGACACACCAGTATTACCTTTACTTAAGGTTGTCATCGGAAGGTGACAGAGGAGAGATTTATGTATGATTGGACCTATATGTGTGCTATTTAGGTAAAGACCACTTCAGGGTCATCTACAAGGTGCAAATCAGGGTGCAACGAGCATAAAACCTGCATGTGCCCCAGGAATATGGTTCTGTCTGCAGTGTTTTCTTGCCCCTACCTTCCCATCCCCTGACTTACAAGTCCTTCAGAAGCCACACATTAGTACAGTCATATCATTTACTCATTAAATTATATGGCAGAAAAAAGGGAGCCACCAAAGCAGCAGATGACATTGTACCTTGAGAGGTGGCAGTTTCTTTGTTTGGATAAACTGACAAGCTCATACCCAAATGCTATTATAGAACATTGCCGTGGATTCCAGCTCTGAACATGTGAAAGAGATTTTGTGCAGAGAAGATGGATTTGGCAGAGAATGAGATGTTTTGATACATTTGCTGTAATCTCCCATGACACAGAGTGTCGGGATGTTGAGTAACATGACATGAAGCATATGCTAAACAAATCCCAAGAAGGATATTTTATTTTCTTGGCTAAAGGCCTACGATTTGATAGCTCCCAGATCATTCCAGGTGTAGATACTGAAAATGCAAAAACCAGTCTAGAAAATCGACTGGGTTCAGTTTTTAAAGTGAAAGGTTCATGATTTTTATAGAGAACGGAAAGATAGAGCATGTGTTATAGCTACAAGTATCATCCCACGTTTGCCTGTGTTTCTCCAGGTGGACTTGTTTCCTTCCATACAATGCTGAGTTCATTGGCTTCTGATCAAACTGACCCATTATATGTGGATCAATAATAAACTGACCTTCTGGAATCCCACTGGAACACTAGAGAATGAGGGGTAGTCTGATGTTCCTACTTTCTTCTTACGTCTCTATTGTTGACCTAGTTGTTATGTTTTGGTAGCCGAGGATGAGTAGAGTATAACAGTGCTAATGTAAAAGTCACATTTTGCAGTATTTGATTCAAATTGTACAGTCACTGTACAGTCATTGGATCCTTTAAGTAACTGACCAGTCTCAGGGCAGGTGCAACAAGTGGATCTTTTGCTAAGTATTTCAAGAAAATATCCTTTGGTAGTATAGAAACAGCTGAACCTGTATCAATCATCAGGTTAATGGAGTGTCCCTTGTCAGTAGAAGCAGTACTGACACTGACAGTGCATATAAACTTGTCTGGAATAAATGTAGCAGCTTTATCCACACTTAATACTGTAACATTTGAAGCAGTTACTTCATGAATATCTTTAGCAGAATTACAGCAGATCTTAGCAAAATGTTCTACTTTTTTGCATTTGCGGCACTGTACAGCTTTTGTAGGACATGTAACATGATTTGCAGTGTGTTGTGTTGAGCCACAGCGGAAGCAGTATTTTTTATTTGTATTTGCTGCACGGTTTTGCAGTGTTGGTGAATCCCTTTCCTTAGCACTGTATTTTGCCTGTGACTGTGCATTATTAGGCCACAGTGCTGGATTCACAGTCTGTACATTCCCAGCAGTTCCCTGACAGAGAGTTTTAGCCTCTGGCACTGCTGTTTCAATTTGGCTAGCAACTGTAATAGCCTTTGCAAGGGTTAAATCCTGCTCTATGAGCAGTCTCTCTCTAATAAGTGTTTTTTCCACTATTTGGTCTCTTAGCATTGCATCTGTTCCCAAAGTCACAGGTAACAACCAGCTCTCTCAAAGCTGCTACAAATTGTTCTGTGGATTCACCATTATGCTGTCCACGTTGGGGAATTTATATCTTTCAGCAACCACATTTACTCTTGGCACGAAAAAGTTCCCCGGGCCACGTCGGACTGGCTCACTGGGAAACCAGGAAAACGCCTGGTGGTCCCAGGTGTCGTGGGCCTCTTGCTTCTAACCATTTGGCCTTTTTCATGGTCATTCCCTATTTCTTTAAGGGGCTTCATAATGGAAGAATAGAGTATAGTATGTAGAGATAAAAGAGTAGGAGAATAAAGAGGATGAGTAAACAGAGGAGGAATAATAGTTTGTTTTCTGGTGGGCCCCTGGCATCCCAGTCCGACACTGTCCCTGGGCCCCCCGACTGCAGGGTCTGCTTCCTCTATAGTTATAGGGCCCTGTGCAGAGCCCCCCCCCCTTGTGAAAACACACCATCTAGACTCCTGAAGAGAGCCCTTGTGTTATTGAAAGGCTTGGGCATCAAACTTGGTTTTGGGCTACTTCTCGCCATTAACTCCCTGGAGTTGATTGCTGAACAGAGGCACATACACTGAAGATCAGCCAGGCCCTGGCTTCAAGTATGTAGCTCATGGTCAGTGATCAGAGTAAGGCCAAGGATGAAAATCTCATGGCCAGACATGAAGGTCTCCAACTCTGCCTTTGGACAGCATGTATGGGGGAGCAGCAACATTTTAGACAGTCTGGATGTTGTGGTTGGGCATGGGCTGGTCGTTCCAGAGGCCCTAGGCTTTAAAGCTTTATGTGAGTGTGCCTTGCACCTTATAATGGAATTTTAATCCTGTACCAGCTTCTATCTGCCAGTCCTATAGGGCAATGAGAAATTTGAATCGGAATTGGTAAATTAGCCCTATGTTATAAACAATAAACTGAGCATTCTGGAACCATTAGCAACAAAGATATGTCTTTCTTTATGACGGACTCTCCCCCTGTTTGAGATCATCATCAGGGAATATGAACAGTACATTTATTTACCATGAAATTGCCCACAGGGAAGTAATAGTTAGCTCATCTTTCGTGGTATCTCCCAGGCAACAGATTATTATAGAAAATAGAATTAGGAAGCAACTAATTTAAGGATTGAATTTTTTGGCCTCCAATTATATACAGGTATGTGATCTGTTATCCAGAATGCTCAGGACCTGCGGTTTTCCAGGTAAGGGATCTTTGCATAATTTGGATATTCATACCTTAAGTCTACTAGAAAATCATGTAAACATTAAATAAACTGGTTTTGCTTCCAATAAGGATTAATTATATTGTAGTTTGGATCAAATACAAGGTACTGTTTTATAATTACAGAGAAAAAGACATGCACACTAAGTTGCAGACATCAAACTTCCACAATCGTCTACTGCTGACATTGTGAAACGTCAACAAGCCAAATGCAAGGCTCAAATTTACAGAAAACGTGGTGCAAGAGAAGTGCACTTTCAGCCTGGATCTTTAGTCAGAATTAAGAAACCAGGAATTCTGAAACAAGGACAATCTTGAAGTGAGACGCCACTTGACTATACCACTTGAAGTGAGACGCCAGCGAGGACCATACACATATGAACTGTCTGATGGACGCATATGGAATGCAAGTCATCTTGCTCCTGTTAGATATGACTTTGGAGAAGCTCCATTTGATGAAGGACATTTTCCTACTCCTGATGTCAACTGCAATAGGCCTGAAGAAAATAAACCTATAAGGCGTACTGAGAGAATCAGAAAACTACCTGCATGGACCAAGGACTATGTGATGTGAATAATGTATATAATTGCTTTAAGATGAATACTGTTTAATTGTTGCTGTTTATTACATTTGTCCAAATGCTTTCCTATAGTGGGAATATGTGGTGTTTATACAAAGGGCCTGTAGGTGTCACTGTGCACAAGAGTTATACTGTGTTTACATAGTACTTTCTATACTGCTTAAAAGTATTAGAGTTGAAGTTACTGTTGAAGTGTAATGGCTGCATGAGCCTGATAATCGAGTACTGTTATACTCCACTCATCCTCGGCTAACAAAACATAACAGAAATCATGTTTTAAAAATTTTGATTATTTGGATAAAATGGAGTCTATGGGAGAAGGCCTTTCCGTAATTCAGAGCTTTCTGGATAATGGGTTTCCGGATAACTGACCCCATACCTGTATATGAACAGGTGTAATTTCTATGCAGATGAGCAGGATATTTTGATGCATTGGGAAGCGAAGAGGCTGCCAGATGTTTGTTAGGTTTGTTCCACCTGTATCTGAAATTACAGAATCCAATGTATGTAGGAAACAAATAGTATTTCATTAATTGAAGAGACATTTCTTGCATCCAGGGCTTTATACGAATGTTTAGCATTGGTTATTTGATCCAGTGCTGCCTTCGCATCCCGTCTACCTTCCGACACCTGTTTACAAAACCTTCACGCTTGCTGTCCCTGTTCTACAATAAGGAGAACTTCCAGCTTGGGGCTTTCCTCGGATCTTTTGTCAGTATTTATAAGGTAAGGATGGGACATCATAATATTACTATTTAATTAATATTAATACCACTAGATCTTTTGATAGCACACCCTTTAGTGCATTTTTACTGTGTGAAGTGTGATGTGATAACAGAGCTACCCTATTTGTAAAGTGCCACTGACCCACTCCTACCTGAGCAGCTCCCAGCAACTCCTGGTACCTTGTGTTCTTCTGTGTAGCAAAGGATCCAGTCACAGAGAGGTGTCTTTGCAGCAATAACTTGTTTATTAACAGGAAACCGTTTGAAATATATACAGTGGCTTTGGATTTTGGATTTGGCCGAACCCCCGAAAGATTCACCCGAATACCAAACTGAATCCGTATCCTAATTTGCATATGCAAAAATGGGATGGGAAGGGGAAACATTTTTTACTTCCTTGTTTTGTGACAAAGAGTCGCACAATTTCCCTCCCCGCCCCGAATTTGCATATGCAAATTAGGTTTCCGATTAGGTTCGGCCAGGCAGAAGGATTCAGCCGAATCATGCTGAAAAAGGCCAAATCTGTGCATAGGGATCCTCAGTCTGGGGTCTTGTCTCTTGGCACCCTACCTGGTCCTCAACTCACCCACTGATGTCCCTACTCTAGTGGTTCACATACCACGGGGTCCTAACCCCACTGTTTCTCCTCGTTGGAGTGGAAGCTGTTCGCTAACTCTCCTGAGCCTTCCTCGTGCTCCTAGAGCCTCTGTAACAAATCACACTATCTGGCCTAATCTTAACATAAACAACTGGACCATGGGTCTGTATCAACCTCCCAGAGAGGTGATGTCCCAGGAAAGACCCTGAGCTCATGGGGCTATACCCCTTTATACTTTCATATGCTGCCACCTAGTGGGCACCATAACTAAACTAAATTAACTGGACCCAGGAAGGGAGACATAACAGTCTGGATGAATTAAAGGACCACTGTAGGCCGGCAAAAATACAAACGGGGAAATGCTTGAGAATATCTAACCCCCAGGGTCCCTATATTTTCTTTTACATTAGAGTGCAGTAGTGTTGCTCATGACTAGATAATTATGGGGATATGACCCATAGGTAGAAGCTGAATTCAGTCTGGCCAGAGTTCACTTGGTCAATAGGCCCATCTAGAGAATTCTAAGCTGCCTCCCTGGCACAGATGCATTGCTGCTTGGAGATAATAGTAATGAGTATTGTATTCCTAGACTGTTTCTTCTTTGCTCTTTATGTGTTCTCAGTTTATTGCAAACTCCTTCAGTCCTTATTTAATACCATCGAATGGCCATACCTCCACAACCATTACGCCTCACCCACCTTTAAAGCATTAAAAGGATAAGGAAGTGGCCAGACAGTATGAGAACAATGTACTTCAAGAGAAGTCTTTATAGATAGGAAGAAATAATTCTTATATTTCCATTTGTCAAACATTAATTTTAGTGATGCTGAAAGAAAGGCAGGCATATGAGTATGTTTGTTGCCAGAAAGACAAATCCATCACAAAATAAAAGTTCTAATTCTTCATCCATTCATCCAGGGTACCAGCTGCTTCTTGCGTTGGGTTCGTAACTTGGACGATGAGCTTCATGCACTTGTAGCAGGTAAGTCCTACATCATAAAAGCAATCTGCACTTACTGTCAGTCTCAATCACATGGGTAATTCACATTGCGTAAGGACAGAGCTCCCCTCTCCTGATGGGCTTACAATCTATTTGCTACAGAGAAAAAAAAAAATTTTCTCAGCATTTCTCAAGCTCACTTGTTTTATTAACCTTATCATTAAGGGGGTTATTTATCAAGGGTTGTTTGTTAGAGGTTTTTGAACCTTGAATGAACTAAACACAAATCGGTTCTTATTTAAGGAACAACTCGAATGGAAAAAACTCGATACTGCGAGTTCGAGTTGTGAATCCCAAGAACTCGAGTTGATTGATCTAATCATTTGAGTTTTCGGGCACAACCTTTGAAAAAAACTTGCACATCATGAAGGCTATTAACATCTTCAATTTATTCAAAGGACCCTGCCATTGACTCCAACATGACCTTGACAGCTTTTAGATGGTGTATTTACAGATTCTAGCTATTTCCAGGGTATAATGAAGCTCGAAAAATTTTATTTTTTTTTAACCTGAAAATGTATTTTGACCAAAAAAAAAAACTCGAAAACTTGAATTTCTGTGGAAAACACAACTCGAACCTTAATAAATCTGCCTCTAAAATAACAAACATTTAGTTTTTGAACACCTGCAATTCCTTTTGTTTCGTCAGGTTTTCTGGCTGGGATATCTATGATGTTTTACAAAAGCACCACCATTTCCATGTACCTAGCATCCAAACTGGTAGAGGTAAGTTTTCCAATTGAGTAAGTTTTCCTTGGGTGAATCCTAATGGCCAAATGGAAAAACAAAAGAAAAAAAAAGTTCACACACAGTAAAGCAGCTGTTTTCTGCAAGAACAAGATCCATATGCTTTGCCTTTATATCCATAGGGATGCAAATGTCTATATATCCATAGGGATGCACATGTTTATATATCCATAGGGATTAATGTGTCTATATATCCATAGGGATGCACATGCCTATATATCCATAGGGATTAAAGTGTCTATATATCCATAGGGATGCATGAGTCTATATATCCATAGGGATTCAGGTGTCTATATATCCATAGGGTTGCACGTGTCTATAAATCCATAGGGATGCACATATATGTCTCTATATCCATGGGGATTCACGTGTCTATATATCCATAGGGATGCACATGTCTATATATCCATAGGGATTCATGTGTCTATATATCCATAGGGATTCACGTGTCTATATATCCATAGGGATTCACCTGTCTATATATCCATAGGGATTCACGTGTCTATATATCCATAGGGATGCACGTGTCTATATATCCAAAGGGATGCACATATATGTCTATATATCAATAGGGATGCATGTGTCTGTATATCCATAGGGATGCACGTGTTTATATATCCATAGGGCTGCAGGGAAGAGCCTCCTAGAAACCGCAAGTCTACTTGAACTCTAATAAAGTAATTACTATAAGCAAACGGTCTCTCCATACAGCAATGCTTTGTCATGTCTCTGTACAAAAGCCTAAGTAGGAGCATCAGGAATGGTATTTATGTAAATAACTCATAGGGCAATATGGAAATGAAACAAAAATCTCTTGCCTGTGACGTAATGTCGGTGATTGGAATTCGTTTTAATCAGAGTCTATACACAGTTTTATTTCCCAGAAAGAGACAAAATAACAAAAATTACCGATATCCTTTTTTGTGTTTTCAGCGATCCTTTGACAAATCTGTCCTTTCTGATTCAGTTTGTCCTCTTTCTGCAGACAATGTACTTCAAAGGCATCGAGGCCGGAAAATGCCCTTATTTCCCGCATGCGGATAGTGTTATCTACGCGGTTTCTACGGCAGTCTGTTTCCACGCTGTAAGTATTCTATTAACATCAAGTCATGTCCAGTATCTTCTCTTTCTTTATCAAGTATGTCCAACCAGCAGGACTCCAGTTAGTCAGCACGACACTCAATTAACTTCTCTTGGTAGTGCACGTTCTCCAATGGCCACTTCCTATCGGTATATAATATAAAGACTGGTTGAAACAGCAACACAAAATATTTTCAATTGAAATACCTTTATTGCACTCTTAGGGCATTACAGCAACATTTCATGTGGTTTTATCAAGCTAACTGCCACATATTAACAGCCCACTTTATACCCGTAAACATCATCTAGTGGTAATTAGCGTACAATTAGACAATTTGATGGATTCACTGGTCAAAATGGTGATCTGAGGTTGGTGACTGGATGTCGAGAGCCTGTACACCTCCATCCCGCATGATGTGGGGTCTCACTAGAGTTACTAAAGGATGACACTTTGGATGGAGCTCAGAAAAATTGTTGTACAGTGCTTGGAACTTCTTCTTCATAATAATCAGTTTCAATTTGAAGAAGATTTTTATGTACAGATTTGTGGCACGGAAATGGGGTCCAGCGTGGCCCCGGCATACGCAAACGCAACCAATTTGAAATGAGATTTGTATATACAAATGAGTAATTTGAAAATACATTCTGAAAAAATAGATGCGTTACATCGATGATGTGTTTGCGTTTTGGTCTGGGCCACTTTGGACAGTTGAAACATTTGTCCAAGACATTAATAGGGCCCTAACATATATGAAGTTTTCTCTGTATACACATTTTGATGAGATCTCATTCCTTGATACAAAAGTATATAAACATGAGGGTAGTTTGCTAACTGATTTGTATGTTCAGCCCACGGACTGCAATCTGCTGCTCCACTATAGATCATTTCACCCGGCACAATTAAAGAGGGCCTTACCTAAGTCTCAACTCAGCAGAGTAAAGTGGATTGCGACCTCTAGTGAGACAGCGGAAGAAAGACTAACGGAAATGTGCGGCAAGTTTCGTGATAGAGGCTTTCCAGATAACCTCCTTAAAATGCAACAAGAGGAGGTTAATAGACAAGATAGAATAGGAATGTTTAGAAAAAAGCCAAAAAATAGAGAAAATCATGTTACGTTTATGACACAATACAATACATTAAAGGGATACTGTCATGGGAAAAAAATTTTTTTTCCAAAATGAATCAGTTAATAGTGCTGCTCCAGCAGAATTCTGCACTGAAACATTTCTCAAAAGAGCAAACAGATTTTTTTATATTCAATTTTGAAATCTGACATGGGGCTAGACATATTGTCAATTTCCCAGCTGCCCCGAGTCATGTGACTTGTGCTCTGATAAACTTCAATCACTCTTTACTGCTGTACTGTAAGTTTGAGTGATATCACCCCCTCCCTCCCCCCCCCCAGCAGCCTAACAAAAGAACAATGGGAAGGTAACCAGATAACAGCTCCCTAACACAAGATAACAGCTGCCTGGTAGATCTAAGAACAACACTCAATAGTAAAAACCCATGTCCCACTGAGACACATTCAGTTACATTGAGAAGGAAAAACAGCAGCCTGCCAGAAAGCATTTCTCTCCTAAAGTGCAGGCACAAGTCACATGACCAGGGGCAGCTGGGAAATTGACAAAATGTCTAGCCCCATGTCAGATTTCGAAATTGAATATAAAAAAATCTGTTTGCTCTTTTGAGAAATGGATTTCAGTGCAGAATTCTGCTGGAGTAGCACTATTAACTGATTCATTTTGAAAAAAACATGTTTTCCCATACACGTTGTGTATCATTTGACACATTAAACACTAAGGGGTCCATCCCCTTTTTGTATTCATTTCTGTGCGCCGTTACCTCGTTTGTTGTTCCCAGTGGATTCAGGGGAGAGCCGTCTCCCTAGAGGACTGAGCACCAGATTCTGAAATTGAGGAGGTCCATCGAGTGTGTACACACTTTTCTATTACCAGCATTTGATAGACCCCCAGTTATATGAATCACAGACAAAAATAAAAAAACATCATCACTCGGTCTAAACCACGATGTGGCCTTGACCAGCTGCTACAAACACCCTTGTGCCTGTGCTCTCTCTTATACACAATCTGGAGTTGACCAGCTGCTATAAATGATAAAAAGCCAATATTTGTACACAAAAAGGAGAAAGATTGTTTTTAAAAAAATCACAAAAAATAAGGTGTTAGTACCAGACTTTGGATAAAATATGTCAGCTCATGTGCCACGTCAAGGCCCCTCATTGTATGTGAGTCCTACACTTTCCTTTAGCATTCTAAGTTTGTAGAACTTTTGGGTACTTTCCCCTGTTATAACTGTAGTTGCTGTTCAAATGTGCAACAGGGGGAACATAACAACAGGTATGGGACCTGTTATCCAGAATGCTCGGGACCTGGGACTTTTCGGGGTAACTGATCTTTCCTTAATTTGGATCTTCATACTTTAAGTCTACTAGAAAATCATTTACACTAATTAAACCCAATAGGCTGGTTTTGCTTCTGTAGCGCTATAGTAAACTGACTTGTGCTAGGGCAGTTTTAGCTACTTTCCTTGGTGGGCTGAGACCACAGATGAGCTCTCTTTCTCAGGGGTAAGCCCTCGCAACGGTGTGGAGGCAAGGGTGTAGTGTAACTGTAACCTGATGCGATAGCACAATAATGGGCGCCAGTAGTTCTTTAACGGTTGAACATAGAACTGTATTTATTGAACAATAGCACATAGATCATTCAGCACATTGATCCACAATGGAGTATAGAACATAAACAGCAGCATAAAGGAAGCATATACTCACAGCACGTATAGGCTGAATCCCCAAGGGCTAGGGAATATACAGCAGAGAGTAAGTTGACAGCATGTGATGGGTATTGCCCGGTTTTCAGGATATCTTCCAGTGGCAGACTAGGGGAACTCCTGACATCCCTATCTCAACACTTGGTTCCCTACTCTGGGTCAGTAATACCCTGGGATCTTAATCCCTCTAATCTCCTCGGCGGAGCCTTGAGCTGCTCAACTAAATAACCTCTCTATCACTCCTAGAGCGATCTATAAAACGAGTATAGCTGTCCAATTACTAGGGCCAAGGCGCCTAGGGTCAGCACTACCCATTCCCTTCCAGCCTGCTTGGTTGGGCTAAAGCAATGGACCCAGACCTCATGGTTCCTAAACCTTTTATACTCTGGCACAGTGCCATCTAGTGTACACTGTGTGAACTGCAGGGGTTCCATAAGCACAAGGTCCCCATAAGGACCCACTAAGGTGTCCATATTACTAGGGATGTGCCTGTCTGTAAAGTGTAAGGGTGTCTAAGATTTTCACATCCTTACACTTCCAATAAGGATTAATTATATCTTAGTACAAGCGACTGTTTTATTATTACAGAGAAAAGGGGAATACTTTTTAAAATGAAAGGATCAGACCATGGGGTATATGTATCAAAGAGTGAAGTT
Organism: Xenopus laevis; assembly: GCF_017654675.1. Taxonomy (NCBI): domain Eukaryota; kingdom Metazoa; phylum Chordata; class Amphibia; order Anura; family Pipidae; genus Xenopus; species Xenopus laevis. The sequence goes on from NC_054373.1 coordinate 178,708,427, forward strand.
AAAGATCTCCACTGTCCTCTACAGTGAAATTCCACCACTCTCCATTCATTTCTATTGGTTTTTAAAGACGTATTTATCAAAGGATGAACTTTCACTTTCACCCATTGATAAATACTCTTTTAAAAATCCCATAGAAATAAATGGAGAGTGGCGGAATTTCACTGTAGAGGACTGTGTGATCTCTAACTTCACTCTTTGTTAAATATAACCCCATATTTCATGTATTAGTGGGTTCCTGCATGAAACAAAACTAGAGCAATTAGCAGAAAACTAACTTGCCTTGTTCATCTCCATTCATTTTTTTTTTAGTTTTTGAATTATTTGCTGTGCCGACTGGGCACTGCCTCATATTTGCTTGTTGTTTCCTTATTATACAAATTTGAAATTTACAGAAAATAAACTGCTTTTCACCCTCGTTAAAAACAGGCCGTTATGGAAGTCCAGAATTTGAGACCATCCTACTGGAAATTTCTGCAGAGGCTGACAAAGGGCAGGTATGAAGCTTCTTTTGGTTTATCTGTCTGGTTTATCTGTCATTTAGAAATAAATACAAGACATGTGCCATAAATCAGTTTTAAAAGTTAGATGTATTTGTAAGAGGGAATGTTGTAAATGGAGAAACAAAGTCAGTTAAACTTGAGCTGCAATCGGAAAAACACAATTGTCTAAAGGTCACTAGATGAAGAACTTGGTCTGGGCTTAAATCACGTTGTTTTATACATTTTCAATGAGTGTTTCAAACTTTTCTAAAAAATTCGAAAACATTTTGCAAATTAACTTCCATTAATCTGTAGAAGTTCTATCGTTTTTAGGTGCTTAGAGTGTTTTTGAGTTTTCCATTGATGCATCTCAATTTTTTAATTTAACTCAAGTTTAAAAAATTCAGATTCCAAAAAAAGAAAAAATCAAGATCTGTCATCATTTTCTCAAATGGCGCCAAAAATTTGAATCCTAATTTTATAAAATTTCCCCTTAAGTATAAGAGGGTTATTTATCAAAATCCAAATTTATCTAATTATTTTCTGGAATATACTCCGACCAAATCAGCACGGATTATTTCCCGTTGTATATCAATACATTTTCCAGAAAAATGTCAGTGTAGGAAAAATTCGAAAGAAAATTGCACGAAAATTTCTGATCATACGTATTTTTCTGATCTTCCCGAAAACTCAAATTTTTTTTGATTTTTGCCCGAAAACCATGAAATCTTCAAATTATTGCACAAAACCCAGAGCAGATCAGGATATCTTTGGGACTTCTCCTATTGACTTATAAACAACCTCGGCAGGTCTGAGATGCCGGATTGTCAGATTCTGACTTTTTCCATCCTCGGGGTATAATAAATCAAGAAAAATTAGGGGGGGGTTTTTTCCACTAAAATTTGGATCTTATAGTAAAAAAACCTAGAATTTTTCAAGTTTTTGGCATTCGGACCCCGTAAGTGTTCATCACAGGTCTGGTCCATCTCCCCTTCTGCAGACACGAGAGACATTTCTTTCAGATGAGATTTTTTGCCTTCCTCTGGGTCAGCTTAATGTTTGGAAGGATATACTTGAAAAAAAAGATTAACCTGATGGACAGATATCATTTTTAGGCATGTAACTACCATCAAATTTAAGGAAATTAGATTGCTTTAGGTGCAATTAAGTTATGGACCTTCAGTCCAAGAGAACTGCTGGTGGGTCATTCATTGGTGGGTTCAAAAATGGGTTTGAAGTCACCTTTTGTGGTGAACCTTCACTGTCTTAATTAGAAGTGGACTTCTCTTAAAATACATTCTTTTTTTTCCTTTCATTATTAGGTTTGCACTGATGAACAGAAAAGCCTTAGATGTTTTTGACTCTGAAGCATCTAAAAACTTCAACAAATTTGTCCCTAAACTGGATCCAAGGTTCTGCATTGTAAAGCCGGAGCTGCCTCTTGACTTCTCCTGAGATCTGTTCATTTTTAGGATCTGAAGCCTCTTGATCATCGAGACAAAGAAATTAAGAAGCTCCGAGGCTTCTGTCAAGTATTAACTAATTTACCCTGACCAATCCAAACATGGCTTGATTCTTGCTGAACCCCCATCCCATCGATTGATTTATAGAACGATTCAATTGGATGAACAGTAGTGACGGTGATGACAAGGCTGACGTCACTCAGAAACACTGACCATTGTGAATGTTTCTGTGTGTTGGTGTCTTGGTCGCCAGTTAATGATATACTCTAATTTAACAGAGTAATTTATGACATAGACTGAAGATTGTATTGATAATTGAACTAATAGCAATGCTAACCTCTAAAAATCTCTTAATTTGCCCCTCTGTAAAATGGGAGCATGTGTGCAACATCCAGCTGTATGTACAACCCCAACATTGGATCCTGATCTGTCATAATTCGGTTTTAAATACCTTCAATTATAGATATGGAGGGAACACATTTTGGGATTTAATTTTTTGGTTTATGTATTCAAATTAAAATGTGAAAAAAAATGTTGGTGAGTTCTGTTTCAGTATAGAAAGATCTACATTTTGGCACTATAATGTTTTCAAGAACATCAAGCAAACGCCTAATCAGATATAATGCTTTACGGTTTAAGAATTTCCGTATCAGTTATTGAACTGTTTTGTTTACAACGTGAAATATCAGACCTATAAAAGCAAATTCAACCCATATCTGCCTCTGGGAAGCTGACCACGCACAGTAATAGCTACTGGTTCAGCCTTAGTGTTAAACAACTGGATCTGTGACTTAAGAATCTCTATCGATTGCTGAACTGTTTTGTTTACAGAGTGAAAAGACAGCCTCCATTTACTAACCTATAAAAGTAGAGTTCCTCCAACTAAAATGTCATCCATAAAATCTACCCTTAGGAATCTGACCATGCACAGTAATAACTACTTGTTCAGATTCAAAGTTAAACAGCAGAATCTGTGATTTAAGAATCTCTATCGATTGCTGAACTGTTTTGTTTACAGAGTGAAAAGACAGCCTCCATTTACTAACCTATTAAAGCAGAGTTCCTCCAACCAAAATGTCATCCATAAAATCTACCCTTAGGCATCTGACCATGCACAGTAATAACTACTTGTTCAGATTTAGTGTTAAACAACTGAATCTGTGATTTAAGAATCTTTATCGGTTGCTGAACTGTTTTGTTTACAGAGGGAAAAAAGACTCCCATTTACTGACCTATAAAAGTAGATTTCCTCCAATCAAAATGTCATCCATAAAATTTGCCTTTAGGAAATTTGTCCCTGAACAGTAATAACTACTTGTTCAAATTTAGTGTTAAACAACAGAATCTGTGATTTAAGAGTCTTTATCGATTGCTGAACTGTTTTGTTTACAGAGGGAAAAAAACGGCTCCCGTTGACTGACCTATAAAAGCAGATTTCCTTCAACCAAAATGTCATCCATAAAATCTGCCTTTAGGAAGCTGACCATGCACAGTAATAGCTAGTTGTTCAGCCATAAGGTGGCCATAGACGTAACAATTACGAACTTTCCTGCCACCATTGGTTTGTTTTCAGTACAGACATTTAGGGGGTTATTTACTTAAAACCCGAATTTATCTCAAAATATTAATAAAAAAATCTCAACCAAACTCCCATGCCCGATTTTATCTTATTTATTAAAAAAAAGCTCAATTTAGAAAATCGAGCAAAACCCCGAATCGTAAAAATTTTACGGGCTTTGTTTTTTGCCCAAAAAACCCAAAAAGCTTGGATTTTTGGGCTAAACCCAGCGCAGACCATGATAACTTCTAATTGGAATAGGTGCCTCTCCCATTGACTTATACAGGACATTTACAGGTCTGAGATGGTGGATTTTCTGATTCGGACTTTGCAGCATCAGGGTATAATAAATCACAAAATATTCGAGTTTTTTTTCTACTGAAAATTTGGGTTTTGCCCCAAAAAGTCCGACCAGAAAATTTGAGGTTTAATAATTAACCACCTTAGAGCTGAATCGTCAGATATACAGGTAGAAACAATAGAATTCTACCCGTATCTGACAATTCAACAGTAACCCTTCCTAATCGTCTGCCGATATCAGTCGACTCGTCTCCCACCATACACGCAATATCGTTTTGTATGATATTATCTGGGCATCTATGGCCAACTTTAGTGTTAAACAACTGTATGTTTGGCTTTCGAATCTCCCTATCAATTGCTGAACTGTTTTGTTTGGCTGTAATCAGTCCCTAGGTATAGCGACCTATACAATTTGCACCAATCAAAATGTCAGCCCTAAAATCTACCTGTGGAATGCTGAGCAGCCTTAGTGTTCAACAGATCCTGAAGTCTGGATGTCAGGCCCAAATAATTAGATGATATCAGAGGTAAAGCATAAGTTGTGGTCAGCTGATGGACTGTTTACACATGCCGATCCTGGACTAAGTCTTTTCAAGTGGTTCCATCCATAAATCTGATCAAATAAATCAATCCTTTGTTGGGACCCATGTCAAACCGTTATGGTCACCTAAATGACTCCAGCTTTTATGTGTCCTTCAGAAAAGCAACACACACATATAAATACTGTTTATTCATCACCTCTGACACTCCAGGTCCCAGTACCTGACGCTGTCCATTTGTTTAACTAAATGGTTCGATCCACAGTCAAGTTGGCCAAGTGCACAGTCTTGTGGTTTGTCAAACAGTTTACAGAGGGGCCCAAGAGAGTGTGGGCAACATATGCACATTTGAATAAGGAACTCACAATTGTGTGTATAAAGCAAACTATCCAAATTGTAACTCATCTACAAAAATGTGTGGCTGCACATATTCTGTTTATGTCATGTGAGGGACTTCAAAGACGTCATGTGGGAATTCAGGAAGATCCAACCCAGTTAAAAGCGATATCCAGTCCACAAGCACAAACAAGCGCATTTTTCTTTTGGTTCTTGCAACAGGATCTTGACAAACTGGCAATCTGGGCAGCTAAGTGGCAAATGAGATTCAATGTTGATAAATGTAAAGTCCTGCACCTGGGATGTAAAAATATCCACTTATACCCTTAATGGGACTGCACTAGGCAAATCCATTATGGAAAAGGACCTTGGAGTCCTTGTAGATGATAAACTTGGCTGTAGCAAGCAATGCCAGTCAGCAGCATCAAGGGCAAATAAGGTCTTGAGCTGTATTAAATGGGGCAGAGAGTCACGGGAGGAGGGGGTCATTCTTCCACTGTATAGAGCACTTGTAAGGCCCCATCTAGAATATGCCGTACAGTTTTGGTCTCCATCACTCAAACAGGACATTATTGTATTAGAGAGGGTACAGAGAAGGGCAACTAAGCTGGTAAAAGGTATTGAAAATCTTAGCTATGAGGAAAGACTGGCCAAATTGGGGATGTTCACGCTGGAGAAGAGGCACTTAAGGGGTGATATGATAACTATGTATAAATATATAAGGGGATCATATAATAATCTCTCTAATGCTTTATTTACCAGTAGGACTTTCCAGCTGACACAAGGTCACCCATTCCGATTAGAAGAAAAGAGGTTCCGCCTAAATATTGGGAAGGGGTTTTTTACAGTGAGAGCTGTGAAGATGTGGAATTCTCTCCCTGAATCAGTGGTACAGGCTGATACATTAGATAGGTATAAGAAGGGGTTGGATGGTGTTTAGCAAGTAAGGGAATACAGGGAAATGGGAGACAGCTCATAGTCCAAGTTGATCCAGGGACTAGTCCGATTGCCATTTTGGAGTCAGGAAGGAATTTTTCCCCCTCTAAGGCAAATTGGAGAGGCTTCAGATGGTTTTTTTTGCCTTCCTCTGGATCAACTGGCAGATAGGTAGTTAATAAACAAAAAAAAAAAAGGTTGAACTCGATGGACATGTGTCTTTTTTCAACCTTACTTACTATGTTACTATGTTACTATGTTACTATGTTACTATGTTACTATGTTCTTGCTTTTCTGATCAGGAGACAGTTCTGCTCCGTTAGGTAAGATATTCCATTTCATTTCCCTCTTTAGAAATGTTGCTTTAGATAGACTACAAGAAGTGTTACCCCAGTAAGTCACAAAAGCACTTAAGCCTTGGTTTCTTGGTTTGTGTTCAACCCCAACTCTTAACTTGGCAAATGATATAATTCACCTGTCACCAGATATCCCAACCGTTGTCATGTGACTGACGTTCCCTCATGGGTTCGGTAGCACAAGTCAACAGTCTGTTCTTTGCGTTCATTTCATGATGCCATAAAATATGATTTGGTGTGTTGGGTGGGTTCCTGTGTGGTGGGTGGGTTCCTGGCATCAGAGGTTACAGTCAACGCTTCCTTCATCTTTCCTTCACAGTCCTGGCCAACGGTTGATACAAGGGGGCAAATTCAGTAAGATTCGTAGTTGCGCCAGCGTCCACTTCGTCGCACTTCGCCAGGTGTAGTTTCGCCAGCGCTTCGCAAATTCACTAAAATCCAAAGTTGCGCTCAGGGGTAGCGTAAGGTTGCGAAGTTGCGCTAGCGTTGATTCGCTAAGCGAAGCGAAGTTACGCTAGCGATGGTTAATTTGCATACGGCACCAAATTCAAATTTCAATGGAGGAACACGTACAATCACTACAAATGCCTAGAAAACCTTCAAAACATCAAATAAAAATTTTATTTTGCCCTACACATGTGCCCACTGTCTAGGTAAGGTGCCATGAGTCAGGAAATGTAGGGGGGAAGGAGGGGAGCCCCAAAAAAATTTGCGATCTTTTTCAGCCTATCACCCATAATGTAGAAAACACGCCAGCGTTTTTTGGGACTTAGAAAAAATTTTGACTTTTTTTGAAGCAATCCCTATCTACTCTATTAAGGAAGTCTAGAGTAAAAGGTAGCGTTCAGTACACTGCGCGCGTTAGTGAATTTGCGTAGTTACGTCCGTAGCAATAATAACACTAGCGAATCTACGCCAGCGTTCGTTAGTGAATATGCGCAGTAACCAAACACCAAACACTAGCGAAGTAACGCTAGCGTTCGGCGCTTAGTGAATTTGCCCCAAGGTGTTTCTAACATGAAATGTCAAACCCATTGGTACAACATTTTCAAACAAAGATTGAAGTTGGCCTTTGTTGAGTAATGACTTTGTTCTTACAACCCTACTCTTACAAACAGGTCAGCTGGACTGTGTCCTTGCCTGTAGATCCTTCAAAGTTGCTTTTCCCTCTTGGTGGAGCCTCTGTTTGACCCTTTGTTATCCAATTATGAGGAGTATAATGAGGTGAGGTGAGCAGGTTACTGATGGCTCTGTACACCTTCTACTTTATAGGCATGTTGCTTTCTTTCCAAGTAATATTCCAGACCTTGTTTTAGATTATTTGCCTTTTGTCTCTAAGTTCCTTGTTGTGGTCATTTGTGTTCTTGGCCAAGTCTTTGTTTAGAGCTCTCCTCTCTTTTAGGGCAGTGACACACGCGAAGATTCGGGGAGATGTAGTAGCTTGGTGACAAATCGCCTCTTCTTCGGGCGACTAATCTCCCCTAACTACCTTTCTGCCGGCTAGAATCTAAATTGCCAGCGGGATGGCACTCAAAACACTTTGTTTTCCGAAGTCATCCGAAGTTGCCTCACAAGGGCGACTTCAGAAAATTCTCTCGCTCTGGAGTTTCGGTAAATATTTTGTCGCAAAAAATGTTTTGCGATTACAACATTCTATTACATACACTGCGAAAGTTCACAAAAGCAGTTTGGTCACAAACTTTGCGAGGAAGTCACTGAGGTCTTAATCAAGCAAAAATGGAGCAAACATGGTCACTAACGGGCGCAAGCGTCTTTGTCAACGTTTTTTGCAATAACGAAGAATATTACATTCCCCCCGTAAAGAATAAACTTTTAATTCTAGGTTAGGAGACAACAGAACATGTCTAGAGTGTAGAGTATAGATATAGGCATAGTATATGGACACTTTAAGAACATATCTAATGTATATTATAAAACAAGGGTAATTGTCTGTTTATAATTTATATTTGGAACTTAATTAACTAGAAAATGAATTTGCTTAATAATAATGTTTTCTTAGTTCCATCCCCTCACCCACTCTTTCCATTGCATTGAATTCAGCTCTGTTGGATTTTCCACCAACACTATTCTTCTGCATTGTGTGACATCTCCCCCATTCTAGCCAGAGTCTTCTCACCACCTTTTCCTCCAATGAAGACTCTTTTTATGTCTTTGCTTGAGCCTCTTTTGATTGAGCCTCTGAAGACCCCCTATGCCATTAATAGAAAACATGGTTTTGCAGATCCAGCCATTTCTTATGGTCTCCATGTGTCTCCTTAAAACATTTCTATTCCATTTCTATTTACTTTTAAGGTGCTTGTTCATTGGCTAGATGATTACGAAGAGTGTGCAATCCCTGATCACCCATTGGCCGGTTTGCTCCGGAGTTATTCAGTATGTAAAAGCTGGTCGAGGCTGATGCTGCCGCTATATTTTTGGAAAAGGTGTTGCTCATTCAATAACATTATCCTGAGCTTTAAAGAGATACTGTCATGGAAATTTTATTCTGAACTGAAATCCATTTCTCAAAAGAGCAAACAGATTTTTTTTATATTTAATTTTGAAATCTGACATGGGGCTAGACATATTGTCAGTTTCCCAGCTGCCCCTGGTCATGTGACTTGTGCTCTGATAAACTTCAGTCACTCTTTACTGCTGTACTGCAAGTTGGAGTGATATCACCTCCCCCCCCAGCAGCCTAACAACAGAACAATGGGAAGGTAACCAGATAACAGCTCCCTAACACAAGATAACAGCAGCCTGGTAGATCTAAGAACAGCACTCAATAGTAAAATCCAGGTCCCACTGAGACACATTCAGTTACATTGAGTAGGAGAAACAACAGCCTGCCAGACTGCAGTTCCATCTTAAAGTGCTGGCTCTTTCTGAAATCACATGACCAGGCAAAATGACCTGAGATGCACCTACACACCAATATTATAACTAAATACACTTGCTGGTTCAGGAATGAAATTTTATATTGTAGAGTGAATTTAGAAATAAAAACAACATCTTAAAAATCACGACAGAATCCCTTTAAGGGTCGCCTTTGCCTTGGTAAATCCGCAGGGAAAATAATGGCACTTATGGGATTTGTACTGCTTTGTGCAGGTCCATAAGAGGCACGGAAGCTTGGGGAGACTGATATAGGATCCATCATCTGTGAACCCGTTATCCAGAAAGCTCCAAATTACGGAAAGTTCATTACCTATAGACTCCATTTTATCAAAATAATGCAAATGTTTAAAAATGATTCCCTTTTTCTGTGTAATAATAAAACAGCAGCTTGTACTTGATCCCAACTAAGATATAATTAATCCTTATCAGAAGCAAAACCAGCCTATTGGGTTTATTTCATGTTTACATGATTTTCTAGTAGACTTAAAGAATGAAGATCCAAATTATGGAAAGATCCGTTATCTTGAAAGCCCCAGGTCCCGAGCATTTTGGATAACAGGTCCCATACCTGTACTCCGTGTTTAGTACCGAGTGATTATTTAAAAAGCACTTGGGATCAGAGTCATCGCAGATATAAAATCTGTTGCAGTTGCAGCGAGCTGAAAGCAACCCTGTCCTTGTCACCTCTCACAGGACGTGGCTGCACTAGTGGGTTGGCCCAATACCCACAGGTTGGGTTGGCCAACTTTCACACACAGTTTGTGGGTCACTCTTCCTCCCGCTCTCCCTGCCAGCGACCCTCCTGCACCTGCTTCTTCTTCCTGCAGCTGCCCCGCCCCCTTCATGACATTAGAGATGGACGGGTCGGCCTCGGGCCTATAACTAGACACTGGTAAGCCAGTTTGGGTCGGATGTGGATTGGGAGCTGGCGGGTGCAGGACAACTTTTTGTCGACCCGCACATCACTAGCCTGCGCCACCAAAATAAAGACCAAGTGCAAAGTTGCTTTGGTTATTTCCATGAACAATGTATTACAAGCTAAATGATTTCCATTTGCACAATTCTTTTATTTTCAATATACATCTGTGTGATTTTTCATACACTTTATTTTGTTTATCATTTACATTAATGATGTGCAGGCCGGCCCTATACCCGCGGGACCCTTGGGTCGGGCGGGTTTGTGCCGTCTTCGAACTCCCCTTCGTGGGTGGCGGGTTGAGCTCTTATTTTGCTCTCCCCGCCCACCACCTTCAAATGCCGACTTTCAGCTTTATAGCTGCGCCTGCTCGTCCCACCCCTTCTGTGACGTCATCGGCGGGGTGGGGCAGGTCTATAAAAGGAAGCTGAGGGAGGGCGGGTTAGAGTCGGGAAAGACCTGACCTGCACATGACTAATTTACATCCATTCTCTGGCCTTTTATATGGTACATTAAGAGGTTCCTGGAGGCTGAATGTTTTTCTCTATCCATAGGATTGTATTTAAAAATAAAAATAAAAAATAATTTAATTGCATTTGTTTGGTTATAGTTCTTGAATTTTTTTTTTTTTAATTGCAGTCACGTTTTATTCGAAGAGATATGCGGGAAGTCAACCTGGTTTAAACTGTACTCTAGATTAGTATCTATAGAAGACTCCATAATGGCCTCCAAGAGACATCGGAGGCACCTTGATTTTTCTGCAATTATGATGCCATGTACTTTCATAAGGTTATGAAACCCTCTATTGATTTGTAATATCCTTATCATTTACAGTAGGGGGTACATTAGCCCTTATAATACATGAGTGATACTCAGAGTTCCCTGTATAACTCAGCCTGCAGCCTTGTGCCTTTATATGGTCACACTAACCCCTCAGTGACTTCTAATATCCTTATCATTTACAGTAGGGGGTACATTATCCCTTATAATACATGAGTGATACTCAGAGTTCCCTGTATAACTCAGCCTGCAGCCTTGTGCCTTTATATGGTCACAGAACAACCCCTCAGTGACTTCTAATATCCTTATCATTTACAGTAGGGGTACATTATCCCTTATAATACATGAGTGATACTCAGAGTTCCCTGTATAACTCAGCCTGCAGCCTTGTGCCTTTATATGGTCACAGAACAACCCCTCAGTGACTTCTAATTATCCTTATCATTTACAGTAGGGGTACATTATCCCTTATAATACACGAGTGATACCCAGAGTTCCCTGTATAACTCAGCCTGCAGCCTTGTGCCTTTATATGGTCACAGAACAACCCCTCAGTGACTTCTAATATCCTTATCATTTACAGTAGGGGTACATTATCCCTTATAATACATGAGTGATACTCAGAGTTCCCTGTATAACTCAGCCTGCAGCCTTGTGCCTTTATATGGTCACAGAACAACCCCTTCAGTGACTTCTAATATCCTTATCATTTACAGTAGGGGTACATTATCCCTTATAATACATGAGTGATACTCAGAGTTCCCTGTATAACTCAGCCTGCAGCCTTGTGCCTTTATATGGTCACAGAACAACCCCTCAGTGACTTCTAATATCCTTATCATTTACAGTTAGGGGATACATTATCCCTTATAATACATGAGTGATACTCAGAGTTCCCTGTATAACTCAGCCTGCAGCCTTATGCCTTTATATGGTCACAGAACAACCCCTCAGTGACTTCTAATATCCTTATCATTTACAGTAGGGGGTACATTATCCCTTATAATACATGAGTGATACTCAGAGTTCCCTGTATCACTCAGCCTGCAGCCTTGTGCCTTTATATGGTCACAGAACAACCCCTCAGTGACTTCTAATATCCTTATCATTTACAGTAGGGGGTACATTATCCCTTATAATACATGAGTGATACTCAGAGTTCCCTGTATCACTCAGCCTGCAGCCTTGTGCCTTTATATGGTCACAGAACAACCCCTCAGTGACTTCTAATATCCTTATCATTTACAGTAGGGGGTACATTATTCCTTATAATACACGAGTGATACTCAGAGTTCCCTGTATAACTCAACCTGCAGCCTTGTGCCTTTATATGGTCACAGAACCCCTCAGTGACTTCTAATATCCTTATCATTTACAGTAGGGGGTACATTATCCCTTATAATACATGAGTGATACTCAGACTTCCCTGTATAACTCAGCCTGCAGCCTTGTGCCTTTATATGGTCACAGAACAACACCTCAGTGACTTCTAATATCCTTATCATTTACAGTAGGGGGTACATTATCCCTTATAATACATAAGTGATACTCAGAGTTCCCTGTATAACTCAGCCTGCAGCCTTGTGCCTTTATATGGTCACAGAACAACCCCTCAGTGACTTCTAATATCCTTATCATTTACAGTAGGGGGTACATTATCCCTTATAATACATGAATGATACTCAGAGTTCCCTGTATTTTTCTTACGACATGCATTTTTCTATGTATGTTGCTCAAATAGCAATTTTTGTGTAAAACAAAAACCTTATGAATCCACTAGATGGCAGTGTGCCAATACTAATATAGTTGTTGCATGTTCACAGAATTATTTTTATAATTATTATTATGCATCATATTTATGTCACAGCTATTGATTTAACTTACTAATGGAACGCTGGAATTACTGACACTTTCAGAATGACTTCAGATACTAAACCACAACCCTAGGACTTGACTGTGTGAGTCTCTTCTGATGTGCTCTGTCTGTTATCCCCAAACTGGTGCAACCACAAGGCTGATATACAGAATCACAGGGTCGGACTGGTCTGTCTGGGGACTGGGGAATATACTGGTGGACTGGCTCTGGTACTGGTGGACTAAAACGAGGGCTGCCACCATGTTGGATTTGGCACAAGTGATTCCACAAATCCACAAGAATAACTTGTGCCAAATGCAAAGCGGACACAAGACAGAACTGGAGGCTAAATGAAAAGCAAACAACATTATAAACATGTGTCTGTTACACTTTCAGTGAGTCGTACACAAAGAATATTTATTATTTATTTGCTACAGAAAGGATTTTGGCAGGAGTTAATGGTGGTGCAAATTACAGACAATTTCCTTGCGCATTATCTGGACCCCTGTGCAAATCCCGAGAAAATCTGTTGTTTTGTGCTTTGAGAACAAAGAGCGCTGATTGCAGAATAAAAGCAAATCATTACTCCTCACTGGGAGGATTTTCCTGCAGAGCCAGTGACACACTCTGATTTCATACGGCAGAACAGCATTTGCCCCTCGCCCTTAGTAAATGCCTGATGATCATTCCTTTTAGGAATATTCTAGTCAATGTGTTATTGTCCAGTGCCTTGTATTACAGGCTATGATAGCTACTATATTTTAAAGTTATTTTGTCATCTGGAATGTGTTATGTTTTGGGTAGCCAAGGATGAGTAGAGTATAACAGTGCTTTATTAGCAGGTTTATGCAGCCATTACACAACAGTAAGCAACTCTAACACCACAAGCTGTATGAAGTATGCACAGTATAAGTCTGGGCACAGTGACATCTACAGGCCCTTTATATAAACACCACATATTCCCCCTATAGTAGGAAAGCATTTGGGCAAATGTAATAAACAACAACAATTAAACAGTATTCATCTTAAAGCAATTATATACATTATTCACATCACATAGTCCTGGGTCCATGCAGGTAGTTTTCTGATTCTCTCAGTACACCTTATAGGAGTAGGGAAATGTCCTTCATCAAATGCATTCCATATGGGTCCATCAGACAGTTCATATGTGTATGATCCTCGCTGGCGTCTCACTTCAAGTGGTGCAGTAAATTAAGATTGTCCTTGTTTCAGTATTCCTGGTTTCTTAATTCTGACTAAAGATCCAGGCTGAAAGTGCACTTCTCTGGCACCACGTTTTCTGTCAGTATAAGCCTTACATTTGGCTTGTTGACTTTTGACAATGTCAGCATGAGACGATTTTGTAGGCACAGTATTTTGTGGAAGTTTGATGTCTGCAACATGTAACATAGTGCGCATCTGTCTGCCATGTAATAATTCAGATGATTGGGTTGTTGCATGGCACGTTGCTCTGTAGTTATGTAGAACTCTGTTGTAAATACTTTCCAAGATTTCCCAGTAAGATTTGCTGTCTGTATTGCTTCTTTCAGACTTCTGTTGAATCGCTCGATTTCTCCATTTGCTTGTGGGTAATACACTGAAGATTTCCTATGCACAATATTCCTCTCTCTCCGAAAGGATTTAAACACATACGAGACAAACTGTGGTTCGTTCTCTGATATTAACTCCTTTGGATTACCTTCTCTGCTGAAGACTGTAGACAGAAATGTTACTGTAGCCGATGTTATATAAGAAACAAATGCAATTTGTATCTCATATAACCTCGAACGATCGGACTTCCCCATCTCCCGACCTGCCACTAACCATTCAGATCAAATAAAGTAGTAAAAGAACAGATCAGCCGATGTTCTGCCCCTGACAGCAATTGTATGAAAGTTATGTCCGACAAAGCTGGTGACAGTCTCCCACTGATCAGCAATACACGCAGTTCGATCAGCAATACACGCAGAGATATTATCGGCAGCCGACAGAAATCTTTTAAACTGTCCGATCGACCAAACGACCGATCTCCATGGGACGAAAAATGTCGGGACTCTCCACACACGGTCTGAAAATTCGTACGATTGGATCTTTGCTTCTATGACCAGCTTAACTCTCACACATTAGCAACTAGTAAGAACACCCTCATATTGGCCAGTGGTAGTAACACTAGGGATAATCAGGTTCTTTATGCAGCTGAACGTAATAGAGATGTATTTTATAGCCATTACGTTATACTGGGTAAAAAGCTGTGATTGGAGAATAATATTGGTCCGATATGAGGAACAGTGTTTAGATTCCCATAGATTATCTGTCCATGGCTCCTTTATGTGCTTTTCAAATGTATAATCCAAATGATTTGATCCCCTAATACACTAAAAACAGAAAGTGCATTTATAATAATCACCTACCACTAGTCTTTTTCCATCCATTCTCACTTGCGGCGAGGGCAGGGTACAGAGTAGGGAGCTTCCTGTCTGTATTAGAGACTCCCAGAGGGGCTGGAGGTGCTGCCGGAGGAACAAGGGAGACTTAAGCAGGTGACTGAGAGTCTGTCTGAGTGAGAAAGGGAGAAGCCTGGAGGCTGAGCAATCCCTCAAAAGGAAGTATTGTGAGTACAGGGGTGACCCCAACTTCTGTGTTTTTGCTGGTAGTCCCCAAGAGGGCCAGTTTAGTGAACTCATCAAATGTGTAAAGGTAGCGCCTAGTGGGCAGGATTTATTTTTATGATTTGTGTTTTTGTATCCTAAAATGGTCACGCATATGTGTAAGAGAAGAAAGAGTCTGTTGTGGATCCTGCAATCTTACAAATGACATGATTGACAATTCTGTAACAGTTTGAGGAAGGCTCTGTCACGCTCGGCACCCTAAATCCAGAACCCAAGCTTAGCTCCCTTGTCTCGGCTCTCACTTCTGCCTATAACAGCCGCCTTTCACCTCGGGAGGAGCCCTCGGCTAATCGGATGCCGCCAGGTCTTATGTAAGAGAAGAGCAAAGCTAACGGTTGTGGATGAGCAATGGGGCACGATGTTCTCACCAAGGATACTGGATAGAAGAAAGCCACTTGGAAAACAGGCCAAACGACTAAGCGTAGAACAGGCAGGCCGGGCCAGCACAAGCAGAGCAGAATAGTCAGACAGGCTGAAATCAGGATTGGAGAACGAAGGATAGTCAGTGGGCATCCCCACCGAAGACATGGCGAGCGTCCCCGCTTGCCGGAGGGTAAACCACTGGAGCACCAGGGTAAGTGTACATTACAGGCTCTTTTTTATTTTCAGCACAATAATGCCCCATGCCAGGTCCAAAGTGAAGTGGTTTTGCTGAGATGGGAGTGGGAGAACCTGACTTGTCTGTGGAGAGCTGGGACCTGACCCAACTGAATACCTATAGGATGAATTGGAACTCCAACTGTGAGCCAGGCCTGATCCCCAACATCAGCGCCCAACCTCATCAATGGTCTTATGGCTGAATGGAAACAACTCCCACCAACAATGTTCTCCTCAGACAAAATACATCTCAGAGACTTTGACATTGACATTGATTTATGCATTTCATCACCCACGAGCAAACAATGGAGGGTTCTGTTTCTGATCATGGGCTCTCTGTCGTCTGTCAGTCTGTCTTATCCTTTGCTTTTGTCCTCAATTGCTGCTGCTGTTCTGCTTCTCAACCAGACTATGCGTATGTCTAGTACCTCATTTCACAGGTACCTAGAACTAATATTCCTCTTTGGTGGATGTCCCTTACATTTTGGGCAGAGACACACACTCAGATTCGTGGAGATAAGTCGCCCGGCGAAAAATCTCCTCTTCTCAGAGCGGCTAATCTCCCCGAATTGCCTTTCCCTGCCTTCTCATTGGCTAGAATGTAAATCGTCGGTGGAATGGCAATTGGATTGCTTCATTTTCCAAAGTCGCCCGGAGTTTCCCCGCCGACGATTTACCTTCTAGCCATTCGGAAGGCAGGGAAAGGCAGTACGGGGAGATTAGTCGCCCCAAAGAAGAGGAGTTTTGTTGCCGGGCGACTAATCTTCCCGAATCTGAGCGTGTGTCTCTGCCTTTAGATACCTTTTCCATCAGAAATGGAATTACACCCCAGTGCCTCTTATTGTTGCAGCAGGAATGACGCCAACTGAAATGACACTGGGTAAAGTTTTGCATCTCACAAGATCTCAAGACCAGGCATCGCTCCTCAATGTTCCCCTTGATAATTAGCTTTGCTTTGATTCAAACACTTCTATCAATGATACAGATCTCAGACTCAGCTTGGAAATGAACTGTCATTGGAATGAAGCAAATTCAGCAGCAAACATTATTTATTCCTACAGTAGTTTCCCTTTAAGACAAAGCTCACGGTTCATTCCATTTACTTCTACCCGACTGGAACGCAATTCTGAACGATTATCAAAGCCTTTCTACAAAGAGAACCGAAAGCAGTAAACAAACTCATTTAGAGACGGATGGTTCATTGCTTTGCAAGGTTACAGACATGATGTTTTATCTATTGTGCCTCTGCCACTTATACCCGTCCTTCAGATATCATTGGTTTATTCCAGAACTCAATGTTCTGCTTCTCAATGAAATACCTGCACTTCTGTCCCTGCCATTAGTCTCTCTTCAGTCTTAGGAAACACAAATAAACCTTTTCTCTAAGACAGCTCTAGGGTTTTTAAGCTATTAAAGCTGTTTTATGTTTTATTTATTATTGTAAAGAGTTGTGATTAGTATTGACCTTCTCTATCCTCCTTAAGTCTGCTGTATATTTTGAGGAGATGAAACCCAAAGTTATACAAACCCTTGTAGAAAGGCCAGTCTGACCTTGCGGGCTTAAAGGAGAACTAAACCCTAAAAATTAATGTGGCTAAAAATGTCATATTTTATATAGTGAACTTATTGCACGAGGCTAAAGTCTCAGCTTGTCAATAGCAGCAATGATCCAGGACTTCAAACTTGTCACAGGGGGTCACCATCTTGGAAAGTGTCTGTGACACTCACATGCTCAGTGGGCTCTGATTGGCTGTTGAGAAGCTAAGCTTAGGGCTCGTCACTAATTATCCAGCAGAAAATGAGCTTCCCTGTCTGTAATATAAGCTGATGCTACAGGTTTGCTGATTATTACATTCTGATGCTAATTGCACTGGTTTCTGTGCTGCCATGTAGTAATTATCTGTATTAATTACTAATCAGCCTTATATTGTGACATTTCTATTCTATGTGTACTGTATATTGTGAGTGGGTCCCTAAGCTCAGTAAGTGACAGCAGCACAGAGCATGTGCAGTGAATCAGCAGAAAAGAAGATGGGGAGCTACTGGGGCATCTTTGGAGACACAGATCTTTACTGCTAAAGGGCTGTGGTTGCCTTGGGCTGGTACAGAAGCACAAAACATAATGTATAATATTTCTAGCTACTTCTTTAGTTAGGCTTTAGTTCTCCTTAAACCCGGTCATACACTATCAGATCTTCATCAGTGCAATAATGGGATTAAAAGCATTTTCTCAACATGCCCAATTTTTAGGCAGACATCAGTCTGGCAAGTAGTCAGGGGGCCCTACACAGGCCTGTAAGTTGTGACTCTGTCTGAGGGAAAGTTGATCCCCCAGTGAAATAAATCATAACACAGGCTAAAGTGGGCTATGTATCTTATTACCCCTGTCTTTCCTGCAAAATTAGGTGAGGATTCCTCCAGTGGTTACCTGGGCATCAGTTTGCTTCTCTGAATCAATTTCAAGCTTGGATCAAGAACAGCCAGAAGAGCTGAGCCCTGTCTAAAGGTGGTCTTTGCTTCTGCCCCTTGGCATTTGAATACAGCTGTAGACTTATCCCTAAATCTGTCAAGGAATCAAAACCACTAATGTCATGACAAGAATGTTACTCAATTACTACTGGACCATGGAGACCTGGAGATCAATGTCTAAATAAACAGCTTGTAGACATCTAGCACATGGGCACATCGGGCGCTTTTGGTCCCTTTGAACCCACATCAAGTTGTCCAGAAACAAAACTCCAAAGTACCAGATCATTGAGCTTTCAGCAGGCTTCTCCACTCAGCTTGTCCTACAACTCAACGACTGCTGCCAACTAATGTACCAGAAAAACATGGATGAAGATCTCAGTGGAGATACATGAGCCCCTTAGCAGATTGTTGTGGTTGGTCTGTAGCATTTTATCAGCAGGGCCTTAGCAAACAAAAGTATTTGTGGGACAAAGTACAGCATGTTGTCCAAATAATGTTCCTTCACCTACAACTATACTACTTCTAGCACCAAAAACAGCTACTAGTGGGTGCAAAGAGTTATACAGGTATGGGGCCTGTTAGCCAGAATACTGGGGAACTGGGGTTTTTTGCATAATGGATCTTTCTGTAATTTAGATCTTCATAACTTAAAGGGCATGTAAAGGCATTTTTACTTTCTTTAATGAAAAAGAAATCTATCTCTAATATACTTTAAATAAAAAATGTGTACCGTTTTTATAAGAAACCTGACTGTATGCAGTGAAATTCTCCCTTCATTTACTGCTGTGGATAGGAATTGTCAGATGGTCCCTAACTGTTCTGCAGGGAAACAATCATACTTATGAACAGCAGGGGGAGCCCCATCTTACTTCCCAGCCATGCAGAACTCAAGCAGCTTTGTTTGTTTCCCTGTAGAGCAGTCGGCAACTGTGTAGAGATTTGAATTTGATTTTATTTTTGCCTTTACATCCCCTTTACTGTTTCCAACTCCAGCTGCAGGGACAAAGATCATGGAGCCAGATTTAATCTGCAGAGTTGGAGAAAGTTTGCATTAAACAATACAAAAACTATAAATTCCACATTAGATTACATGACAACACAGGACCCAGTGCAGTCTGTATATTCTGATTATTAATCAGTCTTGCTGTATCGGCTTCTGGCAGATATTATTTGACTTGTGCTGTTTTTATAATTTATGACGATCCCTAAGCAGCCCAGATCACACTGAGCATGTGCACAGTCTTGGTCTTGCAAAGATGTTTAACAAAGTTACAAGATGGTGACCCCCTGTGGCCAACTTTGAAAGCATAAATTATTTATTTGATTAGACTTGTGGTGCAGTAAGTTCATGTTTATGTTTAGTATACAAAATACAGCATTTCTAGCCTTATTCTACTTTACACTTTACTTCCCCTTTAAGTCTACTAGAAAACCATTTAAACATTAAATAAACCCAATAGGCTGGTTTTGCTTCCAATAAGGATTAATTATATCTTAGTTGGGATCAAGTACAAGCTCCTGTTTTATTATTACACCGAAAAAGGAAATAATTAAAAATATGATTATTTGGATAAAATGGAGTCTACAGGAGATGGCTTTTCCGTAATTCTGAGCTTTCTGAATAACGGGTTTCCGGATAACGGATCTCATACCTGTACAAGCTACTGTTCTATTATTACAGACAAAAAGGAAATCAATTTGAAAAATTTGGATTATTTGATAATGGCGTCTACGGGAGATGGTCTTCCGGTAATTTGTAGCTTTCTGCATAACAGATTTCTGGAAACGGATTCCATACCTGTTCTACCACAACAACAGCAGGGTCGGACTTGCCGGACACCGGGAAAAAACCCGGTGGGCCCTGACCCCTCGCCAGGCCAGACCCCTCTCCCGATCTCCTGGCCCTACAAAAAAAAAACTATTTGTGGTGCATGCGTGCGGTGCGGCTCCTTTTGCGCATATGCAGTGTCACAGTAGGGGGTCCGGAGAGGGGCCCTGGACAGCGGCCCTGGATAAGAGTCCCGGTGGGCCCCAGGCCCCCCAGTCCGACCCTGAACAACAGCCATGTAAAGTGTTACTATCTTGCCTTTGTGCCCCTATCTTTCCCTACACCCCAATTTCCCTACTCAGATCTGCAGCCATTGGCTATACATACAACTATAACTCAGATATTGCTTGGGGCTGGTATATAATGTCATTATAACATGACCAACTCATCATTAGCAGCCGAGGAAGTAATAAAGTTCTGATATTATTGTATGTCGCTGTCTCTCTCTTGCAATGCCACATTCTATCCTCTCTCCGCACTTTATCATATTATTGTGTAACTTGTTCAAGAAACTGACACTTGCACTGTTTTTGTTTGCATTGAATTCCAAGCCTGCAAGTTGTGCTTGTCTAATCTCTGGTTATTAGTCTGCTTACAGCTCTTTCCCGTGGCTGCACTTTATATAAAAGAGCTTTTAACAGTCTGCCCTTTTCATAATGAACATGTAGGTCCTGACGGAGCGAGATTATAGTTCATTACAAGTCGCTCTGTGACACTTTATGAATGGGGCTTTAGTCTCTTCCAATCTCAAAATATTTAACTCTGTGCCCCAAGATGTTCCTCGGTAATTAAGCGCTTAGATAAAGGGTCAGATAGGCACTGGGTGGAATATTAAAGGTTAGTTCACATGAGGAGAGTCGGGGAGATTTTGGCGCCTGGCGACTATCCGCCTCTTCTTCTGGGCGACAATCTCCCCAAACTGCCTTCGCGTGTCTTTGTGTCCACTATTATTGAAAAGTCGTCTGCACTAAAGCAGCGTTTTCCGAAGTCGCCCAAAGTTGCCCCACGAGGAAACTGCAGGCGACTTTCGGAAAACGAAACGCTGTGCATTCTTTAGCACAGGTGACTTTTCATTATAGCGGATGGGAAGACACGCGAAGACAGTTCGGGGAGATTGTCGCCAGGCGACAACTCCCCGAATCTCCTCATGTGAACTAACCCTTAGGGGTAATTACATTTGATTGGAAACACTCATTGCCAAGGTATCCAATGAAAAGACAGTTGAATTCATTGAGTTCATTGAATTCATTCTGCTTTATAACAGGTGACGCGGTGCTTTGATATCTTTAGAAACATATGAACTTCAGGTTTTATATTTTTACATTTTAAAAGTTTAGTGATTTTATTTGCTCCGCCTCAAAACACATTCTTATCTCAATGAGGCCCAGGCTTCTCCAGTTCTAGGATTATCCACGAGCCTTTCAGATAACGTCAACTGTAAATGACCAAAAAGTCCTTATTAGGCTTCTCCAAGTCTCCATAGTAGAACATGGGCTGGACTTTATTTCTTATCCTCAATCTGGGCTTTATAGAATAGGCTGGAGTGTATACTTACACACTTGCACACAGAATTTGGGCCCCATTAGTTCTTAAACAACTTATCTTTTATTAAAGGGTGTGTGATAAAACAAACTTTTAATCTGGAGGGAAAAAAATGTCAACTATTATGTTATTGCTTAATTGCTTCAACAAATGGTGTGTGTATAATAACCTTTGCTCCCTTCCCTATGTGGATTTTGATGTTATTGAACCAGATGCACATTCTTTGGTAAGTGACCCCTGCCGTGAAGGCGAACAAACCAGAAGCCTCTGAAACACAATACACATAATTGGCCCCCAAGACCCTATGCAAGAGCTGTGTACTGTCTGGATCCTACATTCAGACTAAACTGGGCATGCTCCCCAAATGGCACCTCATTGGCCCAGCAGTATTAACTCAGCCATCAGCCTTGTGCCTTTATATGGTCACAGAACAACCCCTCAGTGACTTCTAATATCCTTATCATTTACAGTAGGGGGTACATTATCCCATATAATACATGAGTGATACTCAGAGTTCCCTGTATAACTCAGCCTGCAGCCTTGTGCCTTTATATGGTCACAGAACAACCCCTCAGTGACTTCTAATATCCTTATCATTTACAGTAGGGGGTACATTATCCCTTATAATACACGAGTGATACCCAGAGTCCCTGTATAACTCAGCCTGCAGCCTTGTGCCTTTATATGGTCACAGACCCCCTCAGTGACTTCTAATATCCTTATCATTTACAGTAGGGGGTACATTATCCCTTATAATACGAGTGATACTCAGAGTTCCCTGTATAACTCAGCCTGCAGCCTTGTGTCTTTATATGGTCACAGAAGAACCCCTCAGTGACTTCTAATATCCTTATCATTTACAGTAGGGGGTACATTATCCCTTATAATACATGAGTGATACTCAGAGTTCCCTGTATAACTCAGCCTGCAGCCTTGTGCCTTTATATGGTCACAGAACAACCCCTCAGTGACTTCTAATATCCTTATCATTTACAGTAGGGGGTACATTATGCCTTATAATACATGAGTGATACTCAGAGTTCCCTGTATAACTCAGCCTGCAGCCTTGTGCCTTTATATGGCCACAGAACAACCCCTCAGTGACTTCTGATATCCTTATCATTTACAGTAGGGGGTACATTATCCCTTATAATACATGAGTGATACTCAGAGTTCCCTGTATAACTCAGCCTGCAGCCTTGTGCCTTTATATGGTCACAGAACAACCCCTCAGTGATTTCTAATATCCTTATCATTTACAGTAGGGGGTACATGATCCCTTATAATGAGTGATTATCAAATTTTCCTGTCCTTTATTTTTTCTAGAAAGAGGTAAATACTGCTATTTATATTGTTGACGTTACAATATTTGCGTTTGAGTGAAACTTTGTGAATCCACTAGATGGCAGCCTGCTGATACTAATAGGAGTAGCTGCAGTTACACAGCGTGAAACATTAAGTCCTGTTGAGTTATGCTCCAAATTTATGCAGGAAAGCCTCTTGCTGAAATTGCTGTTTACCATATTCACCTGATCGCTATGAAAATGAAAAGCAGATGTGTTTGTATATCAATAATGTTTATAAACCATGTGATTTTTTTTTGTAAATGGTTCAAAATGTGTAGGATAGACCTTCACCCACGTCTCATGTCTTTTGCTCTCACCCCATCTGCAACAGTTTTATTCCCAGATTGCAACCTCACCAAACAAACGTATGCTCAGTTTTACTTTCTTATTTTCTTAGAGGGGCTATGGCCCCTATTCACTAGTAACTTTAGACTCCTCCGTGTCATGGCAATACAAGTATGGGACCTGTTCTTCAGAAGGCTCGGGACCTGGGTTCCTGATAATAGATCTTTCTATAATTTGGAGCTGGTTTTGCTTCCAATATGGATTAATTATATCTTAGTTGGGATCAAGTACAAGCTACTGTTTTATTATTACACAGAAAAAGGAAATAGTTGATAAAAATCTGGATTATTTGGATTATTTGTATAATATGGAGTCAAAGGGAGACGGCCTTCCTGTACTCTGGAGCTTTCTTGATAATGGGTAGTCGGATCCCATACTTGTATATAACTTGCTGATAATTACAATTCGATTTCCTTTAGAGATGCACCGAATCTACTATTTTGGATTCGGCCGAACCCCCCGAATCCTTCGCAAAAGATTCAGCCGAATACCGAAACAAATCCGAATTTGAATATGTTTTAAACAAATGAGGGGTTTTTCTACTTCCTTGTTTTGTGATAAAAAGGTCATGTGATTTCCCTTCCTTTCCCTAATTTGCATATGCAAATTCGTATTCATTTCAGCCGGGCAGAAGGATTTGGCTGAATCCGAATCCTGCTGAAAAAGGCTGAATCCTGGCTGAATCCTGGATATCTACTTTCCTTCTACAGGTATATGAAGCTCTGATGATGGTTTCTAGGAATATTGCTCCATTTTCTTAATTATCTGTTATTTCATTAGGCTGGGATTTTTCCATATAGTACAAATTCCCATTTGCATTCATTGCAGCCAGCAGGCCGGATGGTAATGAGCAGATAATATAGTACATTCCTCCCGTCACACGCCTCTTAAACTTCCATAATCTAACGCACAACGTGATTCTGAAATGATTCTGTTTCTAATATATTCGGATAACGCACATAGTGGATGATGCACCAGTGATGTCTTTTTTTTCCATATTCATATTATATTGATTGTAACATTCTGAAAATAGAACACGTCAAACGTCATCGCTCTGCTGGAAGTCGCTGTAATTAAAGGGCAGATTCAATGTATAAGCGATGTGGCAGCATTCAATCTCTATGAATTTTTATTCTAGTACAGGTATGGGATCCATTATCTGGAAACCCGTTATCCCAAGAATTACAGAAAGGCTGTCTGTGTCTGTGAGAATAGGTTTGAGTTCTATGGTTGTATAAAAACTTAATTCAGTTTCTTGGATCCCTCTCAGTAAGACATATAAATACTGCACTGGTGTGAGGTTGAGTAAGCGGACCCTGTAAAGGAGGTAATAGTAACCAGTGTTGGACTGGCCCACCGGGTTACCAAGGTGTCAGTGGGCCCTCCTGCTTCTAAACATTTGGCCTATTTCATGGTCATTACCAATTTCTATGAGAACAAAGAGGATAAATAGATGGATTAATAGATTATAATATGAGGAAGAATAATAGTACTGAGAGTGGGCCCCTGGTCTAAGGTCTTTGGATGGGCCCCTAGTGTCCCAGTCCAACACTGTGTGGGGACCCCCGAGGTAACAGTCCCAGTGGGCCCAGGATCACCAGTCCGACACTGATAGTAACAGCAGGGCTGTATCTAAGGTTATGGCCAGATTGTAATCCCATTTTAAATATAGGAATTATATCATCTTTCCTCCAATCCATAGGTACCGTACTAGATGAAAGGGAGTTTGAGAAAATCAGAAATAGAAACTGGTCTAAAACTGAACTAAGCTTTCAAAGAACCCAGGGGTGTATCTGGCTCTGGCACCTTGTTCATTTTTAGTTAAGTTTATGATTCATATCCTGAGTCAGCCACTGACTAGATTGAGCTGAGCCAACAGTGCCGCTATGAGGTGGATCTGGGAACTCAGACTCCTCTATTGTAAACACTGAAGAAAAAAAACTGATTTTCTGTATCTGTTAAAACCACACTGGTACCATTATATAAAGAAGCTCTTTTTACTATTAATATACTTAAAAAACTTTCTGGGGTTAGTCTTCGCCTCCGCTGCAATGCACTCCTCATTTCCAATCTTTGCCCTCTGGATTACTGATTTACAACATTTATTATAGTATTTATATTTATTAAATGCAGCTTCTGTCCCCACAGACTTGTAGATTTAAATGCCTTTCTCTTCTTTCCTATTTACTTCTTTACTTATTAAGCCACATAGGGTGATTCTTGGTGCTTCTACATTTTTACTTCTTAAGGGAATAAATTGAGAACAGTAACAATTTAGTTTCATTTTTAACGCCAATCATTTCTGTTCTGTGTTTTTAGCTGAAAACTTAATGCCGCAATCTATGCTCTGAAGGGCAGACCTTAAGAAGCTAAATTTAGCTTTTCTGAAATTCATGGTTTTTGTTGCCCCAGTGTATAATTGTTTTTTGCACCAGACATTATGGGGACATTTACCTAGGGTCGAATATCGAGGGTTAATTAACCCTCAATATTCGACCGTCTAAGTAAAATCCTTCGACTTCGAATATCGACCTTCCACATAGGCTAACATTGGCCTCGGTAGGTTTTAGGTGGCAAACTAGGGGGTTGAAGAATTTTTTAAAGAGACAGTACTTCGACTATCGAATAGTCGAATAGTTAAACGATTTTTAGTTCGAATTGTTCGATTCGAAGTCAAAGGTCGTAGTCGAAGGTCGAAGTAGCCCATTCGATGGCCGAATTAGCCAAAAAAACCATTCGAAATTCGAACTATTTTTCCTCTATTCCTTCACTCGAGCTAAGTAAATGGGCCCCTAAATGATATAACATTATGGTCACTATCACCCAGGGGTTCAATGAGTTGCACATTTACTATAAGTTCTGGGTCATTTAAGATCACTAGATCCAGAATAGCATTTTTTTCTGGTTGGCTCCTCAACAACCTGTGCCATAAAATTGTCATGTAACAGTTTATAAACTTGTTCCCATTAACTGATCTAGCAGTACTGTTGCTCCAGTCAATATCTGGGTAATTAAAATCCCCCATTATCATTACTTTACCTAAACTAGCAGCCTTTTCTATTTGCATCAGGAGCTTCGCCTCCTCCTCGTCACTTACATTAGGGGGTCTATAGCGACTCCTACAATTAATTTGCTGGACTCTGTACAATTGGTGAAGAACTCCACCCATGCGACTTCTGTCCCCTCATTTTCTAACATAACCTCCTCCTTTATATTAGATTTAAATCCTGCCTAACATACAGACATACCCCTCCTCCTTTTCTATTGCCTCTGTCCCTGGGAAACAAAGTATAGCTGCTGATATTAACTGCCCAGTCATGTGACTTATTCAGCCATGTTTCGGCCACACCAATCACATCATATTTTCCCACCAGAACCAGCAGCTCCAGTACACCTTTTTAGGGGTGTGAAAAATAGAGTTGTTACAGGTGTCAAAAATGCAGGAAGTTACAGACTGAATTTGAGGTGAAAACAATGCAGGGAATACTTATACCTTTTAAAGCCCTTCCTTCCGGATTCTCTCATCTACATATAAAGATCTTGATGATCAAATTCATTTTTAAAGCAATCTATTGCTGGAGTTGCCTGCCACTTAAGAGAGTTCAACCTGAATTTCGACAAAGGATGGACAACACATAGACCTCCAGGTGGTTTCAGACTAATTCATGAACATCTGGAGGGAAGCTGGTCCTACGTCCCTAAATTTAGTAATGGAGATAGACGTTTTTGGACAACATTTGATAGTGACAAGATGGGGACATCTAGAACCCCTTTCCAGATTCTCTCATATAAAGATCTTGATGATCAAATTCATTTTTAAATGAAGCTATTGCTGGAGTTGCCTGCCACTTAGGAAAGAGATTTCAACCTGAGGATGGACAACATGAAGACCTCCAAGTTGTTTCCGATTTAATGAACATCTGGAGGGAAGCTGGTCCTACATCCCTAAACTTAGTAATGGAGATACAAATTTTTGCATTACATTTGGTAGTGACAAGATTAGGACATCTAGAACCTCTTCCAGATTGTCTCATATTTATTTTAAAGATTAATCCAATTGAGAAAGCCTGACAATTGAGAAAGAAGATTCAACCTAAAATCAGACAGAGCATTGATCTGGAGGGAAGCTGGTCATATATTCATAAATTTAGGAAAGGAGATACTACTTTTTTTGCAGAACATTTGACAAGATGAGGGAATGTGGAACTCATCTGACTCTATAATATATAAACAATCTCATATAAAGACCTCCAGGCAGTGTAGGACGACTCCATGAACATCTGGAGGGTAGCTGGTCATACAATTTGGGAACTGGCTGATATTGGACAATATTTGATAGTGACGAGAGACTGAACAGTTCCTCAGGGGACCAGGAGCATTTCCATTTACAGTAGCACCCCCATTTTATGTTTTTCAGGGGACCAGAAATAAAATAGTGTCCGACGTGGGAAAACTTAAAATCAGTTTATGTGAAATTGAGGTTTCAGTGTATAGACCAGTAGCATCCATTCTGCTTTGCATCATTTCCTAATCACAATATAGGAATAACATAATTAGAGCAGCCAAAAACCTGTCAATAAAATACATTTCTTTTCATCATCTGAATGCGAATAAGAACACAAAAGCCGGGTTCGTTTTTAGTATAATATTAAGCCGTGCTACAAAATCAATGAAATGGAGATTAGTAGCAAAGAAATCTCATTTGAACGTTCCCTCCATGTGTATCAGGCTTTACTGGTACCCAGTGAATTTGTATTTGTATTGCTGGAACTTGCACTGAGGAGATAAAAGGTTCCCATATTATTTAATCCGTGACTGTAGGAAATGTTCAAAGAGGAAAGAAAGTGAGTGGGAGAAAGCATTCAGGGTAAAACAATGGGAGCTGTTTGTAGCTGATGAAACCCGAGTGTCATTTAAACAATATATATATTTTTTTCCTTTATCATCAACTGTGAAATAGAGAATTTATTTTTATAAAGCAGCTGTTACTTATGATTGGCAATTATTAATGCTGGCACAGCTCATTAGCAGATGAATGGATGCTAATATTCCCAGCCTGTTCTTACAGATTATCATTTCCTAAGAATTAAGACGTCAAAAAATAAAAAAAATAGAATCAAGAGATATTTTGCATTTCTAAAGCAATGGAATAGGATTTGCTGGGTTATTTGTGGCTTTGGACAGGGTTGGACTGGTGGGTACAGAGCCCAATGAGGCTGCCATCTCAGGGGCCCCCTCACCCCCCCATGGGACCCACTGCACTGCCCTTATCCCATGGGGCCCCACTGCACCACCTGCACCCCACATGGGTCCCCCACCGCACCGCCCACACCCCCATAGGGCCCGCTGCACCACCCGCACTGCCCATGGGGCCCCCGTTGTACTGTCCGCACCAACTTCTGTCTGTAAAGTAAATCACCCCTTCTGTCTTCTCTATGGGACAAAAGTAACATATAGAGCAAGTTTCCCCCCTCTCTAGACCCCTAATTGGCACAGCTTTGTCTCTGGACAATACACTCTGGAAAAACATAGCCTACAAACAACCTGAGAAATACCTGCCCATGCATTTGATAGCAATTACATTAGCATATAACTTCATCATTAAAATCATTATCACAATCATAAAATCATTCATTTTTTTTCAACATTTACATATTTTGGAAAATTGCTGAGAATGACATTTTCTTTTGCCCATGTTCTTGGGTGGTGTTGCCCTTTATACTAAACATTCTGCATAGAGTAGGCAAAACCTAAAGCTTTGAGCTCCGAGTCGTGCTATATCAGTGCTAAAAGCAAGTTGAAATAGATCCCAAGCACAGAAAAGGCTGTCAGCACAGAATCCATATCCCTTTGAGCCCACTCAGTGCAGATGTAGTGTAAGTGCAATCACCTTCTGTAAATAGACGTCCTATTCTTGCCTGGAACTGTCTGCAGGTGCCAGAGATTGAGGGGGCAGGAGATAGCGGTTCATTGTCCTATCCCATAAATCCCAAAAACCGAGGAAACTTTGTGACGTCCAAAAGATAATAAAGATAATCAATGTTAATTAGCCCTTTCAGACTGCACATTTTTCTAAACTTGTTCCACTAGACCATTTATTGAACTGTGACTGTTTCTCTTTAAATTCATTTACTTTCCCTATGTTTCATTACATTGTTCTCATGTGGATATTATTGTTGGTTGACCTCCAGGGCTCAGCCAAGGGATGGGGAGGGCATGGACTCAGATATGGTCCTCCATGGGTTATTCATGACTTTCTTTGTATTAACTCATTATTTTCATATAATTGGGACATCGGCTATGTATCCCCTCCCAATATCTACATTAACACCCTTGTTTATGGACAGCTATAAACCTGCCCATTGGCTATGGAAGAGTTGACCAGAAACCCATAGATCCCTTTGGCTAAACTACAGATGGGGTGTGTTGGACCTTTGTTTATGGACAACTATTCTCCCTATCCACATAAAATTATAGCCCAAGGATCTATGGGGAGCCCCCTAAAAGGCATTTTCTGCTTTCTCGGGCTGTGCTGGAGAGCTGGTGGCACTGAGTAGTGATGGGCGAATTTGCGTCAAGTTTTTGACGCCGGCGTCCGTTTTTTTTGACGCAGACGCCCATTTTTTTAAAGAACTTTCGTCAGCGAATTTTCGCGGCCGTTTCGCTAATTTATTCTGCAGTGGCGAATCGTGCAGCTTTGCCGCTAATTCGCGCCTGGCAAATAAATTCTCCCATCACTAGCACTGAGCTTTTTGCACTGCAGTATGGTAGGCAATCAGCAACTATTATCTATAGTACAGGTATGGGACCTGTTATCAAGAATGCTAGGTCACAAAGATGAAGAGCTCAAACTCCCAGATAATGACATCCAAGCAATGGTGTCTAGGTACTAAACTGGAAGACCCACGCCTGCCCCGGGGTCATAAATGTATAGAGTCAAGGTACCAGCAGTACATCAAGTCAGTTGTAATGATGCAAAAAGTGATTTAAAAGTGATACCTGCTCAATGGGCATAAAGGACATCTGGTGAAGAAAAATGTCCTTTCCGCCCATTGAGTATGTATTTTTGGGCCAAATAAATCACGTTTTGCATCATTACAACCGACTTGGTGTGCTGCTGGTATTTTGACTCTATCTAGAATGCTAGGGACCTAGGGGCAAATTCACTAAGATGCGAAGTTCCGCCAGGCGCAACTTCGCCGCACTTCGCCGCACTTTGCCAGGCGTAGTTTCGCCAGGGCTCCGCAAATTCACTAAAATCTGAAGTTGCGCACAGGGGTAGCGTAAGGTTGCGAAGTTGCACTAGCGTTGATTCGCTATATAAAGCGCAGTTACGCTAGCGAAGGCTAATTTGCATACGGCACGAAATTCAAATTTCAATGGAGGAACACGTATCTGCACTACAAATGCCTAGAAAACCTTCAAATCAGCAAATAAAAATTTTATTTTGCCCTACACATGTGCCCACTGTCTAGGTAAGGTGCCATGAGTCAGGAAATGTAGGGGGGAGGAAGGGGAGCCACAAAAAATTTTCGATCTTTTTCAGCCTATCAGCCATCATGTAGAAAACACGCCAGCGTTTTTTTGGGACTTAGAAAAAAAATTGACTTTTTTTGAAACAATCCCTATCTACTCTATTGCGCTTCGCCAGGTCTGAGGTGGCGAAGGAAGTCTAGCGTAAAAGGTAGCGTTCAGTACACTGTGCAAGTTAGTGAATTTGCGTAGTTTTGTCGCTAGCGAAACTTCGCCTGGCGTAAGGTTGCGAAGTAACACTAGCGAAACTACGCCAGCGTTCGTTAGTGAATTTGTGCAGTAGCGAAAATGCCAAACGCTAGCGAATTACCGCTAGCGTTTGGCGCTTCGCATCTTAGTGCTACGGTTTTCCAGATAATAGATTTTTCCATAATTCCAAAACAGATACCACACCTCTACCATGTTTTCCCCAATAAAACCATTTAAATACACAGTACTTTGCCTTTTTTAAGGTCATGATACAATATCACATGTATTTATAAACTCCTGTGTAGATTGTAATACGACTGTGCAAAATTCTGGTGTAAAGGGGACTCCACTAAATAATAAAAAAAAATCAAATCTCTATACAAAATCATTGTTAGGAGTTAGGGCCCCAAAAACAACATCCTGCTGGGACCTCGTCTTATCCCAGTAGTCCCCTGTGGCTCATCTGGGCTATAGGCCCTTCCCCTATCCAATGGGATTGTTCGAATTCAAAACAGTGATTGGACTGTACAGTCTGAAGTAAAGCTCTAGAAAACATGTTTTGCATCCATCCTTTCCATCTAACATCAAGGTGAAAACAAACTGGAGCGTATGAGTGCAGCCAAGGAAACCTCTTGAAAGGTGAATAATTATTCCTACAATGTGCTGACATTGAATATTAACCATTCTCATGAGAGCAGAGAAAGGCAATGCCGTTGCTGACATCCAGTACATCCAGTATCAAGTGAGATTTGTTGCCCTTTTAATCAGTATTTATAAATGTTGGAAATTCAAAAGATTTTCTATATCCATGCTTTTTGTAAAAAAGTTTTATTACATCATATTAAAATTACAAACAAAACCCCACATGGAGCCTAACGCGTTTCATGCTTACCTAGCACTTCATAGTCATAGGCAATCCACAGGATCTCTATCATGCTATAGTATTTACTATATATTTACTGAGGTCTGTGATTTTGCCTCTTTTTTGTGGATCTTTATAAATGTTGGACCTGGCAGATAACTGTCTGACATTCAGGATTTATATAATGTATTTCAAATTTTTTGCAAAACATTCCTTCACATGTAGAGACCCTGAGGGTAAGTGTTTTGCTTAGGCAATTTCTATATTTTCAGACACCTGAGTGGTCCTTTGATCTACCCAGGCAGCTTTTGTCTCTTTCCTGGGTTCCTTGTACTTGATCTAGTTACCCAAAAGTATAAAAAGTATAGCACCATGTGCTCAGAGTTTTTTTCTGAAACCTCAGCTCTCTGGGAGATTATTACAGGCCCAGCTCTCTATTTCGGTTAAATTACAGATCAGGTTAGCTAGTGACAGCTAGTTGTGTTATAGTTGCTCTAAGAGCCAGAGGAAGGCTTAGGGAAGGTAGTGAGCAGCCTGTTGCTCCAATGAGGAGAAGTAGAGGGGTTAGGACCTTGCAGTGTTTCAACAACTAGTGCAGGAATTTCCGTGGGTGAGTTGAAGACCAGGTAGGGTGCCAAGATGAAAGACCCCAGGCTGAAGATCCCAAGCCCAGTGTTCCACTCTCAGGGAGGAATACAGGGTTATGGAAGATAGCTCATAGATAGCTCATATCATGTTGATCCAGGGACTGGTCCATCTTGGAGTCAGGAAGAAATTTTTTCCCCTCTGAGGCAATTGAAGAGGCTTCAAATGGGTTTTTTTTGCCTTCCTCAGGATTAACTAGCAGTTAGGTAGGTTATATATATATATATATATATATATTTAAAAGGTTGATGGAAATGTGTCTTTTATCAACCTAACTTACTATGTTACGATGTTACAATGAGTGAGGTAACTTATACTTTGCCTATTTCACCTCTGGGTGGGATTTGTCACTAATGTTTTTACTTGCCTCAGACAAAGCGAGTGTTTCCAGGAGTTGCTGGGAGTTGCTTTGGTACCAGTGGATCTAGGGCACACTACAATAGGATTGACACCTGTCTGGTTTTCACCTGGACAGCCCGGTTTTTGGAAGGGCTGCCTGGGTTAAAACTGCCTGTCCGGATTTAGGAAATCTGGACAGGACAAAAAAAAAATGAAAATGTAATATAGGGGGCCGATTCTTTAAGCTCGAGTGAAGGATTCGAATGAAAAAAATTCGAATTTCGAAGTATTTTTTGGGTACTTCGACCATCGAATTGGTTAAATTCGTTCGAATACGAACGAAATCGAACGAATCGAACGAAAAATCGTTCGACTATTCGACCATTCGATAGTCGAAGTACTTTCCCTTTAAAAAAAACTTCGACCCCCTACTTCGGCAGATAAAACCTACCGAAGTCAATGTTAGCCTATGGGGAAAGTCCCCATAGGCTTGCTAAACTTTTTTTGATCGAAGGATTTTCCTTCGATCGTTGGATTAAAATCCTTCGAATCATTCGATTCGAAGGATTTAATCGTTCGATCGAATGAAAAATCCTTCGATCGATCGAACGAACGTTTAGCGCTAAATCCTTCGACTTCGATATTCGAAGTCGAAGGATTTCAATTCGAAGGTCGAATTTCGAAGTATTTTTAACTTCGAAATTCGACCCTTAGTGAATCTGCCCCTAAGTGTCATCATATTGAAATATGAAATTTGTAAATACAATAAATTAAATATTCTGCATCGTCTCGGAAATGTTTAAGTTCAATATCCCTTAAGGATCAGTTGGTTGTCAGATATTTATTGACAGTTGAATTAGCAGATGAATTAGAGCTCACTTAAATAACTGATTCCACTCCAAACAAAATCTAACTAAATAACTTCCTTTTGCTCAAATCCTGCAAGTAGAGAGACATGATGTCTGGTGATTTTATTAGAGTGAGCTCTAATACATCTTCTAGGCAAAAGGAGCCACCCCTATACTATATATATACAGTATATATATATATATATATATATATATATATATATATATATATATATATATATAATATATATTGGATCTAACTGTCAATGAATATCTGACACCCAACTGCTGCATGAAGACAGAATGAACAGAAACAGATGCTGAGAGAGGGATAGGGAAGATGAACTTGAATATTTCATAAAAATGTACAGAATTTTTAATCGATTATATTTAGAAAATTTTAGTATGCTGAAGCTTACATAAAATTTTCATGTTTACTATAGTTCCCTTTTAATGACATGGTGATCAGCCAATCACTGATCGCCACATCATCAGCCTGCCCCCTGACATCACCAGCCAGCCAGCCCATGACATCATCCACCCTGCCCGGATTCACCCAATTGAAAAGGAGGCAACCCTACACTACAAGCAGCACAGCCTACACACTGCAAGCACATATCTCAGGCCCACCTATGGTCGTGCTACTCACATATTTCATATTCGAAAAACAAAAATGAAACACAGTTTAAACGTCACAAGTGTTTTTATGCTTCCTTTATTGATCTTTATGTCACTTGCTGTTATCACAGTTATTCTTTGTCATGCACATTAAAAGCATCAAGGCAAATTGCTCCATTTATACGTCAAAAATAGGCGCTTTCGTTTCATTTAGCTCTCCATAAAGGCAATATTGAGAACTTTCGTAAATGTCATATTTTACATAAGTAGCGTGTTATTTACTGCTTTCAACAAATGTGAATACATCTCATTCAAATGAGCAGCAAAAGGGATGAACACATACATATCATTGGCTCCTTTAATAGATGCACATCAGGAGGCTTGATGCATTTGGATTCCTTAAAGCTGTCCCATATTAACCAGAAAAACCCTAGAGGGATGGTATGAGTCTCCCAAAAGAGTCTATGAAACAGAGCAGATACAGAGAGGAACAGGGGCTGTGTTCACTGAGGCTGAAAAGCCAGTGCAGGGATTGTAATTGTTTTTTCAGGGGCGTAACTACAGAGGAAGCAGACCCTGCGGCTGCAGGGGGCCCAGGAGGTACAGGGGGCCCCATGAGGCTCTCATTGATGAGCAATTTGAACATATATTGTTAAAACAGGACAAATACTGGATATGTTGGGGGCCCTAAAATTAATTTGCTGTGGGGCCCAGCAACATCTAGTTACTCCACTGTTCATCACCTGTGAATAAAAAGGTGGGGCTGTAGTACAGGTATTGGATCTGTTATCAGGAAACCAGTTATACAGAAAGCTCTGAATTATGGAAAGGCAGTCTCCCATAGACTCCATTTTATCCGAATAATCCCAAGTTTTAAAAAGGATTTCCTTTTATAATAATAAAACAGTAACTTGTACTTGATCCCAACTAAGATATAATTAATCCTTATTGGAAGCAAAACCATTGGGTTTATTTCATGTTTACATGATTTTCATGGTATGGTAAGATCCAAATTATGGAAATATCCTTGATCCGGAAAACCCCAGGTCCCAAGCATTCTTGATGACAGGTCTCATACCTGTAGTAGAGGAAGTAGAAGAGGAATGGGTGCAGCTGTGGAGAAAACAGAATGATATTTTTTTTTTGCACTGCGGGCCAAAGGTAAAGTAAAACATAATGATGCAGTCTAGCCAAAATGTTTCTTTTTAACCCAACATTCGACGTTCTTGTGCCTCAAGTTGCTTCAGCATTTTCACAAACCACTAAGCCTAAAAAATGTTATAGTACAGGTATGGGATCTGTTATCAGGAAACATGTTGTCTAGAAAGCTCCAAATTACACAAAGGTCTCCATTTTATCCAAATTTGTAAAAATGATTTCCTATTTCTGTGTAATAATAAAACAGTAACTTGTACTTGATCCCAACTAAGATATAATTAATCCTTATTGGAGGCAAAACAATTCTATTGGGCTTATTTAATGTTTATATTACTTTTTAGATTGCTAAGATCTAAATTAAAGACCAATCTGTTATCCAGAGAATGCCAGGTCCCGAACATTCTGCATAACAGGTCCCATAGCTGTTCAGGCACAAAACTGCACACAAGGTGTATCCAAGTCATTTTATATCTGTGAGGTATGGGCATTGATTGATTTGGGGCCCTCCAGCTACCATGCGGTATTTAGTAGAGCAGAGCTGCAGGCAATGTAAAGTGATTCATTCTGTGGCTCTATGAACTGTAGATACAATATTTATACATACTGTATATATTCCTTGAAATACTTGAAGTCATTTACAGAAACTGATTATGTGGTCACAAGAACTTGTGGTTGCACTAGCCACCCCCAGATAGAGTCCTGCAGCGGGTCGGGTACCCATGGGTTACCCAAAAAAACCTGCGGTACCATGCGGGTTGTGGGTAGAAGTTCTGGGTGTGGGTATAGACACGGATCGGCGGTTCTGCGGGTTTGCAGGTCGCAGGTCGGGCCACGGGTTTTCTCAATAGCGATTTTTACTCCTTTTTTCGGATCGCGCCTACTTCCGATGATGTCACTTCCGGCTTACAATGACAGCGCTTCCTGTTTTACTCCTTTTTTTCTGATCACGCCTACTTCTGATGATGTCACTTCCGGTTTACAATGACAGCACTTTCTGATTCTTGACCGTCATCGGGTCACAGGTCCGGGTTGCGGATAAGGTACTTGCGGGTCGGGTAGCCGATCCAAGCGGGTAAGTATGAGGGTGGCGGGTCTGTGTTGCGGATTGCAGGTTGCGGGTACGGGTTCCAAAAAATGGACCGGCGCAGGGTTCTACCCCCAGATATTCACTATGCAGCCACAGAAACATTTTTTAAAGAACCATGGTATGCAGAAATGTTGACCTCACACATACATTGTGGAAGTCACCCTGATTTAAGCCTCCCCTAATCCCGTCACCCACTGGTAGATTCATGGGGCCCCACACTACTAACTTTTCAGGGCCATTTATTATGTCATTGGAAATTTTAGGGGAGGGCCCTGCCAACAAATAGAATGGCGCCCACCTCAGTTATACTAATTATACTAAAACCCTACAACCCTCCCTTATTTGATCTCTCTTTTGGACCCCTCTGCCATGGTGGCTACAGTAGCCAGAGTCAGACTGGACCGGTGGGAGGCTGTGGAAAAAACCCAGTGGGCCCCTCCAGCCCAGTCCTGCTCCACATTGCCGCCTGAGAGTGTGAGCTCCCTGACCTCCCCCTGCCTCGACCACATGAATATAAAAAAGAAGGGACACACTGGTGGAGGGTAGAGGGCCCAGAGGAAGTATGGGGTCCCCTGTTGTGGCAGCCCTGGTGGGACTGGACCCCCCCCAGTCCGACGCTAACTGTAACCCCTGTATTCACAGCCACCAGCAACATGACCATGACCCGGATTTGTGGGAAGACCATAAAGGTCCAGTCCTCATCTGTATTTCCTTGTTCCTACAGACACCCTAGATACCACACATGCCTGAGATTTTGAATCTCCCGCAACCAGTCTAAAAAGGTGGCAACCC
This sequence comes from Xenopus laevis, assembly GCF_017654675.1. Classification (NCBI taxonomy): domain Eukaryota; kingdom Metazoa; phylum Chordata; class Amphibia; order Anura; family Pipidae; genus Xenopus; species Xenopus laevis. Next base: position 178,745,710 of record NC_054373.1, read on the forward strand.
CAGGTGGGGAGGATGAATCTAGGGACTAAGGATGCACCGAATCCAGGATTCTGTCTTTTTCAGCGAGATTTGGATTTGGCCGAATCCTAGTGCTTGATCAAACCATATCCGAATCCTAATTTGAATATGTAAATTAGGGGTGAGTAGGGAAATCACGTAAATTTTGGTCACAAAAGAAGAATTTGTTCCAACTTTTCCTTGCATATGCAAGATTCCTTGCATACTCGGATTCGTTATTAGGCCGAAACTTTCACCAAGGAATCGGCCGCATCCCAAATAGTCACTCTCAAACTCCTTTGATATTGAAGCAGTGGAGCAGTAACAATGCAGAGAGGAATGGGATCTGGGCCAAATGCAGGTGGAGCCGGGGGGTTACAGATGTGCCCAAGATGCACCTGGATCCTGGTTAAAATTCTGGAATTACTTTGTTTTTAAATGGCCTGGTGCAGGTACAAGTTATATTAATGTTAATATCTGATGCCTCTGAGTTACTTTATTTGAGGAAACCTATAAACCATGTTTGTGAATTTCCCTGTCACTGAATTATCTCAGGCTGAGGTTTCAAATAAGTTTTCTAATGCAGAAGAAGTTGAATGTTGTATTGGGTTCCCAGAGCTCTACATCTAATTATCCCTGATTGCCAGTTTGTATTCAGAACCAACTGTGAATAAATGTTGTTTGCAATCCTCATTATCAGATATCAGTTTGCATTTACATACACAATGAAGCATGCAGGAGTAGCTTTATTTCCTCAGCAATTCATCTCACAGCCACCAAAAGAAAAGAAAAAAACCAAATCTGTTTCTAGGTCATTTGTCCTTTTCTCCATAGTATGGACTAACATATCGTATTCTGGTGCAAGATAGATATTTTATATTATTATAACTCTTTCAGTCTAGCTGTATTGATTGAATTTGCCCAGCAGGGATGCCAGTATAATTTAGTTTTCATTAAAAGGCTGGAGCAAAAATAACATTACATCTCAAGGTTATTTCAGCTGTACATTAACTGCAGACCTGTACAGAAGGGTTGGTGGCTCTGATGTTCTGCCCCATCACATCCTTTCAGTAAACGTTAGACTGGCCCACTAGGACACATGGAGAAATTTCAATGGGCCCTAATGCTATGGGTCCGTCCATGCAGCAGGTATGTGTTTGGTGGGCTGGGGTTTGTGGTGGTGGGGTAGGAGGTGATGACTAGGTTCAGGAGGTCAGGTTCTCTGGTGGGCCCTTGGGTCCCCTGGTTGGCAGTCATAGTCATGGAGCCTAAGAAAAGGTACAAGGCAGCAAAATAACTCTACTGTGCAGCTTTGTGTTTGGCACAAAGGTACAACTGAGTAGGAACCCTCTTGGGAATTAGGCTCATGCAGTTGGGGAGGCCTGCCTTATGCTTTGGACCTCCCTCCACCCCTTCACTGGCCAATCAGTGCATGTCCCAATATGGGAGGATGTTGCACGGGTCCTAATAGTAAAACTGAGTTTAAATGTGTTAGGAAAGAATCCATACAGCCACAAAGAGGTAATTACTCCCATTTAGATTTATACATATGTTCGACACGGCAGGTTACATTTAAAGACTCATTACATATGCAAAAAAGGGCATTCTGTGCACATACATTGGCAGCTGAAATACGATTCCAAACTCGAGGCAATGAGCAAGTAGTTCCAAAACTAAGGTAATGGGGAAATGGTTCTAAAACCCAAGGCAATGGGGAAGTAGTTCTAAAACCCAAGGGGATGGGGAAGTGGTTCCAAAACCAAGGCAATGGGGAAGTGGTTCCAAACCCAAGCCAATATAGAAGTGGTTTTAAAACCTAAGGCACTTGGTAAGTGGTTCCAAACTCAAGGTGATGGGGAAGTGGTTCCCAACTCAAGGCAATGACAAAGTCGTCCCAAACCAAAGGCAACGGGGAAGTGGTTTCAAAACAAAGGCAATGGGGAAGTGGTTCCAAACATAAGGCAATGTGAAGTGGTTTCAAACCCAAGACAATAGGGAAGTGGTTCCAAAGCCCAAGGCAATGGAGAAGTGGTTCTTAAACCCAAGGCAATTGGTAAGTAGTTTCAAACCCAATGTGACGGAGAAGTGGTTCCAAACCCAAGACAATAGGGAATTGTTCCTAAAACCCAAGGCAATTGGTAAGTGGTTCCAACCCCAAGGCAATGACAAAGTGGTCCCAAATCCAAAGCAATAGGGAAGTGGTTCCAAAACCCAAGGTGATGGGAAAGTGTTTTCAAACCCAAGGCAATGGGGTTTCAAACCCAAGGCTATGGGGATGTGGTTCCACACCCAAGGCTACAGGAAAGTGGTTCCACACCCAAGGCTACAGGAAAGTGGTTCCAAAACCAAGCAATGAGGAAGTGGTTCTAAACCCAAGGCAATGGGAAATCTGTTGAACTACTCCAAAGTCAAGGTTATGGGTAAGATGTTCCAAACCCAAGGCAATGGGGATGCTAAGAAGAAATGCATAGGAGCTAGAGAAGATAAGGGACAAGACAGGGAAGTGAAAAGGGGAACTTTCATCTGAAAAAAAACCATGGATTAAGGGTTTAAAGGGTAGGGATCATGGGAAAGATATAGGGGGAACTGAAAGGATGAAATACTGTATTTATACAGGAACTAAACGACACAGTTGAAAGGGGGGAAATTGATGGAGGATCCACCCATAAATATAGCAATAATAACAGAAGAGTCTTCTCATAATAAATTTATTTCGACTGGATGATATTGCACCTGTACATTTCTGGGAGAATTCTGTCTGCTCTTTTTCACTTATATTTTGCTTTTTACTTACATTACTTTATTTTACATATATTTTTATCCTCAAACATTTTCTACTTGGTTGAGTTTATCATAACAGAAATCCACCCAATTGTATTCTCAGTTATTACATTTGAGCACAGAAATAGGAGGCACCCAAGCTCAATGTACAGTCATTTTCCACTAAGTTGAATGCCCTTTAGAAAGCAACCCCTATTCTTAACAAACCATCTATTTCATTGTCATTAAACAACTGTAGCACAAAAACCTATGTCATAGGAGTATGCTATCATACTCTTCCCCCTGTAATTAATTTTTCTTCAGAAGCTCAAGTTTTGTACTAAACATTTAATAACAGGTTGTAGAAAGTGCACAATATTATGCCCACGTAAAAAAGGGATCTATGCTTTACTGTATTTACAGTGCTTGGTTTTTTGGAACGACTAACGCATTCTTTAAAGAGGAAATTACTGTCAAACATTTTTGGTACTTCTGTCATATCAATCAGCTCTATCAACCATTTTGTACTCACTTTTCGTCAGTCCATGACATCTTTGAGGCTTCTTATGGCCAGATATTCTGATCAGGGCCGGGCCAAGGTATTTTGTCACCCTAGGCAAGGGCTTCAATCAGTGCCCACACCCGGTCCTGCATTACCATTTCCATCTTACAATTCATATTGCCCCCTGTACCTGTGCCAGCAGCCATCATGTTGCCCATGTACCTGTGCCAATTGCAGTCAATCCCTCAGATTTCTCCCAATCTGTACCTGTGCCAGCATTAGCCAAAACATCATATTGTTACCCCCAATCTGTACCCATGCCAATCCATCATATTGCCCCTAATTGGTACCTGTGCCAGCAGGAGCCAAAAACCCATCATATATCACCAAACATATGTGTAACTGTGCCAGCAGCCACCATATTGCCCCATGTACCTGAGCCAGCAGCAGCCAATCCCTCATATTGCCCCCAATTTGTACCTGTGCCAGTAACAGACAAAAAATCCACAATATTGCCCCCAAATATGAACTTGTGCCAGCATCAGCCAAAAATCCATCATATTGTCTCCAAATATCTACCTGTGCCAGCAGCAGCCATCAGTCCATCATATTGCCCCTAATCAACTGTTTACCTGTGCCAGCAGCAGCCAAGATATTTCCCCCAAATATGTACCTGTGCCAGCAGCAGCCAACAGTCCATCATATTGCCCCCAAATATGTACCTGTGCCAGCAGCAGCCAAAATCCATCATATTGCCCCCAAATATGTACCTGTGCCAGCAGCAGCCAAAATCCATCATATTGCCCCATATCATCTGTTTACCTGTGCCAGCAGCTGCCAAAATATTGCCCACAAATATATATGTTATGTTGTGGTTAGCCGAGGATGAGTAGAGTATAACAGTGCTTTATTAGCAGAGTCATGCAGGCATTACACAACAGTAAGCTTTCACTTTCAAGCTACCAGGAAGTATGCACAGTATAAGTATGAGCACAGTGACATCTACAGGCCATTTGCAGAAACACCACAATGTACCTGTGCCAACAGCTGCCAAGAGGGAGGTGTGGAGTGTTCTGCCTGGAGTACGAATCACGGGCAAGAGGGAGTTGGAACAGGTGGTTTATAAAATTGAAAAATGATTAAAGGCCAAGCAAACCAGGGTTTAAAAAAAAACCAAAAAAAAATTCCCCTGAAAAGTGTGCCCCTCCATCATGATTGTGCCTAGGCGCTCTGTCTACCCTGCTTCCGATACAGAGAATGAAGAGGGTCAGTCGTTTGAAAGAACGGTTGTATTTTTTGGTTATATTCTCATGTAATTGATTAAAAGTGTTTTATATTTGTAGGTAGCTTTCCCTTATTCTTTTTATCAGCTTCTTTTCATCTGGTGTGCCATGAACATTTTGAGATACAGTGAAGTGACTGGTGGGTTTCTTGGTGACTCCCCAAAATATAAAAACATGTATGTAAATACCAGTTGTGCCCAATAAGGGACCAGTAATGCCCAACCCAACCTGTTGAGCCTATGGGCAGTGTTTGTAGCTGAGCCACACATAATATATACTAAACCATTGGCTAAAGAACTCTGCAAGGTGATAGTATTTTTAAAAAGAACTGAGCTACAATATGTATGCACTGGACTTAAAGATACAGTGGTTTTGCTGTTTACTAGAATTGATCTTTGTTTCTCATAACGACCCTCATCTTATTGGTCAACTCATTCTATTATGCCTGAGGCAAACTATCAAAACATTTGTGTTTCATCTATAAATTAAATATCTTAACCCAAATATGTAAAGGTAAATGTTTTATCAACCAACATCCTGTTAGATCAAACAGGAACAACCTCTGCCTGTAACTCATATAATGAGAGGCAAAGCACATTTACTACAGGATCTTAATACATTATCAAAACCTTTGTGGGAAGTGAAGTTACATCTATCAATGAAATATCTTAATACAAATATGAAAAGGGTCAATGTTTGACCAACCAATATCCTCTTAGATCAAACAGGACTATCCTCTGCCCGCAGCTCATGAATTGAGACGCAAATATTGTAAAACTTCCATGCTGAAGAGTTGTTTACTGATCAGCTCTGATGTTCACTGCAGTCTGCACTGGCTTATAGAGACTCAAACAATACTCATTTGAACCTAACCACCAACATAAAAAATATTGCATAAAATATATCTTTAATATAAGTTACTGACACCTGACAAGAGAGCTAAAAGGCTTTTAATTGTATTTTAAAATAATTTCAAAAGGAAAGAAAAACATTTCTGTTATGGGACCTGTTATCTAGAATGCTCTGGACCCAGGGTTTGCAGTATAAGGCATATTTCCACAATTTGGATCTCCCTACCTTAAGGGGCAGATTTATCAAGGGTCGAAGTGAATTCGAGGGAATTTTCGAAGTTAAAAAATTTGAAATTCTAAGTAATTTTTTGGATACTTCGACCATCGAATAGGATACTACAACTTGGAATTTACTTCGACTTCGATTCGAAGTGAAAACCGTTCGAATATTCGAATATTCGATAATCAAAGTACTGTCTCTTTAAAAAAACTTCGACTTCAATGCCTCGCCAAATTAAACCTGCCAGAGTGCTATGTTAGCCTATGGGGACCTTCTAAAACCATTTTCTAAGTCTTCACACATAGAAGTAAAATCGCTCGATCCTACGCTAAAATCGTTCGAATCGTTTGATCCGAATGATTTAATCGTTCAAACTATTTTACTTCGACCGTTCGATGGCTAAATTCTGTGAAAAATCCTTCGACTTCGATATTCAAAGTATTTTAATTCGATGGTCGAATTTCAAAGTATTTTTTACTTCGAAATTCGACCCTTGATAAATCTGCCCCTAAGTCTGCTAAAAACTCATTTAAACTTTAAATAAACCCAATATGGTTGTCTATAATACATATTAATTCTATCTTAGTTGGGATCAAGTACAAGCTACTGTTTTGTTTTTATTAATATTATTATAGAGAAAAGGGAAACCTGTTTCAAAAATGTGAATTATTTGATAAAAATGGGCGATGGCCTTCCTGTCATTTGTAGCTTTCTGGATAATAGTTTTCCAGATAATGGATGCCTGTACAAACTTAACATCCCTTGAATATGGTTAAAAGATGGATAACAAGCAATTATTATTACATAATCTTATAAACCTACCCAAATACTGCATTCAATCTTTCAGTTTTGGATTATGCTGCTTTACACCTTGCCTAGAGATTACATTAAGGGGCAGATTTATTAAACTGCCAGTCTTTCATGGTAAAAAAAACAACACTATTTTAAAAAATTGAGTTTTCTAAATCAACATTCAAGATTTACTTCTAAAAATAAAAAAAATAAATACATCTTGAATGCAAATAATAATAAACAGCTAAAATCTGGGGAATTTATGTAAAAGTCAGCGGGAGGTGTATGTTCCAAATCCAAGATATTTTAAAATTTGAGTTTTTCTAAAGTCGAATTTGTGTACACTCCTTAAAAGTGATGTGATTTCAATGCATTCAAGGTGTGTTTCCTGTTTTTAAGCAGGCTTTCAACACTTGTTGCATTAAAGGGCATGTAAAGGAAAAAAAATAAAAACCCATTTTTACTTTCTTTAATGAAAAATAAACTTATCTCCAATATACTTTTATTAATAAATGTGTACTGTTTTTATAAGAAACCTGACTGTATGCAGTGAAATTCTCCCTTCATTTACTGCTGTGGATAGGAATTGTCAGACGATCCCTAACTGCTCTACAGGGAAACAATCATACTTATGAACAGCAGGGGGAGCCCCAGCCATGCAGAACTCAAGCAGCTTTTTTTTGATTCCCCGTAGAGCAGTCAGCGACGGTGTCGAGATTTGTATTGGATTTTATTTTTGCCTTTACTGTTTCCAACTCCAGCTGCAGGGACAAAGATCATGGAGCCAGATTTAAACATATAAACTGGGATTCTATTTGGAGGATTATTTTGCTGCAGCCACTGGTTCTGCAGAGTTGGAGAAAGTTTGTATTAAACAATACAAAAACTATAAAATCCACATTAGATTACATGACAATACAGGACCCAGTGCAGTCTGTATATTCTGATTATTAATCAGTCTTGCTGTATCGGCTTCTGGCAGATATTATTTGACTTGTGCTGTTTTGATCATTTATGACGATCCCTAAGCAGCCCAGACCACACTGAGCATGTGCACAGTCTTGGTCTTGCAAAGATGTATAACAAAGTTACAAGATGGTGACCCCCTGTGGCCAACTTTGAAAGCATAAATTATTTGTTTGATTAGGCTTGTGGTGCAGTAAGTTCATGTTTATGTTTAGTATACAAAATATCTATTTTAGACTTTACTTTCTCTTTAATGAGTTTTTGAGTTCTGTCAGATTTTTAAAGAAATTAATTTCTTTAATAAATCTTGCTGAAAGTGTTGTATCAAAGTTATTACAAATCTGTATGGAAATATATACTATTACAACACAAATTCGAGACAGTAGGCCTGGACAATGCTTTATGACTTTCCCTTCCCTAAAGCGATTCTGAAATAATAAGTGCCTTATTATTTCAGACGGTTAAATTGTTCCTATTCTAAAATGGTTTGGTATAACGCTGGGGAGAATGAAATAAGAGACATCCACTAAACTGTAAAATTAGTCATCTTTTCATGGGGAAAGCACTTTATCATGCGCCATCACCGGTTTGAATATTCAAAGGGTAAGGAAGGTTCCTCTTTACAATTTCCAGATATTAAATTGGAAGAAGAGAAGCGTTACAAAGGAGCCGTCACCTGCCATTCTCTGGGATTCAAAGGAAACCTGCAAAACCATAAACTGCTTCAATGCGAACACTGGAACGTGTTTGGGCTCCCATGCTGGGGATTGAAATGTTCTGAAACGCTCGAGAGATGTCGCTTTCACATTTTATTGGAGGTGAGAGAAAGATACGGCAGATATGTTCCCCGCAGGGGATCCTTCCAAACCGAGAATGTTTGTAGAAAAGTGCCTTCGTTTTCAAAGGGAAAAAAAATTCTTAGACTTCATTTTTGTTTTAGATTTTATGGGGAGCACTTTCCGAGCTATTGAAATGAGATGTTCTTATATTTTTATTTCAAATCCCTAAAATCCCAAATTATTCTTATAAATATGCCATTGTTTTGTGTCAGAAAACAAAAATAAAAAATGAAATATGGTGTATTTCAGACAATGGAATAATCAAAGCTCTGATCTCAATCCAGCTCATGTCTTTTTGCTGTGGCTCTGCAACTAGTGATGTGCCAAACTGCCCCGTTTTGATTTACTGAAAAAATTGGGGACAAAATTGAGGGAAAACTTGATATATTGGGAAATTTAATGGGGAAAACACAAACTTTGTCGCAAATCTCTTTCTGTGACATATATACAGGTATGGCATCTGTTATCCAGAAACCCATTATCCAGAAAGCTCCTAATACGGGAAGGCCATCTGTAAAAGACTCCATTTAAATGAAATAATTAAACATTTTAACAATGGTTTCCTTTTCCTGTGTAATAATAAAACAATAGCTTGTACTTGGTCCCAACTGAGATATAATGAATCTTTATTGGAGGCAAATCAATCCTTTTAGATTTAATTCACGTTTTATTAGTAGTAATAGTAGTAGTGATGAGGGAAATTTTTTTCTGCAAAATGACGACCATAGGCTCTAATGGGTGAAAAGTAAAGTGCTCAAAAATGTTAATTTTTAATAAATCTTGCTTAAAGTGTTGTACCAAAGTCATTACAAATCTGTATGGAAATATATATTATTAAAACACAAATTCAAGACACTCATCCTAGGCTACCAAAACATAACACTGAGCATTCTGGGTAACAGGTTCCATGCCTGTATATATAAGGTATAATGTTTCCCCCATTGTAGAATAATATATGCATATTCTAAGTCATTGAGGAGTTGCATGTCCATATACAGGTCTTGGACCTCCTAAAAGATTTCTAATATCCTCATATTGTACAACAGGGGGTACATTGTGGGGGTTATTTATCAAAGCTTTATGAGCTTTCTTACACCTCAAATGAACTGACAACTCGATTGTTTTCTAATTAAAGAAAAGGCTTGAGTGTAAAAAACGTAAACAAGTGAATTCGAGTTGAGAAACCCAAAAGCTCGAATTGATTGAGTTATCGGCGGAAAAAAAAAACTTGAATTGATAGTTTTCAAACCCATTAAAAAAACTGGAACATCATGAAGGTTATTAACATCTTCAAATGCTTCAAGAGATCTCTGCCATTGACTCTTACATGAACTCGACAGGTTTTAGATGGTGTATTTTCTGATTTGAGCTATTTCCAGGTTCAGGGTATAATAATCTTGAAAAAAATTTGATTTTTTTTTATCTGAAACAATCCAATCCAATAAAGGAGACAGTTCCAATAAAGGAGCATGTAAATGATAGTGATGTAAACATGATATAATTTCATTTAGCCTTAGGGAATATATAAAATATGTTTGCACCAAGTCAAACAAGAAGATGGAAGCTGCGCAGCGGAATGAATAGAAAGAAAAAAACAAATCTGCCTGGAAAATGGACTGAAAACAACTTCCATAAAAGAAACAAGACATACGGTGATAAATAGAAGGAAACCCAGTTATTATTTGCCTTCTTCTTCTGACTCTTTCCAGCTTTCAGACAGGGGTCACTGACCCCATCTAAAAACAAATGCTCTTTAAATCTACAAATGTATTGTTATTGATACTTTGTATTACTCATCTTTATATTCAGACCTTCTCCTATTCATATTCCAGTCTCTAATTACAAACTGGAGAGCTGCTGAATAAAAAGTTAAATAACTCAAAAATTTGTGATTTTTTTTTTTTATGAAATTGGACTTTTAAAAAAATCACAAACTTTTCGGAATTTATTAAACCCTGAGGATGGAAAAGTCAGAATCTGAAAATCCGGCATCTCAGAACTGTCAAGGTTGCATATAAGTCAATGGGAAAAGTCCCAATGATTTTTGATGTGCGCTGGGTTTCGTGCAATACCCAGGAGTTTTCAGGTGAAAAATCCGAAGAAAAAAAAAAATCAGATTTTTTTCCCGCAAAGAGTATTTTCAGGAAAATTTAATAATAAATAAGAGCAAGAAACCCAAGCAGGTTTGGTCAGAGTTTGTAGCAGAAAATATTGAGATAAATTCGGACTTTGAAAAATAACCCCATTAAAGTTACTCAAAGGTGAACAACCCCAATAACACAGTTTGCCATCTGTAGTCAGGCTTAAAAGTTAGATTCCAATACCTGGAGGACCATAGGTGTTAATTAATGAAGTTGAAACGGGTGCAACATGTGTCTGCAAGGGGAGGGAGAGCGCACAAGCTACACAGGGGTGAACACATACTTTAGGGGCTGATTTATCAATGGTCAAATGTTAGAAGTTTTTTTACTTCGAATGAACTCGAATGGGAACTTGAATGGTAAAAAATGGAATTGCAAAAACCTGATTCTGCGAGTTCGAGACCTGAAAACTCGGAGTGATTGAGTTCTCTGCAAAAAAACCCAAAAAACTAAAATCTCTCCGGAAAAAAAACGCAAACATCCAGTAGGCTGTAAACCTCTTCAAACGGTTTCAGGGACCTCTGCCATTGACTTCTACATGATCTCAACAGGTTTTAGGTGGTGTATTTTCAGATTCAAGCTAAAAAAATATTAGAGTTTTTTTAAAAAAAATAAAACTTGATCGATTCGAGTTTTTTTTTAAACTTGAAAATGTGGGTTTTCAAGTTTTCGTGTAAAAAACAACTCAAACCTTAATAAATCTGCACCTTAATGCTATTGTGATTCAGTTGGTGCAAGAGTAGCACAAAAAGGAAGCTAATCAAATCCAATGTTAAATATGGGGCTCCCTTGCACTGGAACTCTATGTGCCTTCATATTCAAACTGGCGTTGGCACAGGTTTTCATGGACACAATTTTGAGCTCAGTTTTGGGCCAAATGCAGCACTTAGAGATTGCTAATGAGCCCCATAATGATTTCAAAAAGAGATTTCCTATGGCAGTCCACTTCAATTTCAGTTCAATGCCAATTCAATCACGGCAGTCACAAGGAGTAATTTTACAACTATGCTGAACACCCACATTTTAACTGATAATCAGCACAGCAAAGTGAAGAGCACTCCAGTCATCACAGAAATAGGCTTTATGTGCCAAACAAAATGCAGTTGTGCCATTAGCATACAAAGTGCTCGTTTGCAAAACAGCAAAAAAAAAACAAAAAAAAAAACTCTGACAGGCTAGGTACAAGCAATAATCCATGAGAATCTGGGATATTCAATATAAATATATATATAAATATATAAACGACCGCACTCTGAAGACCGGACTTTGTTTAATCTTTGTGGGTGCAGGGTCCAAAAATTCATATAGAGGTTTGTTTGCAAGGATCCGCACACCAATGTTTTCATCAAAATAAGTGTTTTATTTAGTATATAGATCCGACGTTTCGGCCCACTTTTGGGCCTTTTTCAAACAAACCTCTCTCTCTCTCTCTCTCTCTCTCTCTCTCTCTCTCTCTCTATATATATAGAAAAGTATAAAAGAAAAAACAGCACCAAGGGTCTTAACGAAAATCTTGTATTATGATAAAGTATGCACAACCGACGTTTCTCAAGGTACACATGCATATCAAAACACCACTTAATGCCAGTGACATCACTAAGTGAAATTAACCCCTGTATGGCCAGCTACAAACTAGCGCTTTTAACATTTAAAAGTAACATTATGCAATTTTCATTTCTCACCAATGTATTACTGAGTGTTAAAACGCATAAATATGGTGCTAAAACATCATAAATATGTGTCACCCAAGTGCTAAATATATATATAAATATACATATATGCCTCCCATAAGAATTGTATATCTTAGCTGGTAAGTTCAGGTATGGGATCCATTATCCAGAAAGCTCTGAATTATAGAAAGGCCATCTCTCGTAGGCTGAGTTTTATCCAAATAATTCAAATGTTTCAAAATAATTAAATTTTTCTCCGTAATAATAAAACAGTAGCTTGTACTTGATCTTATCCCAATAAGATATAATTGATCCTTATTGGAAGCAAAACCAGCCTATTGGCATGTAATGTTTACATGATTTTGTAGTAGACTTAAAAGAACAGAAACGTCAAAAAAGAAAGTAAACAAATATAATGCACTGTTGTCCTGCACTGGTAAAACTGCCGTGTTTGCTTAAGAAGCACTACTATAGTTTATATAAAGAAGCTGCTGTGTAGCCATGGGGGCAGCCATTCAAGCACAGGATACACAGTAGATAACAGATAAGTTCTACTATAGTACTTATCTGTTATCTACTGTGTATCCTGTTCTTGAATGGCTGCCCCCATGGCTACACAGCAGCTTGTTTATATAAACTATAGTAGTACTTATCTGTTATCTACTGTGTATCCTGTGCTTGAATGGCTGCCCCCATGGCTACACAGCAGCTTGTTTATAAAAACTATAGTAGTACTTATCTGTTATCTACTGTGTATCCTGTGCTTGAATGGCTGCCCCCATGGCTACACAGCAGCTTGTTTATATAAACTATAGTAGTACTTATCTGTTATCTACTGTGCATCCTGTGCTTGAATGGCTGCCCCCATGGCTACACAGCAGCTTGTTTATATAAACTATAGTAGTACTTATCTGTTATCTACTGTGTATCCTGTGCTTGAATGGCTGCCCCATGGCTACACAGCAGCTTGTTTATATAAACTATAGTAGTACTTATCTGTTATCTACTGTGTATCCTGTGCTTGAATGGCTGCCCCCATGGCTACACAGCAGCTTGTTTATATAAACTATAGTAGTACTTATCTGTTATCTACTGTGTATCCTGTGCTTGAATGGCTGCCCCCATGGCTACACAGCAGCTTGTTTATATAAACTATAGTAGTACTTATCTGTTATCTACTGTGTATCCTGTGCTTAAATGGCTGCCCCATGGCTACACAGCAGCTTATTTATATAAACTATAGTAGTACTTATCTGTTATCTACTGTGTATCCTGTGCTTAAATGGCTGCCCCATGGTTACACAGCAGCTTGTTTATATAAACTATATCGATCAGGGAATACCGATGGGCTGCGATAGTTGGGCCCTAGGGCCCACTATCGGATCAGCCGGATATCGCACACTTCAAATTGGGTATACCTGGGGAAACCAGGGCAATTGACAGGTATACAAAATAATAATAAACACCTTTATAAAAAAAACTGGGTTTATTAGAGAATTACATATTCACCTCTCAATATATCAATAGGCAAAATAAATAATTGATGGTATACTGGCCCTTTAATAGGAACAATTATCCTACATCAAGATTAATTTATTCTCTTTAAAGTTTTAATCAGCGAGAAGAAAACTTCTGCCGTTGGAAAGAATAGCAGATGTCTAGGTGTAGATAACTCAGACCGGTTATCTAGTTAAGCCGCTGCCAAAAAAAAAAGAAGCTTCCCGAAACCTTTTGTTACCAAGCGCATACAATAGAGGTCAATGCTCTTAAAAATGTGTAAAGAAACTCTAAAAGAAAACAGTTTTCATTTTTATTATCACCCCCACATCCCCAGCGGTTTCAAAGGGCCCTGTCAATGTGACGGATCCATAAAGTACTAGAGATGATGGAGGTGAAAGATTTTAATCTAGACACATTTATTGTGCAGCGGGGGAGCGCTTCTTCTTGCTCCAAAAGCTTCATCTCATCATAGCTGAGCTGCCAAAGGAATGGAAATAGCAGGGAACAATGCAATCAGGTTTATACATTAGATGTGGCTCCGTGACCAGTCCTTTAGATCGTTTAATCACCATCACAAAAAGAAGCATCATTTGCTTTTCATTTATTGCTTTTATATCCTTTTCCAAATGTAATGTTTAATGGGAAGAAAATTCAAGGTAGAATATACAATATTTGTAATTTACATATCTGGATATATAGAGTGAGATACGCATTGGCAGAACTATTGGGGGGCTTGGGGTTTTATGTCACAAGGGTCCATTGGGGATACCATGGAGGCAATGTAGGACTGGGGGAGTTGGGGCTCACTGGAAAACCCAAGATAAGGGCCCACCTCCTGTATCTAAGAGTCCCCTCAGCACACCATCTTACGTCACCCACCTCTAGCACCATGATTTGTGCTGACACCGATCAATATCTACATTCCAGATCCCTCCACTCCACCATGGCACTTCATAGCCTTTCTTGAGCAGACCATGTGGCCCACCAGATTTTGGCCCAAAACCCGGGCAGGCCAGTATGCCAGGGCACCCTACAGATTAAAAAAAACATTGGTGGTTAGGGCCAGGAGATACCTAATAAATTGCATTGGTGGCCAGTGCCAGAAGATACCTATAGGATTGATTGATGGCCAGGAGTTTAAGAAGAATAACATTTAATTTAAAATGAATAACATTGGTGTTCAGTTCAGCTTTAAAGATCGGCAAGAAGCCTTCTTCCTCTTTGGTCGGGTGGTCTTCTTCTTTCTTCTCTGTAGACAGCTTCTTAGTTAATCTCCCGCAATGGCTCCTTTGTTCTTTACTGCTGTGGCTTCTTCATTCTTCCTTGGTGTGGCTTCTTCCTTCTTTTCCAGTGAGGCTTCTTCTATAGCACGACTGGGTCCTCCTTAAAATCAGAAATCTCACAGGCCTGGGATGATGGTCACCCTTGTGCCCCCTGATGGCAGCCCTGCTTGTCATGACTAATGCCTTGAGAAGTGCTACATTCAAATGCATTGGTTCTTGGGCATTTGTAGTTGAAGATGCCCTTAAAAGCATATTTTTTCCGGGGCTTAGCTCAAGACAAGGTTACAAATATAGGAAAACGTTATTGTATTCAGCCATGGTTCCAAGAATATCTAGGTCACCAAAAAATCCTCACTTTAGTTTACATATGGACTTTCTTGGTAAATGCAGGAGAGCAAATCTACCCTAATAGCCTTCCGTTTAACCCACCCCCACCATTACCCACAGTTTGGGGACCACTGTCCTAGTAAATACCCACCACCCCTGTTTAATGCCGTAACCCTTGGACATCTGCCATGTACCCTTCCTTTGTCTGGTTTATCTGCAATTGATTGGGAGGTGCATTTCCGTCAAAAGCAGAAAAAGGTAAGTACCTTACTACAAAAATATCCTTCTTTTAAGACATTGAATAGACAAATTGTTTACTGTAAGGTAAACTAGATTTCTTTTTATTAAGTTGCATTGTGCCATTTTTGTGAAGACTCAGTATGTTCTTGAAGTAAAATTGGGAGTAGTATTTCCCTTCTAGGACCCTCCAGAGAACCTGACGTACAGAGCCCACTCTAACATCATAGACATCATGTTTTAAAGACATACGCTCTAAATAACTTTCTGGATGGCAGAAATTGACTTAGGCTAATCTTCAAGATCAGAAAAATGGAGGTTTCTTCCTAAACATCTGCACTCTCTAATCTACCAAAAACAGTAAATTAAGGATGGTCACACCTTGTTGGTCTAAGGATAGTCCATGCGGTATGGTGCCCCAAGTGTTCTCTTGCATCACAGCTAGGGATGTAGCGAACGTCGGAAAAAAAGTTCGCGAACATATTCGCGAACTTGCGCAAAAACGCGAGCGGTTCGCGAACGGTTCGCGAACCCCATAGACTTCAATGGGAAGGCGAACTTTAACATCTAAAAAAGACATTTCTGGCCAGAAAAATTATTTTAAAGTTGTTTAAAGGGTGCAACGACCTGGACAGTGGCATGCCAGAGGGGGATCAAGGGCAAAAATGTATCTGAAAAATCTGCCTGTGTGTGCTTGGAAGAGATAGTGTAGGGGGAGAGCTGTTAGTGATTTCAGGGACAGATGATAGTAAGTTTGCTGGCTAGTAATCTGCTTGATACTGCTCTGTATTGGAGGGACAGAAGTCTGCAGGGATTTGAGGGACATTTTAGCTTAGGTAGCTTTGCTGGCTAGTAATCTACTGTTCTCTTTAAACAACTGCCATACGTTGACCTTGTAGGCATTGTTTGCCCAGTTTTTTTGGACGCAGCCACTGAAGCACAGTTGCCATAAAAAATATGCCATATAAATGCTGAAAATAGTAATTTTTCGCCATACGTTGACCTTGTAGACATTGTTTGCCCAGTTTTTTTGGTTGCAGCCACTGAAGCACAGTTGCCAGAAAAAATATGCCATATAAATGCTGAAAATAGTCATTTTTTGCCATACGTTGACCTTGTAGGCATTGTTTGCCCAGTTTTTTTGGTCGCAGCCACTGAAGCACAGTTGCCAGAAAAAATATGCCATATAAATGCTGAAAATAGTAATTTTTTGCCATATACGTTGAGTCAACGTATGGCAAAAAATGACTATTTTCAGCATTTATATGGCATATTTTTTCTGGCCTCTGTGCTTCAGTGGCTGCGGCCAAAAAAACTGGGCAAACAATGCCTACAAGGTCAACGTCGTTGACCTTGTAGGCATTGTTTGCCCAGTTTTTTTGGCCGCAGCCACTGAAGCACAGAGGCCAGAAAAAAATATGCCATATAAATGCTGAAAATAGTAATTTTTTGCCATATACGTTGAGTCAACGTATGGCAAAAAATGACTATTTTCAGCATTTATATGGCATATTTTTTCTGGCCTCTGTGCTTCAGTGGCTGCGGCCAAAAAAACTGGGCAAACAATGCCTACAAGGTCAACGTCGTTGACCTTGTAGGCATTGTTTGCCCAGTTTTTTTGGCCGCAGCCACTGAAGCACAGAGGCCAGAAAAAATATGCCATATAAATGCTGAAAATAGTCATTTTTTTTGGTCGCAGCCACTGAAGCACAGTTGCCAGAAAAATTATGCCATATAAATGCTGAAAATATAAATTTTTTGGTTGCAGCCACTGAAGCACAGAGGCCAGAAAAATTATGCCATATAAATGCTGAAAATATAAATTTTTTTGGTTGCAGCCACTGAAACACAGAGGCCAGAAAAATTATGCCATATAAATGCAGAAAATATGCATTTTTTTGGTCGCAGCCACTGAAGCACAGTTGCCAGAAAAAATATGCCATATAAATGCTGAAAATAGTCATTTTTTGCCATACGTTGACCTTGTAGACATTGTTTGCCCAGTTTTTTTGGTTGCAGCCACTGAAGCACAGAGGCCAGAAAAAATTAAACCAGTAGGGTTTGCACCCTAGTTTGTAACGGTGGCGGAGGGAGGAGGACGCTAAAGGACAGCTGTGTGTGGAGTCATGAGGCTTGAAGAGAAGGACAGCTGCATAGAAGTCAGAACAAGTCTTCCGGCGTGCAGTAACCCTCCGAGATCCACCCCTCATTCATTTTAATAAAGGTCAGGTAATCGACACTTTTGTGACCTAGGCGAGTTCTCTTCTCAGTAGGGATGTAGCGAACGTCGGAAAAAAAGTTCGCGAACATATTCGCGAACTTGCGCAAAAACGCGAGCGGTTCGCGAACGGTTCGCGAACCCCATAGACTTCAATGGGAAGGCGAACTTTAACATCTAAAAAAAAATTTCTGGCCAGAAAAATGATTTTAAAGTTGTTTAAAGGGTGCAACGACCTGGACAGTGGCATGCCAGAGGGGGATCAAGGGCAAAAATGTATCTGAAAAATCTGCCTGTGTGTGCTTGGAAGAGATAGTGTAGGGGGAGAGCTGTTAGTGATTTCAGGGACAGATGATAGTAAGTTTGCTGGCTAGTAATCTGCTTGATACTGCTCTGTATTGGAGGGACAGAAGTCTGCAGGGATTTGAGGGACATTTTAGCTTAGGTAGCTTTGCTGGCTAGTAATCTACTGTTCTCTTTAAACAACTGCCATACGTTGACCTTGTAGGCATTGTTTGCCCAGTTTTTTTGGACACAGCCACTGAAGCACAGTTGCCAGAAAAAATATGCCATATAAATGCTGAAAATAGTCATTTTTCGCCATACGTTGACCTTGTAGACATTGTTTGCCCAGTTTTTTTGGTTGCAGCCACTGAAGCACAGTTGCCAGAAAAAATATGCCATATAAATGCTGAAAATAGTCATTTTTTGCCATACGTTGACCTTGTAGGCATTGTTTGCCCAGTTTTTTTGGCCGCAGCCACTGAAGCACAGAGGCCAGAAAAAATATGCCATATAAATGCTGAAAATAGTCATTTTTTGCCATACGTTGACTCAACGTATATGGCAAAAAATGACTATTTTCAGCATTTATATGGCATATTTTTTCTGGCCTCTGTGCTTCAGTGGCTGCGGCCAAAAAAACTGGGCAAACAATGCCTACAAGGTCAACGTCGTTGACCTTGTAGGCATTGTTTGCCCAGTTTTTTTGGCCGCAGCCACTGAAGCACAGAGGCCAGAAAAAATATGCCATATAAATGCTGAAAATAGTCATTTTTTTGGTCGCAGCCACTGAAGCACAGTTGCCAGAAAAATTATGCCATATAAATGCTGAAAATATGCATTTTTTTGGTTGCAGCCACTGAAGCACAGAGGCCAGAAAAATTATGCCATATAAATGCTGAAAATATGCATTTTTTTGGACGCAGCCACTGAAGCACAGTTGCCAGAAAAAATATGCCATATAAATGCTGAAAATAGTCATTTTTTGCCATACGTTGACCTTGTAGACATTGTTTGCCCAGTTTTTTTGGTTGCAGCCACTGAAGCACAGAGGCCAGAAAAAATTAAACCAGTAGGGTTTGCACCCTAGTTTGTAACGGTGGCGGAGGGAGGAGGAGGACGCTAAAGGACAGCTGTGTGTGGAGTCATGAGGCTTGAAGAGAAGGACAGCTGCATAGAAGTCAGAACAAGTCTTCCGGCGTGCAGTAACCCTCCGAGATCCACCCCTCATTCATTTTAATAAAGGTCAGGTAATCGACACTTTTGTGACCTAGGCGAGTTCTCTTCTCAGTTACAATCCCTCCTGCTGCACTGAAGGTCCTTTCTGAGAGCACACTTGAGGCTGGGCAAGACAAGAGGTTCATGGCAAATTGTGACAGCTCTGGCCACAGATCAAGCCTGCGCACCCAGTAGTCCAGGGGTTCATCGCTCCTCAGAGTGTCGATATCTGCAGTTAATGCCAGGTAGTCCGCTACCTGCCGGTCGAGGCGTTCTTTGAGGGTGGATCCAGAAGGGTTGTGGCGCTGCCTTGGACAGAAAAACATTTGCATGTCTGACGTTACAGACTGGCCAAAGGGCTTTGTCCTTGCAGGTGTGCTCGTGGCAGGATTACTGGCACCTCTGCCCCTGGAATGTTGATGAGTTCCTGAAGTGACATCACCCTTAAAAGCATTGTACAACATGTTTTGCAGGCTGGTTTGTAAATGCCGCATCTTTTCGGACTTGTGACTTGTGGTATGTTGGTAACATTTCTGACACTTTATGCTTGTACCGAGGGTCTAGTAGCGTTGCGACCCCAGTACAGGTCCTTCTCCTTAAGCCTCTTGATACGGGGGTCCTTCAACAGGCATGACAGCATGAAAGACCCCATTCTCACAAGGTTGGATGCAGAGCTATCCATCTCCGCTTCCTCATTATCAAGGACTGCATCATCCACGGTCTCCTCCCCCCAGCCACGTACAAGACCAGGGGTCCCCAAAAGGTCACCACTAGCCCCCTGGGAAGCCTGCTCCTGTTGGTCCTCCTCCTCCTCCTCCACAAAGCCACCTTCCTCCTCTGACTCCACTTCTGGCACCTCTCCCTGCGTTGCAGCAGGTGCCTGGGTTCGTTCTGGTGATTCCGACCAGAAATCGTGCGCTTCCAGCTCCTCGTCACGCTGGTCTACAGCCTCATCTGTCACTCGTCGCACGGCACGCTCCAGGAATAAAGCGAAGGGTATTAGGTCGCTGATGGTGCCTTCGGTGCGACTGACCATATTTGTCACCTCTTCAAAAGGTCGCATGAGCCTGCAGGCATCGCGCATAAGCACCCAGTAACGGGGGAAAAAAATCCCCAGCTGTGCAGATCCAGTCCTACCACCCAGTTCAAAAAGGTACTCGTTGACGGCCCTTTGTTGTTGCAGCAGACGTTCCAACATAAGGAGCGTTGAATTCCAGCGAGTCTGGCTGTCAGAAATCAAACGCCTGACTGGCATGTTGTAGCGCTGCTGAATGTCAGCAAGGCGTGCCATGGCTGTGTAGGAACGTCTGAAATGGGCCGACACCTTTCTGGACTGGGTGAGAACGTCCTGGAATCCTGGGTACTTGGAGACAAAACGTTGGACTATTAAATTTAACACATGTGCCATGCAGGGCACATGTGTTAAATTGCCTAGTCTCAACGCTGCCAACAGATTGCTTCCATTGTCACACACCACTTTTCCGATCTGCAGTTGGTGTGGGGTCAGCCACCGATCGGCCTGTGACTGCAGAGATGACAGGAGTACAGATCC
This sequence comes from Xenopus laevis, assembly GCF_017654675.1. Lineage (NCBI taxonomy): Eukaryota > Metazoa > Chordata > Amphibia > Anura > Pipidae > Xenopus > Xenopus laevis. The sequence continues at coordinate 178,766,348 of NC_054373.1, forward strand.
GGTATGGTTTTTGCTTTCCAGGCACGTCATCCCCAAGACAGCGTGACAACGGCGTACCTGGCACGTCGAATAGCCTAGGGGGAGCTGGGGGTGCACAGGTGTGGAGGAGGAGAAGGAGGACCCAGCAGCAGAGTAAGAAGAAGAAGAAGACGAGGTAGAGAGCGATGGAGGAGTAGAGGTGGTGGCAGAACCGCGTGCAATCCGTGGCGGTGACACCAACTCCACTGTTGTTGTTGAGCTACCCATTCCCTGCTTCCCAGCCATTACCAAGTTCACCCAGTGGGCAGTGTAGGTGACATACCTGCCCTGACCATGCTTGGAGGACCATGCGTCAGTAGTCATATGGACCTTTGGCCCAACACTAAGTGACAGAGATGCGGTAACTTGGCTCTGCACATGTTGGTACAGGTGTGGTATTCCCTTTTTAGAAAAAAAATTGCGGCTGGGTACCTTCCACTGCGGTGTCCCAATTGCTACAAATTTGCGGAAGGCCTCAGAGTCCACCAGCTGGTATGGTAAAAGCTGGCGGGCTAAGAGTGCAGACAAGCCAGCTGTCAGACGCCGGGCAAGGGGGTGACAGTCAGACATTGGCTTCTTACGCTCAAACATGGCCTTCACAGAAACTTGGCTGGTGGCAGATGACTGGGAATGGGAACAGGTGGTCAAGGTGGAAGGCGGAGTGGAGGGTGGTTCAGACGGGTCAAGGAGAGCAGAGGTAGAGCAGTAAGATGCTGGACCAGAAGGAGTGTGGCTTTTAGTTTGCCTGTTGCCTTTGAGGTGTTGCTCCCAAAGTGCTTTGTGCTTGCCGCTCATGTGCCTTCGCATAGAAGTTGTACCTATGTGGCTGTTGGGCTTACCAAGGCTCAGTTTCTGACTGCACTCATTGCAAATTACAATGCTTTTGTCAGAGGCACACACATTAAAAAAATCCCACACTGCTGACTTTTTGGAAGTGTGCGATCTGGCGGTAACAGTAGAAGTTGGCGGCATTGGCGGCAATGGCGGGTGCGTTGGCCGGCTGAACACAGGTGCCGATACATGTTGTTGCCCTACTGATCCCTGCGGGCTGTCCTCCCTGCTTCTTCTAAGTCTTATTCTCCTACTGCCTCTCTGACTCTCCGTCTCTCCATCTGAACTACCCTCCTCTTGCTCTCTTCTACTAGGCACCCACAAAACATCAATCTCCTCATCATCATTCTCCTCAGATGCATCAATTTCTTCTGACACATCACAGAAGGAAGCAGCAGCGGGGACCTCCTCCTCATCACTCATTATGTCCATCTCTATCGTGTTCTCTGCCAGAATTAAATCTGGTGTAAGATCCTCATCTCCTTCATCTTCTTCTGGCAATAATGGTTGCGCATTACTCAGTTCAAGAAACTCATGGGAAAATAACTCCTCTGACTCCAGTGAAGAAGGGGCACCGGTGGTGGAGGAAGTGTTACGTGGGGTGGCCATAGCAGTGGAGGATGAGGAGGATGTTGTGGTAAAGTTAGAAACGGTAGAGGATGGGGTGTGCTGTGTAAGCCAGTCAACTACCTCTTCAGCATTTTGGGAGTTCAGGGTCATTGGCTTTTTAAAACTGGGCAATTTGCTAGGGCCACAGGATTGCATAGCAGCACGGCCCCTAGCACGGCCTCTGCGTGGCGGTCTGCCTTTGCCTGGCATTATTTTTAAAAAAACAACAACAACAAAACTCAGTTGGTTTTTCTGGAAACGATAATACACACAGCTAGATGGCAGTTTGAAGAAAACAGTGTGCAAATAATGCCTACAAGGTCAACGTATACACTACTACAGCGGTGGATACGGATTACGTAAAATATATGAATGCTGCTTGAAAAAAAGTAACTCAAGTGGTTTTTCTAGAGACGATAATATTATCAATATTTAGACAAAATGTGAACAAGCTCACACAGCTAGATGGCGGGTTGAAGAAAACACTGTGCAAATAATGCCTACAAGGTCAACGTATACACTACTACAGCGGTGGATACGGATTACGTAAAATATATGAATGCTGCTTGAAAAAAAGTAACTCAAGTGGTTTTTCTAGAGACGATAATATTATCAATATTTAGACAAAATGTGAACAAGCTCACACAGCTAGATGGCGGGTTGAAGAAAACACTGTGCAAATAATGCCTACAAGGTCAACGTATACACTACTACAGCGGTGGATACGGATTACGTAAAATATATGAATGCTGCTTGAAAAAAAGTAACTCAAGTGGTTTTTCTAGAGACGATAATATTATCAATATTTAGACAAAATGTGAACTAGCTCACACAGCTAGATGGCGGGTTGAAGAAAACACTGTGCAAATAATGCCTACAAGGTCAACGTATACACTACTACAGCGGTGGATACGGATTACGTAAAATATATGAATGCTGCTTGAAAAAAAGTAACTCAAGTGGTTTTTCTAGAGACGATAATATTATCAATATTTAGACAAAATGTGAACAAGCTCACACAGCTAGATGGCGGGTTGAAGAAAACACTGTGCAAATAATGCCTACAAGGTCAACGTATACACTACTACAGCGGTGGATACGGATTACGTAAAATATATGAATGCTGCTTGAAAAAAAGTAACTCAAGTGGTTTTTCTAGAGACGATAATATTATCAATATTTAGACAAAATGTGAACAAGCTCACACAGCTAGATGGCGGGTTGAAGAAAACACTGTGCAAATAATGCCTACAAGGTCAACGTATACACTACTACAGCGGTGGATACGGATTACGTAAAATATATGAATGCTGCTTGAAAAAAAGTAACTCAAGTGGTTTTTCTAGAGACGATAATATTATCAATATTTAGACAAAATGTGAACAAGCTCACACAGCTAGATGGCGGGTTGAAGAAAACACTGTGCAAATAATGCCTACAAGGTCAACGTATACACTACTACAGCGGTGGATACGGATTACGTAAAATATATGAATGCTGCTTGAAAAAAAGTAACTCAAGTGGTTTTTCTAGAGACGATAATATTATCAATATTTAGACAAAATGTGAACAAGCTCACACAGCTAGATGGCGGGTTGAAGAAAACACTGTGCAAATAATGCCTACAAGGTCAACGTATACACTACTACAGCGGTGGATACGGATTACGTAAAATATATGAATGCTGCTTGAAAAAAAGTAACTCAAGTGGTTTTTCTAGAGACGATAATATTATCAATATTTAGACAAAATGTGAACAAGCTCACACAGCTAGATGGCGGGTTGAAGAAAACACTGTGCAAATAATGCCTACAAGGTCAACGTATACACTACTACAGCGGTGGATACGGATTACGTAAAATATATGAATGCTGCTTGAAAAAAAGTAACTCAAGTGGTTTTTCTAGAGACGATAATATTATCAATATTTAGACAAAATGTGAACAAGCTCACACAGCTAGATGGCGGGTTGAAGAAAACACTGTGCAAATACTGCCCACAAGATCAACGTATACACTACTACAGCGGTGGATACGGATCTCGTAAAATTTATTATGGCTGCTTGAAAAAAGTCACTCCGGTGTTTTTTCTGGAGACGGTAATATTATGGATATTTAGACAGAATGTGAACAAGGTCACACAGCTAGATGGCAGTTGGTTGAATAACACACTGGGCAAAAATGCCTACAGGGCAAATAATGCCTAAAAGGTCAACTTATACACTACTACAGCGATGGATACGGATTACATAAAATATATTATGGCTGCTTGAAAAAAGTCACTCCGGTGTTTTTTCTGGAGACGGTAATATTATGGATATTTAGACAGAATGTGAACAAGGTCACACAGCTAGATGGCAGTTGGTTGAATAACACACTGGGCAAAAAATGCCTACAGGGCAAATAATGCCTAAAAGGTCAACTTATACACTACTACAGCGATGGATACGGATTACGTAAAATATATTATGGCTGCTTGAAAAAAGTCACTCCGGTGTTTTTTCTGGAGACGGTAATATTATGGATATTTAGACAGAATGTGAACAAGGTCACACAGCTAGATGGCAGTTGGTTGAATAACACACTGGGCAAAAAATGCCTACAGGGCAAATAATGCCTAAAAGGTCAACTTATACACTACTACAAATAAAAAAATAAAAAAAGTAAAATAGTAAAAATAAATAAAAATAAATAAATAAATAAAAGTAAAATAAAAAAAAATGAATAAATAAATAAATAAAAAGTAAAAAGTAAAATAAAAAAAAATGAATATTAAAAAAAAAAAATTAAAGTTGGTGCTGCTGAACTACTAGGAGCAGCAGATTAGCACACCAGTCCCACTCCCCAACACTGCTAGACTAATAGCACTGGGCTCTTATAGTAGTAGTAGTAGTAGTAGTAAAACAACAAAAAAATAAATAAAAGCAGTCCTTACAAGGACTACTGTTATTGCAGCAGTCAGCAGATGAGATCAGAAGCAGGACAGCTGCCCACTGCAGCTACATACAGAGCACTGCAGTAGAAGGTAGATTACTAGCCAGCAAAGATACCTAAGCTTAAATGTCCCTCAAACCCCTGCAGACTTCTGTCCCTCCAATAACAGAGCAGTATCAAAACGATTACTAGCCAGCAAACTTTCAACTGTCCCTGAAATCACTAACAGGCAGCAGCTCTCTCCCTACACTATCTCTTCAGCACACACAGGCAGAGTGAAAAAACGCTGCAGGGCTTCGGTTTTTATAGGGAAGGGGAGTGGTCCAGGGGAGAGCTTCCTGATTGGCTGCCATGTACCTGCTGGTCTGGGGTGAGAGGGCAAAAAAAGCGCCAACAATGGCGAACCCAAAATGGCGAACGTCGCGCGACGTTCGCGAACTTCCGGCGAGCGCGAACACCCGATGTTCGCGCGAACAAGTTCGCCGGCGAACAGTTCGCGACATCTCTAATCACAGCAAGGGTCCTACAAAACGTAACGTTTCACACTAAGGAACTAAAATACCTTGATGGGAAGCCATAGGAATATATGATTAAAAAAACATTGCCCCCATCTTGTCTATTGCCTGGGTGCAGGATGATCACCTGTGCCCCCCTTCCCTAAAGAATTGCGCGGTAGCGAGGGTAGATAGAAATTCTCCCTTGCCCTGCTGCAAACGATAACACTTATTACAGCTCTGGAGGGCCCCAAGGTTGTGTGGGCCCAGGTCCACCTCCGCTGGTAGTTACGCCACTGGACCTTTTTAAGAGTTCTTCCTGCCTCACCAATAACAATACCACCCACAATCACAGCAACTGTTGAGGGCACAGTCTCTTCTTTTAATGACGGCTCTGCTAATGTGATTAAATTCAACCATACTTTTGGGTCAAGGTTGAATTTGAGTCACAGTTCCTTTAATTCACCCTTCAGTCAGAAGGTTCCCCTTCATGCTAATCCTTCACCCTTCTGTTGTATAAAGGAATTTTCAATTAAATGAATCTTGTGTCAAAAAGCTCATTAGCATTCTGTATTGCTAAACACCTTCTCTGTGTGAATCAACTACAGTTGAAACCCTGCTGGTGTGTAGCCTCTGCCTGTTTCATTGCACTTTCATGGTACATGTTCCTGCCTATGCTTTAGCTAGTCTTTTTGCTGATGAATGGTTGTATTGTAAAACGACATTTCTAGCTTCCAGTTAAAATAAAAACAATAACTTGACCTTATCAATTGCAGTATGATGTCTCCGTGCTGCAGCTGTGCGAGAGGAGTTATCGATTAAACTGATTGAGAAACGTTTGCTGCTCAGTATTTTGAATTTTTCTTAAAATAACATTGACTTCATAACTTATTGCCAGACTTTTCCTTTTAACATAAGGTTTAAAGCAGGGATCCCCAACCTTTTGAACCCGTGAGCAACATTCAGAAGTAAAAGGCGTTGGAGAGCAACACAAGCATGAAAAATGTTCTTGGGGTGCCAAATAAGTGCTGTGATTGGCTATTTGGTAGATTCTATGTGGATTGTCAACCTACATTCAGACTCTGTTTGGCAGTGCACCTGTTTTTTATACAACCAAAACTTGTCTCCAAGCCAGGAATTCAACATCAAAGGGGTTGGAGAGCAACATGTTGCTCACGAGCTACTGGTTGGGGATCACTGGTTTAAAGCTACAATTTATTTGGGTTATGTGGGTACACTAGAAGCTCCATTGGCTGGAGGCTACCTAAAACTGATTACTGTACAGAAACTACTGTATGGCTACTCTAGAATGTGTGTTATTCTCACGAGGAGGCCTGTTTATCAAAATTCAAATTTAATTAGCGTTTTTTTTCAATCACAACTACAATCACATTGTAAAAAAACACAAACATCTACTTGTTTGTTAAAAGGGTTGTTCACCTTTAAATTAACTTTTAGTATGATGTAGAGAGTGATTTTTGAGACAATTTGCAATTGGTTTTCATTTTTTATTATTTGTGGCTTTTAAAGTTATTTAGCTTTTTAATTAGCAGCTCTTCGGTTTGCAATTTCAGCAATCTAGTTGCTAGGGTCCAAAAAATCCTAGCAACCATGCATTCATTTAAATGAGAGACTGGAATATGAATAGGAGAGAGACTAAATAGAAAGATGAGTAATAAAAAGTAGCAGTAGCAATATATTTGTAGCCTTTCAGAGCATTTCTTGTTATAATGGGGTCAGTGACCCCCATTTAAAGGCTGGAGAGAGTCAGAAGAAGAAGGCAATTAATTCAGAAACTATAAAAAAATAAATAATGAAGACCAAATAGAAGGTTGCTTAGAATTAGCCATTCTATAACATATTAAAAGTTAACTTGAAGATGAACCACCCCTTTAAGTTTGAAAGAAGACAAGAACCAATCAAAATGAAACCTGCCTCATGTTTAGTGATGCAGGGGAAGGTAAAAACACCTCCTCTGAGTCTCCAATTGGAGCCATATTTCATGCTCTCAGTTTTTTTTTTCATAGCACAAGTGCTACACTGTACAAAAATGTGAAACTCCACTGGATTTTTGAAGGTTTAAAACATCATTTTAAAGGGGTTGTTCACCTTTAAATGAACGTTTAGTATGATGTAGTGAGTGATATTCTGAGACAATTTGTGGTTTTTGAGTTATTTAGCTTTTTATTCGTCAGCTCTCCAGTTTGCATTTTCAGCAATCTGGTTGCTAGGGTCTAACACAAGGGGGTAAGCCGCATAACTACAGAGGAAGCAGACCCTGCAGCTGCAGGGGGGCCCAGGAGGTATAGGGGGCCCATGAGGCCCTAATTAATGAGCAATTCCAATATATATTGGTAAAACAGGACAATCTCTGGATATTTTGGGGTTCCTAAAATAAATTTGCTGTGGGGCCCAGTAAAATCTAGTTACACCACTGGTCTAACACTAGCAACCATGTATTGATTTGAATAAGAGGCTGGAATAGGAATTGGAGAGGGCCTCCAAGTGTATCCTAGCCCTTGAGAATTATAGTGTTAACGGCAATAAATATTTCACAACACAGGTATGCTGTTCAATAATTTTACTTTTTTTTTTTGCTTATTTGAAAATTCCCATTTTCCCCTCCTGCCACCAATTTGTAAGAAAACACACACAACTAACACATTGTGCCACATTATAATGCAGCGACACACTGAATCGATTCCTGTTACTTTAATGTGTCTGGGAAATGTATTTAACAGTTAGTCATGAAGGTTTAGCACATTTATACATCTGAATTAATTAAGGATTTTGATGTGCGGCGCTGCAGACACCTTAGATGGGTTACTGAATTTAGTACTGATCCATTACTGCTGAAAGGGTTTCATGTATTTAGTACTGATCCATTACTGCTGATAGGCGTTCATGTGAAAGCATCAGATAGATATAAAGTAGCTACTGTACAGTATATGGTATGTTTCTGGTCTGTTTCAGTTTAGATTTTGGGTGCTGATAATGTCACTGGCAGACCCAACACAAGTTTGGCTGGTGAAACCTTCAGTAAGGAGTAATGTGGAGACTTCATGGAATGTGCTGCATACAGACAGGTAAACAGGCCAACAATTTAAAGCTCAGTTTATTTGGCCAAGCAGGGCCAGTCTGGCATTAAAAAGCAGCCCTGGCAAAAAAAATCAAAGCAGCCCACACAGCGCCGATTCTGGGGCTGCCGCCGCCTGAGGCACCAGCCCAGATGCCGCCCTCTCCTGCTCCACGCTTAAAATTTAGTGGCGGAGTGGGTCTAAGGGGGCAGTATCGCTAGTGCATTAAGCGCAATGGCTCTCTCTGCACTAGCGGAGCCGAATTTCCGGGTTAAAACACGGAAGTTCGGCTCTTAAAGTTACAAGAGGCGGCTTTTTCTGCCCCTTGTAACTGGTCTCTCGCCTTGCCTCATGCCAGAAGTGGCCCTGAGCCCACATATAAATGTGCGACACTGGTAGCCAGCCCCCACCCCACAAGTTAAAAAAGTAATATTGGTAGTCAGATCCCTCCAATAAAATAAAAAAAAAAACATTGGTGGCCAGGAATCCCCCATAAACTTAGCTTTAAGGCAGTCTTGTTCCACCTAGACGACAGCAGCTTCTGCTCTTTTCAGCTTCCGCTCCCATTCGACTTCGGGTCCCATTCGACTGTGGCTCAGCTCCACTTCCCCGGAGTGGCCCACTGGCATACTGTACCTCCCAACATTTGAAAAATAGGGAGAATAGCTTGTGCCGCGCTCAGCGTGGTGAATTTTTATTGACCACACCCATTTCACGACAACACACCCTAATTACTATGTCTATTTTACAAAATTTGGCAGGTTATGAAAGTTTGAACACATTTCTGGGAGGTTTTAGTGCCATGTTTTATGTGTTATACCATTTTTGCTAATGAAAGTGAATTGGCCTTTAAGCTGCTAGTCTCAGTTCTCCCGAGAGACCTGCTTATCTTAAACAGTTACATTTGTTTCTTTGCTTATCTTAAATTGTAACAAAAGTATTCAAGGGCTGCTGAGTATTCTGGACTCTCTGCTGAAAAGTCTCTACTTTTAATTAAGTTTCAGAAACTTTATATCTTTTTCTGGCATCAGTGCAGGAGATCAAAAGACATTTCAGTAAGAAACCCGGGACTGCAGTCTGAACTGTCAAAATCGGGACTATCCCGCAGAAAACAGGACAGTAGGGAGGGCATTTGCCCAACCACCCCGATGGCCAGTCCAGGCCTGTGGCCAAGTCTTCATAACCAACAATTGTGTAGGGGAGCTATGTATACTTGTCTCTCCTCTGTGTTGTTCTGTGCAAGTAGGGGGAGGAGTCTTTACCCCTGTGAGCTGACAGGAAGAAGGAAGTGCTGCACAGGAAGTGCGTCTGTGAGAGAGAAGCAGTCGAGTGAAAGCAAGGCGCTCCAAGCTCCCACATATTACTGTGTGACAAGTCAGTAGGGAACCCCAGTGGCAGAAAAGGTCTCTCTTTTTAAGGTGCAAAAAGAAAATGCGTCCTTGTCAGGGCTCTGAAGGGCAAAGTGTCATCTTCTCAGGGCAAGGAAAGCCAAAAGGAATTCTTCTCAGGAAGAATCTGCCACATAAGGAAATCCCCCCCTCAGCAACTCAAACATAAAACCATCTGGTAAAATATGTGAATTTGCTCCTGGCTGGCATGCTGTGTATATCATGGTTATTTAAAGGAGAAGGAAAGCCACATAGGCATTTTATTGCCAATAGATTAGCTGCAATAGTGCAAGCTAGAATGCTATATTTATTCTGGACAATGTTTTGCCATACCTGAGTAAAAAGCTCTAGAAGCTCTCTGTTTGTTTAGGATAACAGCTGCCATATTAGCTTGGTGTGACATCACTTCCTGCCTGAGTCTCTCCCTGCTCACTTATAGCTCTGGGCTCGGGGGGTGGGGGAAGAGAAGCAAACTGAGCATGCTCACGACCCGGGGCAAGGAGGTTTAGGTTGAAAACAGGAAGTCTGATACAGAAGCCCATGAGTACACAATAGAAGGAAAGAAATGCTGTGTTTCTTTTGACAGAGGACTCAGAGCAGCATTACTTTGAGGGTTTACTGGTGTATTTATATAGATCTTTCTGATAAAGCTTACTTCATTTTAACCTTTCTTTCTCCTTTAAAGATACAGTATATGGCATATACACCCATCAACCTTTCCTCTGTCCCCAGGGAGGGGTGTAACAGGCCATTCTGTTGTGACCCTGGGGGGAGGCACGCCATTTTACCATGTATCTGTAGCCGAGACACAGGACTCCTGCAGCACCACAAGCAAATCAGTGTTAGATTTCTTGAATGGGACTTAAATTTCCCTACTGCTCCAGGAGGTGCTACCCATTCTTCATTTTCTAACTGCAATGATTACCTTAGCTGATTCCATTTCAAACAGCAACCACTTACTTCTTCAAACTCGGACATGTTATCACCCCCTACTACCGTAATTATTGTCATCTGCTAACTCCCCTTGCTTCCCTAGGAATTAACCCACCAAACCCTTCTTCACTAGACTGCGGTTGAACCCCTCAAACAGCAAAATATCTCAAAATATCTTAAACAGGAAGTAGGCAACTGCCGTTGTAAGTTCTGCAAGGACTAGAAAAGCTTTGTTAGGTTGTCAGCACTGGCAGCAAAGCTTTCTTAACCTACTGCAGGTGCTGTCTTGGAGAGAGTAGGATGCATGTGAGGATTGTAACTCACTTGTAGCACTTTTTTGGATGTCTGTTGGGTTGAACCAGAGTCCAAAGCTGGTATAAACAGACTCAACCCTGGGCTCTAAAGTGTCAGAGGAAAACAGGAAGCACCTCTTGGCTCTTCTCTGCGCTATAAGCTTCTCTACAAGCTTCATCATACTGAAATAAGACACTTTCTAAGTATAATAAATTAAAAAATATGTGCCGTTTCTGAAATAATCAACTTTATCTTCACTATCTCTCTGTCAGCATCTTCATGCTCTGCATCTTCAGCTCACTCAAATAACTGATTCCATCACGAACATAATCTAACAACATAAATTTATTTAGTACAAATCCTGCATGTAGAGAGACAGGATTTTTGGTGATTTTAATAGAGTGAACTCTAATATATCTTCCAGGAAAACGGAGCCCACCCCTAAAAGATACAATCAGACTCCTAACTCCTGTATGAAGGGAGAATAAAAAGAGACAGATGCTTAGAGGGGGAGAGTGAAGAGTAACTTGATTATTTCAGAAACAGCTCAGATTAATTGATTATATTTAAAAATGTCTTATTTCAGAATGATGAAGTTTATATTAAATGTTCATTTTCGTTATATGTCACCTTTAAGGTGGATATCTAAACTACTTTCTGATTTTGTCTCTTCCTTTAGCTCCTGTGTGGTGATCCAGCTAATAGGATGAGATTTGTCTGCTCTATAAAGGACCAATGTTTTTTGAAGCCCATTGACTGGGAGACTCTGGAAAGTGGAGAACTTCAATCACCTTACAAAATGGTAAGTACTTTGTGCTTTATCTGATCCTGGTTAGTCTAGTTAAGGTAATGTGACTGGGTCAGCAGACAAGAGCAGTTTATAATCTGCACTCTTCTTTTCAGCCAATAAAATCCTCCCTTATTGTGCCTGTGTTAGTGTAGATACCGAGGTCCTATACAACCTTGTCCTGATAGGACATACTCCTTTTCCTAAATCTTCTCTTTTTTGCCTCGGCCAAAGAAATCTGTGGCAGATAAGAACCTAGTGTCTTCCAAAGGAGAGAAGATTCCCATCACCAATAAGCAACAATAACAATTCCAAGGCATATCATTTCTGCCTTAGAAATGTAGATTTATGCTGGTGACCAGAGACAGGAGTTTGAATATAGCTGAGCGGAACCAGTGAAAGAATCTTTAGTTTTAGAAAAGATATATACCGGTAATAGTTTAGTGAATATCACTGCCAGAATTTGCTGCAATTTCGATATATTATACCCAAAACACCCCAATGTGATCCCTCAACAAACCTTAAAATAACTTGCCCACCACAGATGTCTGAATATTGGAATGACATCAGCTTTCCTCCAGTCCATAGGTACCATAACTAATAAAAGGGAGTCTGAGAAAATCAGACATGCAGCAATATAGTGGGCAGGCAAAGATGGCCAATGATTTGGTAACCATGGCCAGAACATACGTTTGATGTGTAATATTCCAACAGCAAAGTTTTGATGCTTTATATTGTGTGGCCAGGGCTGGAACTAGGGGTAGGCAGAAGAGACGGCTGCCTAGGGCACAATGATAGTCTGCACCCCTCAGTCTTGCTCCTCTTCCTTCTCTCTTTTACCCACCCCTCGGTCCTTTCACCCTCACTCCTCTCCCCTCCTTTGTTCACCTCCCTCCCTCCCTCCTCTCCATCTCCTATCTCTCTGTTGTGCCGGTGGCATGGGAAACTGATTTGATTATACAGATGGAGATGCTCTTAATGCAGGGTCAGACATAGACATGCAGGGACCACTGGGGCTGACTTCAAGGGCCTGGCACCCACTACTAACCTCTCTCCACGTGCCCCTTCCCTCCTTCAATCAAGGAGAGGTGATGGTCCAGTCAGTAGCGTCACTAGAGGGGGGCGGGCCCTGGTGCGTGACGCGCAGCCGGGCCCCGCCCCCCTCCGCACGGCTGCATTTGTCAGTGGCGCGTGAGCTGCCGGGGGGCCCTGAGGGGGTGCGGGCCCTGGCCCGCTCGCACCCCCTGCTCCCCCGGTAGTTCCGCCACTGGGTCCAGTCGGAGAGAGGCAGTGGCGTAACTACCGGGGGAGCAGGGGGTGCAATTGGGCTAGGGCCCGCACCCCCGCAGGGCCCCCCGGCAGTCACGCGCCCCACTGCAGCGGCGGCAGTGCCGCACGGAATATGGTGGGGGCGGGGCCCGGCCGCAAGGCCCGCACCAGGGCCCGCCCCCACCTAGTTCCGTCTCTGGAGAGAGGGGATGGTCCAGGTGCAGTAGAGATAGTCTAGGTGCGGAGAGGGGACAGTCAGGTGGGAAAGGGGTGGGTCCTGGTGCAGTAGTGAGCCTGGATCTTGGCAGTGGAGCGGACCTGGGTTTTTTGGGCCCACAAAGTCCAGGGTGCACCTAGGGTTGCCATCTGGCCATTAAAAATTATGCTTGATGCCCTAGGGTTGCCATCTGGCCGGTAAAAATTATGCTTGATGCCCATGTTATTATTAGGAAAAAACAGCAAGTACATAGGAAGGCCGGTACTTTTTTCCGGAAACGGTGGCAACCCTAGGTGCACGAGTGTTTTCCTGGTGTACTGACACTCTATTGATGCATATTAGCTTGGTCTATCAGTCTTTCTGTTCACTGCAATGCCTGTTTTTCAGTCTGGCCTATTGCTTGATATCATGGAAGATGTGATCCATGCACAAATCAGTCATCAGAATAAATAAGGCACAAAATCATTTATGTCCATGGGAAATATTTTGTCAGGCTGTGAGAAAACCTGGAATTTGTCAGAGAACAAACCGCTGAATAAAAAACACAGAATTATCTGTACTTACCAAAGCCCTACTTTAGTATGGGTCTTAAAATAATTTTTAATGCTGCTTAGAAATGCTTTAAGTTGTCAAAAATAAATGGCATTTTAATAACATAGGATTAAGTGCTAGATTATAATAATTATTCTGGCGTTTATGAATGCAACATTTGTTTATTGATTTCCAAACCTCCAAAATAAAGGGCCTCTCGCAGCTGCACTTTCTGCGTAGGACGCCCTGTTATTGACACGGACCCAGGGTGTTTAGCAGTTGTTGCTGGACACACACAATTGTAACTGCGGTTTGACTGCTGGGAACCTGACGGCTGTGCAGTTGTCGATTAATTGGCTAAACACCGGTCTGAAAATGCTTTCCATAGAAAAGGGTCGGATTGTTTGAATTGTCAGCAAGGTTCATTTCTGGGAACCTGGAGCTCGGGGCTTTATTAAAAGGCTGAATGTTCTGTCTCTCGAAAAAAATATGTGTAGATTGAAGAAGAAAGATGGGAAGGAAATATTCCTTGGTATGGGGAACCAATTGAGGTGGAACACTTTGTGGTTAGCAATCATCGCTAAGTAAAGCTCATACTGCTCCTCAGGGTTTCCATAATGACAACACACATTTGAGATGCTGCCCATGCTAATACTGTATATATCTTTTTATTGCTGGAATATAGATGACAAATTGAACAGATACAGTTGCCAATAGCGATAGGCAGACAGCTTTCAAGTTAGAAAAGGAAAGTGACAATCTGGTCCACCTGTGTTAGTAGTTCAGTCTCGTCTTGCATTCAGAATTTTCCTTAAAGGAGAACTAACCCCTAAAAATAAATATGGCTAAAAATGACATATTTTATATAGTGAACTTATTGCACCAGCCTAAAGTTCCAGCTTGTCAATAGCAGCAATGATCCAGGACTTCAAACTTGTCACAGGGGGTCACCATCTTGGAAAGTGTCTGTGACACTCACATGCTCAGTGGGCTCTGATTGGCTGTTGAGAAGCTAAGCTTAGGGCTCGTCACTAATTATCCAGCAGAAAATGAGCTTCCCCTGTAATATAAGCTGATGCTACAGGTTTGCTGATTATTAAATTCTGATGCTAATTGTACTGGTTTCTGTGCTGCCATGTAGTAATTATCTGTATTAATTACTAATCAGCCTTAGGGCTCTTACTCACTGGCGTTCTGACCTGCGCTCCCCTGCGTTCCGTTTTTTGGCGTTCAGCCGCAGGGGAGCGCAGGAATAGACGCATGTCATTATTTCAAATGGGGCTGTACTCACTCAGGCGCGTGTAGGCGCCGAACGCAGGTTGAGACGCAACATGCTGCATTTTTCCTGCGTTCGGCGCCTACACGCGCCTGAGTGAGTACAGCCCCATTTGAAATAATGACATGCGTCTATTCCTGTGCTCCCCTGCGGCTGAACGCCAAAAAACGGAACGCCAGTGAGTAAGAGCCCTTATATTGTGACATTTCTATTCTATGTGTACTGTATATTGTGAGTGGGTCCCTAAGCTCAGTAAGTGACAGCAGCACAGAGCATTTTTATCAATAATTTCCATATATCTGTCTTCTTTAACTATGGTGGGACCAATGTCTAGCACCAGATTAATAATATAGGTCTTTCCTATCACACATAGGGTCAGATTTATCAAAGGTCGAGGTGAATTTTTGAATTCAAAAAATTCAAATTTCAAGCTATTTTTTGTGTACTTCGACTAGGGAATAGAAAATTTGAATATCAAAATGTATCATGTACTGTCTCTTTAAAAATTCAACTTCGACCATTCACCCTCTAAAACCTGTCGAATTGTTGTTTTAGCCTATAGGGTACCTCCTACAACCTATTTGGAGTCAATTGGTGGACTTTGAAAAAAAGTTTTTTTGGGGGAAAAATGTAGTTTTGTACGATTCGAATTCGATCGAATGCGCTATTACTTCTATCTGCACGATTCGAATTCGGCCAAATACAGACCTATTCGATCGAAAACGGACCTATTCGGCCAAAAAAAAAACAGTTGGTCTTTTTGAATTCGAAATTTCAAAGTTTTTCAAATTCGAAATTCGACCTTTGATAAATATGCCCCGTATTGTACTTTATCAATAATTTCCATCTATCTTTCTTCTTTAGCTATGGTGGGGCCAATGCCTAGCACTGTCCTATCACAATTAGGTGCGCTTTATCAATAACTGTGAGGATAAAGAGTGAACAGGACTGTTATAAAGAAATACTGCATTACTATACCTAATATTCCTCAGTCTTTCTACCTAAGACTGAAGCTCCAGTATGTGCAGGGGATCACCCCTATTTTGACCCTATTTTGAGAGCGGATTCCAATCTTTGTGTTCCTTGGTTTCTGGCAATAAAAATACCAATATTTCTTCTGTGATACCCTTTATTAAAGGAGAAATCAACCCTACCCCCCCAGCCTAACTGCCTCCCCGGGGAAATGCCCCTAACTTTTTACTTACCTCTCGACACAGTTTCAGGCATCAGAGTTCCATGCAGCCATCTTCCGGGTCTCCACGCAGCCCTTCTCCTTTAAATGCATACAATGGCATCATAGCAATACATTGTCCTTACATCTGGTCAAGGATTTGTAACTTATGGGTCAAGACCCAGATTTGGGTCCCCCTGCTGCTTATGGTGGGTTCAAAACTTAGGGGGTTATATACTAAAATCCGAATTTATCTTTTTTAAAAAAAACCAGGATCAAACTCCCATGCCGATTTTAGCTTATTTATTAATAAAAAAACTCAATTTAATCGAATTGCGGAAAAACTTGCTAAAATCGGGCTAAAAACCGAATCGCTCGATTTTTCGAGTTGTGCCCGAAAACCCCCAAAAAGTTGGATTTTCAGGCTAAACCGAGAGCAGACCATGAAAATTTCAAATTGAGATAGGCGCCTCTCCCGTTGATTTATACAGGACCTCGACAGGTCTGAGATGAATTTGTGAATTTTTGGATTCAGGGTTTTTGCAGCATCGGGGTATAATAAATCTAAATACGAGTTTTCTAGTAAAAAAAACCTTGAATTTTTAGAGAATTTAACATTTGGATTTTAATAAATAGCCCATTAATTTTGGTCCCAGAAAAAAAAGGTTAGGAAAACATTACATGATAAGTTCCTGAATTCCCTGAATATTATTCTTCTATCTATTTATACTGTTTTGCTTTCATGTGTCCCACACCAAAAGTGAATTTATTGCAAATGATTGGCTTAGATTCCAGCCGCTCTTCAGCAAACACCCTCTATCACCTTGGCTGAATATAACAGACTGTGTAATAAACTCAGAGACAACTTAGCCCCAGGTATTTAACTCATATTCAATTTCATTATTGGTTCAGGGAAATTATTATTACTATTTTGCCTGAAGGCAAGTTTCTTTATTTTATTTTGCTAATGTGAGTTTGGGTATCTTCAGTGGATAAAATACAACTGATTATAATATGATGATTTTATTGAATAACAGCAATGCCGGCAGTATATCTATACAGTATATATGAGAATGATAATGCATCACCTCCTGTTACATAGAAGGATATTAGTCGACACCACTAAAGATTGCCTTTAATATAAATTACTTCTAATATTTTTATTTGTGAAGGAATAGGGGCCTCTTCCCTTAGAAACCATGGTCTATTTTGAGGTACTGGGGAGCTGGAGAATACTATGAATTGGACCAGGGAGTGCTTCTGAAATAACCTTCATGTCAGGGACAATACCAACCCCTCCAAAGAAATCTGAGATCTGTTTAAATGTAAATAGAAGTCAGGCAGAAGTGTCCAACCGCAGCCCAGACTTGTTTGTTCTTTTTCTGGTGACTGAGATGAGTAGAGCTCAGGATATTAAATATTAGCACAATGAATATTTTTAATACGGGTACAGGTATGGGACCTGTTACCCAGAATGCTTGGGACCTGGGGTTTTATGGATAAGGGTCTTTCTGTAATTTGGGTCTCCGTATGTTGTCTACTTAAAATCATGTAAACATTAAACAAACTCCATGGGCTGCTTTTGCCCCCAATAAGGATTAATTATATCTTAGTTCGGATCAAGTACAAGCTACTGTTTTATTATTACAAACAAAAAGGAAATCATATTTAAAAATGTGAATTATTATTTGATCGGGAGATGGCTTTTCCCTAATTCAGAGTTTTCTGAACAATGGGTTTCTGGATAACCTATCCCATACCTGATATTTTATATATATAACCCACATTGGGATCTATGCATACAACAGTTATACCCCTGCATCTCCACCTACCAGAGATGGGTTTTCCGGATTTATTTTCCTCTTTTAACCATGTACAATCGGTTGGATCTGGCAATGTCATCTGCCAAGAAAGTACTGGAAAATTCACAATAAGCCGCTAGTCCCTGAATCGTACATGCAAAATATTTTCCCTCCTTCCCTAAAAAGCTTAACCAGGAGCCACCAGAGGAGCCTGGCACTAATAACTTCCAGGTTAGTAGTAAATACACCTACATAGAATGGTTTTATTTTCTGAAGTTGAGTGAATTTGCTTTATACAACTTTTTAGATATTGAACTACAGGGTTATAGGAAGTTGATAAGACTAACTAACTAACTAACTAACTGTATGCCTCTTAAGAGGAATAAACAGAGCAGAAACTGGACCCAGCCATGACCAACTGTCAGGTAAGCATAAGAGGGGGAGAAAAATATCACTCTATAGTAAGATTTTATTTTAGTTTCTTTATAATAGAAATAATACAATGTGCAAGGTCAACATCTTTTTCTTTCCCTTTTTTAACCAGGATATATATTAAGTAAGCAGATATTATATGGTCAGAATATTAAAAAAACAAGATTTAAGAGAATATAAAACTCACTTTGGAGTGCAATTTGTTAGCACCTGCACTGACTAACCTTATAGCACTTACAGGTCTCTCTGGGATCTAAGTAAATGACCCCTCATGTCTCAGAAACTTCGTTATCATAATCATCATTTATTTATATAGCACTGACAAGATACGCAGTGCTTTACCTTAGTTATAACAAACATGGAATAAATGGAGGATAACAAACAAGGGTTACAGAGAACAATAGGATTAGAGGGCCCTACAAATTAGAGTTTACAAACTAAAGGTTAGGGTACAATTGAGACATTAGGATTTTAGAAAAATGTTGTGATTTTTGATACAGCAATGATTGATTAATTAAGAGGAGATTGGGAGCCAGTGAAGGGACATGCATATGGGAGCAGCTGATGTTGAGCAGTGAGATAGAAGATGAATGAAAGTCTAGGTGACTTGTTGGAATACCTGCAAGGAGTAGGTTGCAGCAATCAAGGTGGGAGATGATGAGAGACTGAATCAGTGTTTTAGTTGATTCTGACCTGAAATATGGTCATATTCGGACAATGTTGCGCAGTTGAATACGACAAGATTTTGCAAGTGTTTGAATGTGTGGTGAAAAACACAGATGCAAGTTTAGGATAACTCCTAGGCAGTGTGCCTGTGTGGTGGAATGAAAGGTGGTGTTGTTTACTGTGAGTGATATCTGAGGGACAGGGGAAGATCTTGGAGGAAATATAATGAGTTCTGTTTTTGAAAGGTTCAGTTTCAGGTGCCGCTTAGTGATGGGCGAATTTGCGCCGTTTCGCTTTGCCGAAAAATGAGCGAATTTAGTGAAAAATTCGCGAAACGGCGCTTTTGACGTGAATTTTTGAGGGCGTTTCACGAATTTATTCGCTGGCGGTGAATCGCGCAAATTCGCCACAACGCGCCTGGCGAATAAATTCGCCCATCACTAGTGGCGCTGTGACATCCAGGAGGAAACAGCAGAGAGACAGTCTGTAACTTGGGAAAGGACAGAATTAGAAAGATCGGGAGTAGACAAGTAGAGTTGGGTGTCATCAGCATAAAGGTGATACTGAAGCCATCAAGCCATTTGAGAGCGTATCCGCCCTGTTTTTATGATGAACAAGATGGAACCAGAGGAGCTCTATCAAACTTTTCAGCGCATTGTTGAGAATGTTAATGTGATTATTTCCACCTATGGTGAAGGGGAGAGTGGGCTCATGGGAAATATCATGATTGACCCTATTCTTGGCACAGCTGGTTTTGGCTCTGGGCTGCATGGCTGGGCTTTCACATTGAAGCAGTTTGCAGAAGTATATGTTACTAAATTCGCAGGTCAGCAGGGGAAGGTCAGTTAGCTCCAGCAGAACGGGCCAAAAAAGTGGAGGACATGATGAAGAAGCTGTGGGGTGATAGGTATTTTGACCCTTCAAATGGAAAGTTCAGCCAACAAAGTCTGCAACAAATGCTGATGGCAAAAAACCTCCTAGAACCTTCTGCCAGCTTGTATTAGATCCAATCTTCAAGGTATTTGATGCAATCATGGATTTCATGAAAGACGAAACTGCCAAACTGAAAACCTAGACATCAATCTTGACAGTGAGGACAAGGACAAAGAGGGAAAACAATTGCTTAAGGCTGTTATGATATGTTGGCTCCAAGCTGGAGAGGCTCTTCTGCAGATGATTACCATCCACTTGCCCTCAACAAATAAGCAAACAGAAATACCATTGTGAATTGTTGTATGAGGGTCCCCCAGATGATGAAGCTGCAATTGGTATCAAGAACTGTGACCCCAAAGGCCCTCTAATGATTTACATCTCAAAAATGGTGCCCACCACTGACAAAGGTAGATTTTATGCCTTTGGAAGAGTTTTCTCAGGTGTGGTCTCCACTGGCCTTAAAGTCAGGATTAAGGGACCAAACTTCACTCCAGGCAAGAAAGAGGATTTTTATCTAAAACCTATTCAGAGAACCATTCTGATGATGGGAAGATATGTGGAACCTATTGAGGTGCCATGTGGAAACATTGTTGGTTTAGTTGGAGTAGATCAGTTCCTGGTTAAGACTGGATCAATCACTACCTTTGATGGAACCAATCTATCTTGTTGAAATTCAGTGCCCTGAGCAAGTAGTGGGAGAATCTATGGGGTCTTGAACAGAAAGCTTGGTCACGTCTTTGAAGAATCCCAGGTGGCTGGAACACCAATGTTCATTGTTAAGGCTTATCTCCCTGTAAATGAGTAATTTGGTTTCACTGCTGAACTAAGATCGAACACTGGTGGTCAGGCCTTCCCTCAGTGTGTATTTGACCACTGGCAAATTCTGCCTGGTGATCCTTTCAATAACACCATCAGGCCTTCCCAAGAAGTGGCAAAGACCCAATAGAGGAAGGGCTTGGAAGAGGGTGTTCCGGCCTTGGATAACTTCCTTGACAAGCTATAAACACTTATTGCTTTACTCCTGTCAGCAGAATTGATTAGGTGAAATGAACTTTACCCAAAAGATGTCAGCATTCCCTGCAACATTTGTTGGAACCCTGAATATTAATCTCTCATTGGCATGATCGTGTGGACTGGAGGGTTGACAGGAACTGGGGCAGACTGTAGAGCAAAGATGTAATGCAATAAAAGCATGAATGATTTATTGGTGCCATTAAAAAAAATACCTAAAAAAAAATACATAATACTATATACCCAATACCATAAAAAATGGATATTGGGTCAGTTGTTGATATACAAGGATATTTCAAGATATTTTTATAAAATAAAAATCTTTTTCTCCCCAAAAACCAGGAGCAAAATGCTGAAGACCTTCCTCGGGTAAGCAGAAATGGGCAGAAATGAATACAAGCATAAGTTATTTTTATACATTGTGTTACAGTACAATATGTAAGCTTTGTTTCCCATATACAATTGTTATATTTGTTCCTCCTATTGTAACCCGGAGAAAGAACTTATGGAGCAGGAAGATGGAGTGAGAACATTGACAAAGGCATGAACTTTTCAATAAAGTCTAAAATGACCAATTTGAAATTTGCTAAAT
This sequence comes from Xenopus laevis, assembly GCF_017654675.1. Lineage (NCBI taxonomy): Eukaryota > Metazoa > Chordata > Amphibia > Anura > Pipidae > Xenopus > Xenopus laevis. Next base: position 178,787,612 of record NC_054373.1, read on the forward strand.
TTTTTTTAGGAATGCAGAACTTCCATGACTTCATCAGGGAAGCCTCCAGAAAAATCCAACTTGGATGGCACCTGCATGGTAGCTATTGTCACACCCCTTCATTTCTAACATCTGTAATGAAATGGATACGAAATGTAACATCAAATGGGACTTGCAGAGAGGTTAAGCTGTAAAACTGTATTTTAGGAAAAATAAAGGTTACAAAAGCTCAACTTTAATGGTTTGACTTAAATATTACAGCCACCAGAAGAAGCCTTCTCCCCTAATATTCCAGTTCCCACTACACCTCCTGTGCTTTTCTCATGTTGAAAAATGTATTTGTCCAACTGCATTATATTAATTCAAGTTTGCCCTTATATTTTTTTAAATACAATGTTATTTGTAGAAGCCCAGGAAATATTTATAAGTGTTAGAGCCTATCAGAGAGAACCGCCTTGGAGTCAATCATATTATTCTTCTAAAGCTGCCAATGAACCTTTCCATATTCACATAGTATATGTGTTTGCTTTCCCATACTTTTGCTGCTTTTGTTGCAGGGATGGCACAACAAACAACAGAAAATAGTGGCCATTACACTATAAAAGATGGTGGTAATGTGTCCTCATATAATTACTATAATAAGATACTAATAAGCCTTTTGCTATACCTACATTATGATTTTTAGTAGAAGGAGAACTTCTACTAAACAAATATTGACATGTTCCCAATTTCTGCACCAGTCCGTGTAATATCCTGACCCTTAACTAATTAACTGTAAAAATAAGTGAACAAGTCAATCATATTTTGCAGTTCTCAAGTTAGACTGGGGTAGTTGAAATTGTCCTTTTATCCATTGTATTGCCTTTGCTTTTTTTATTTTAAAATAGAAGCAGAAAGAAATCCTAAACAAATTACACATTCTTGAAAAAAATTCTTACCACTGGGGCATATTATCTAATTAGTTAAAGAGCATGAAAGATATTTATATTTTGTATTTTTCATTTTCCAGGGCCTGCGTCACCTTGAAAATGAGAAGGTCATCCATCATGACCTGTGACCCCAGAACATCATTGTACATCTTCTGCAGCTGTAAAGATCAGTAATTGTATAGTATATTTATCAAAGAGTGAAGTTAGACTTCGCCACAGTCCTCCAGAGTGAAATTCCGCCACTCTCCATTCATTTCTATGGGATTTTTAGTAGAGTATTTATCAATGGGTGAAAGTAAAAGTTCATCCTTTGATAAATACGCTTTTCAAAATCCCATAGACATTAATTGAGAGTGGCGGAATTTCACTCTAGAGGACTGTGGTGATGTCTAACTTCACTCTTCAATAAATATGTATATAAAATACATTTTTCCTTTGTCCATGGTGCTTACTTGTGGGTTGCATTTATAAATAAATAGTAAAATTCCTGCTTTTATCAAACGATTTCAGGTGATTTCAGCTCTGACACCATTGGGACAAGGAATCACAGTACTTGGTTCCATACATGGCATCAGAAGTATTGCCCAACTCTGGCAACACCACTGACTATACCTCCAAGGTATTGTGATGTCTTCTCTCTTGCTTTATATGTTATTTATGTAGCTTACATATGGTGAACTGTGTGGACTTTCTCACTCACATAACAGCAAGCCCAAAGATTTAAAGTGGTTTCTGTGATATGAGAGGAGAATCTAAAGTGAAGGAGAGAAATGTTCTAATTCTAAATGCAGGGCACAGGAATATTAGAAACTAACTCCACTTGACAGTTTATGGGGTTTTCCAACTGTGTGTGACATGCTCAGCCTGGGGTCGTTCTTTAGAGATGCCAGTTGCATCAATTCATATCTTGAAATGTTTCATATCAGTACAAAGTGTCAGGCTTCTAATGTATTTGTTACTGTGGATTTAAAAAAAAAAATCAGGTTGTGGATGGATAGATAGCAACATTATCTGAATGATCTGCAACTGTAATTCTTTTCTAATAGTTGACTTTCCCCCCATATTTTAATATCTAGGCTGATATTTGGAATTGCAGCCATTGAATATTGGATATCACTGTAAGTAAACCTCAGTGGGTGTGTACTATAGTGCATAAAGAACTGTTTGCAGAAAGGTTAGAGGGCATTTACGTGTCTTGCTATAACACAAGAAATGATTAAATGTTAAAAACGAAGGGGCTGATTAACTAAAGTTTGATTCTGCATTACGTCTACAATACACAATTTTGAAAATGAATGGCATTTACAGATTCACATTTTTTAATATGCTGGTGATCAACTAAAAAACACAACTGAGTTAAAAAAATTTCAAGTTTAGAAAATGCTTGAAAATCCAAATGTGAGTAAATTGCCCTCATCATATTCTCATGTTGTATTTTATTAAAACCTAGTGTTCAGCAGACTTTCCCAGAAAAAGCTGATGTAATGTATCATGCACGGTCGCGCAACATTATTATTGTTGGACAAATGATGAGCCATTTCAATTGGAACAGGGGAAACAGATTGAGAGGGAGGTGGGGAAATTTATAAAGGGGTGAACTTTTTTCAAACGACTGCAACATTAGATATTACCGTATATACTCGAGTATAAGCCGAGTTTTTCAGCCCCCAAAATATGCTGAAAAACTCTACCTCGGCTTATACTCGGGTCAAGCGCAAAAACAGTTGCCGGCGCCTAAGAATAGTTGCCGGCGCCTAAGAATAGTCGCCGGTGCCCAAGAATAGTCGCCGGAGCCCAAGAATAGTCACCGGCGTCCAAGAATAGTCGCGGCATCCAAGAATAGTCTCCGAGAATATTCGCCGGCGTCCAAGAATGGTAGCCAGCATCCAAAAACGAGACGCCGGCACCTCCAATGGGAGCAGAAACCCTCAATTTTTTGATTGAAATTTACCAGAAGCTGCTGCATTTCTCACCCTCGGCTTGTACTCGAGTCAATAATCTTTCCCAGTTTTTGGAGGTAAAATTAGGTACCTCGGCTTATACTCGGGACGGCTTATACTCGAGTATATACGGTATATAAAATGAAATTGAAATAATTTTTTTTTCTAGGAGTGACAAATTCGATGACTTTATCAAGGAATGCCTCCAGAAAAATTCAACTTGGAAGGCACCAGCAGGGTAGCTTTTGTCACACCCCATTCAATGCCAACATCTACAATAAAAGAGGTGTGAAGAGCAATATCAAATGGCACCTGCAGAGAGGTAAGGGAACTGCTCATTCTCATTATTATTCACTTTATGTATAGATCATATCCATCTGCTGCTCTCATTCATACATTATTCTCTGGCTTTCCTATACATACTATAATTCTTCAACTACAGCCCAAAATAAAGGCTGACATTGTATTAGGACAGAGTTCACTGAACTAAGCCAAATCTATGAAAGATAAACATGATGAGAAGAGAGAAATGTATTAGAAGATAGTTGTAGTTGACGTATAAATTAGCTGCAAAGGGCATGGGATATAAAACATGCAATGACAAATTTAAATGCAAATATAAAAAAAGAACAAATTGCAGCATTATTATACATACACCTACTCCATGGCTAACATTGAACAACCTTTCTCTAGGATTCAAGCTATAAAGAACATGGCAGCCATCAGTGCACAAATGCAGGGATATTTTACATTATATTATAAAAATCTTAAAATGATCTCTACTGTTTTTTTGGGGAGGCGGCCCAAATAGCTTCAAGCCCACTGTTGGCGTACATCAATCATCCCTTGTTCTAATGACTAGTTAGAGAAGATTGTAATTCCTGGGGTCCCCTACTGGGTTGAGTTATCCATGCAGCATGTGAATCTGTTAACACCATTATTAAAGCCACACAAATTGGTTCACATGAAGTGACTCCTTATCATGTGCTATGTACAGTCAGAATGTGCCTGGGGTACCACTGTGCCAGAATGTGCTTCAGATGCCACTGTGCCAGAATGTGCTTCAGATGCCACTGTGCCAAAATGTTCCTGGGATGCTCCTGTACCAGAATGTGCAGAGATGCCACTGTTCCAGAATATGCCTTGGATGCCACTTGTCAGAATGTGCCTGGGATGCCACTGTGCCAGAATGTGCAGAGATGCCACTTTTCCAGAATGTGCCTGGGATACCACTGTGCTAGAATGTGCCTTGGATGCCACTTTTCCAGAATGTGCCTTGGATGCCACTGTGCCAGAATGTGCCTGGGATACCACAGTTCAACAATGTGCCTTGGATGCCACTGTGCCAGAGTGTGCAGAGATGCCACTGTGCTAGAATGTGCCTGGGATACTACTGTGCCAGAATGTGCCTGGGATACCACAGTTCCACAATGTGCCTGGGATACCACTGTGCCAGAATGTGCAGAGATGCCACTTTTCCAGAATGTGCCTTGGATGCCACTGTGCCAGAATGTGCAGAGATGCCACTGTGCCAGAATGTGCCTGGGATGCAACTGTGCTAGAATGTGCAGAGATGCCACTTTTCCAGAATGTGCAGAGATGCCACTGTGCCAGAATGTGCCTGGGATACCACAGTTCCACAATGTGCCTTGGATGCCACTGTGCCAGAGTGTGCAGAGATGCCACTGTGCTAGAATGTGCCTGGGATGCCACTGTGAAATCTGGGTGCTGGTTATTCCTGTACTGTGCATGAGTAATTTATATCCTATATGCTGCTTGTTGTATATTCTTCAGCAAAAACTTCCTCCATATTCAAAATGCCATTGCTCATCTCACCTCCTTTCCACATTTCCACCTTATGGGCTGTCCGAGACTCCGGGTTTACAGGTAATGATGAGTTTATTCAGGATGATTAACCGGGAAGATTAAGAGCCTTTTGCATCTTTTAAAAACTGCACAGGATCACATCAGCTCAACACAGTACCACATTCACCCGCTAGAACACTCTGATAATATCTGATTGGTTTAGCTAGCAGTGGGCTGCAGGTTAATGCCTCAGTTCACTTCAGTGTATTCCTTTGGTGCTCATAAACCCATTTTGAGTAGATATAGAAAGGAATTATGGGACAAATTATTTCTCTGCTGTCCCTGTCACCATCAATCCTAGAAGCTTTTTGTTTGATTGCTCCTTACTCTCTCGGTGTTTCAATACCCTACTCCTCTCTACTGGACAATATTTCAGGAGTGGCTCCCTCTCTCCCAAGGCTTTACCTCCATGCATTCAACAACTGGAGTTTGAACACTGCCTTTCAACTGAAATTTTATAACAGCTCCCTCTGTACACACTTCCTGTACTCAGTTGGCTCACCTGCTGAGGTCACTGGTGACATCACAAGTCAGCCATATTGGGACTGGCAACATGCATTGGGCAACCACTGCTCCTTGTTCCCCCATACATCTAGGAGAACAAAAGCCAGAGTGAAAGAGAAGGAACCAAGAGGAGAGATGAGAAAAGGGGTCTTTACTTTTTATAGTACTATAGTTATTTGCCTTTTCTTCTGACTCTTTGCAGCTTTCAAATGGGGGTTGCTGAATCCCTTCTAAAAAAACAAATGCTCTGTAATAGCAAACTGATGAGATGAAGAAGGCAAATAATCAAAAAAATAAAAAATAAAGACCAATTGAAAAGTTGCTTTGATTAGCATACTAAAAGTTAACCTGAAGGGGCGCAATACCAGAGCAGAAACTGAGATGTATATACAGGTATGGGACCTGTTATCCAGAATGCTCTAGACCTGGGGTTTTCCGGATAAGTACTTTTTCCATAATTTGGATGTTCATACCTACTAGAAAATCATGTAAACATTACATAAACCCAATAGGCCGGCTTTGCTTCCAATAAGGATTGATTATATCTTAGTTGGGATCAAGTACAAGGTGTTTTATTATTACAGAGGGAATCATTTTTAAAAATGTTGATTATTTGGATAAAATGGAGTCTATGGGAGACAACAGTTCCATAATTCAGAGCTTTCTTGATAACAGGTTTCTGGATAATTGATCCCATACCTGTATAAGTTCACTGAAGGCTATAGGCCTCATTTATCAAGATGGGGGAAAAGTCAGTGGACTGGTTGAATTTGTTGGAATGTGAAGTGTCTACATATAAATACAATATTTCAATACCTCGTACATAAAACTGTGAGTGTTTAGACGATAATTTAAAAAAATGTTGTAAAAAAAAAAAACTGCCTTCTAGGACATGCATAGAGCTCTGCATTTGTTTAACCTCATTTTATCTGTGCCGTTAATATCAAAGAACTACACTAGGTCTAGAGAGAAAACTATTGCTGTTATTTGTCCTGTGATCCTCTGTGATTTCTCCCTTTATAGACTGGAACCAGGGCCGCCATCAGGGGGGCACAGGGGGTACTCCTGTTCCAGGCTCGGGCCTGAAGGAAGGCCCGGCTGTGCTGCACTTTTCAAAAAGCCGGGGCCCCTTAACCACGCTGAAGCTGTGCCACCTCTTCCATCCCGAACAGCCGAGGTGCCGAACAGCTGACGTCCCGAAAGCGTCGAAAAGACCCATAATTCTGAAGCGGTGAAAAGACCCGAAGTCCTGATGCGGCGAAAAGACCCAAAGCGGCAAAAAGACCCGAAGATCTGAAGTGGCAAAAAGACCCGAAGTCCTGAAGCGGCGAAAAGACCCAAAGTCCTGAAGCGGCGAAAAGACCCGAAGTCCTGAAGCGCCGAAAAGACCCGAAGTCTTGAAGTGGCAAAAAGACCCAAAGTCACAAAAACAGCCGAAATTGAAGTCCTGAAGCGGCAAAAAGACCTGAAGTCCTGAAGCGGCAAAAAGACCTGAAGTCCTGAAGCGGCGAAAAGACCCAAAGTCCTGAAGTGGCGAAAAGACCCAAAGTCCTGAAGCGGCGAAAAGACCCAAAGTCTTGAAGCGGCGAAAAGACCCAAAGTCACGAAAACAGCCGAAATTGAAGTCCTGAAGCGGCGAAAATACCTGACGTTCTGAAGCGGTGAAAAGACTTGAAGTCCTGAAGTGGTGAAAAGTCACGAAAACAGACGAAATTGAAAAGACCCGGAGTCCTGATTCGGTGAAAAGACCCGAAGTCCTGAAGTGGCGAAAAGACTCGAAGTCATGAAATCAGCTGCAATTGAAGTCCTGAAGCGGTGAAAAGACTTAAAGTCCTGAAGTGGCGAAAAGACCTGAAGTCACGAAAACAGCTGAAATCGAAGTCCTGAAGCGGCGAAAAGAGCCAAAGTCACGAAAGGAGGCCTGAAGTCATGAGTTCAATTCTACTGAACATCAAATTCTTTTTTTTAATCCACTGGCCACCAATGTATTATTTTAATACTCTATAGGCCCTTGCCCCCAATGTTTTTTTAAAAAATATTCTCTGGGGCACCAAATTGTTTTTTTTTACTTGTAAGGGGGCCCCAATGTTTTTTTAAAAAAAAACTTTTAGGGGGGCCCTGTCGCCAATCTTTGTATAACTTGTAGGGGGACCCCGACCACCAATTCTTTTTTGGGGGCCTTGGTGCCACAGTTTTTTTTTTAACTTATAAGGAGTCCCCGACCATCAATAGCTTTTTATAACTTGTGTGTGTGTGTTACCTTTTTTAGCGCTGATGTCTGTGTGGTGTTTTAACTGTGGTGTGGAGTGGGTGGGATCTGGGGTGGGTAGGGGGGACACCAAAAATTGTTGTACAGGGCCCCGTGATTTCTAATGGTGGCCCTGACTGGAACATTTCCATAGCTCTAGCTAATTCATAACACCTTGGAACTATTTTATTCGCATCATATTTTAAAGGAATTGTTCAGTATAAAAATAAAATTGGGTAAATAAATAGGCTGTGCAAAATAAAATCTGTCTCTAATATAGTTAGTTAGAAAAATGTAAATGTATAAAGGCTGGAGTGACTGTATGTCTAACATAATAGCCAGAACACTACTTCCTGCTTTTCAGCTCTCTTGGTTTACACTGATTGGTTACCAGGCAGTAACCAGAGACTTGAGGTCATAACTGTTGCTTTTGAATCTGAGCTGAATGCTGAGGATCAATTGCAAACTCACTGAACAGAAATGTCCCATGTGGCCCCCCTTACTGTCACTGACTAACTCAGAGTTAGAGAGCTGCAAAGCAGGAAGTAGTGTTCTGGCTATTATGTTACACATCCAGTCACTCCAGTCTTTATACATTACATATTTGGCTAACTAACTATATTAGAAACATTTTTTATTTTGCACAGCCTATCTATTTACCAAGTTTTTATTTTTACACTGAGCTGTTCCTTTAAGAACTCATTCTGAACTGCTCATTTATGTTCCATATTCAATACGTTCAATACAAACTTTCCCTTTAATCCTGCAGTTGCTGTGACCTCTCTGAAATAAGAAACACTTAAACACTTGACGTTAATTACTCTGGAATTATTAGCATCCCATTTTAGCTGAGTGACGCCACTTTTCCTCCCACTCCCCTTCTGCGTTAGCAACAATCATCTCTTTCCTATGCATTCATACCCTCACTTTCATTTGGATATTGGCTTTTTGTTTTTCATTTAATCCCCATTTAACTGTTTCAGTACAGTACTGTATCAGGAAAATGTATAGTTGAAATGTCCAGCACAAATGCCCAGCACCTAGAGGCCAGGATTAAAGAAAAGTATACTATTTTCCAACTCTTGATTATTGATTATAACTTTTTATTTCCTATGTTATATCCATGTAAATGAATGAGGGCTGTATTTTAGTGCTGTGCCATCCTAGACCTCCCCTTTTTTGCTATCAGCACATGCACAATACAGTTAAAAAGGTCAGATACTACCCCTCCCCCCTATCCCTAAATTCCTCCTGTGCTGCCACATTGAAGGGGTGCACTGTCAGACAAGGGGTCCAGGACCCCCAGGGTTTCTATCTCAGGGCCCCCTGGGGTTTCCATCTCAGTTGCCCCCCCCCCTAGCTGGGTCCCCCATACACGGCCTCTGCTCAAACCAGTTTTTTTCTTATTACAGCGATTAGGGGCTGGTGGGGAAGTAAATGGGCAGCACTTAGGGTCACTGGTGGGGTATGGTGCCAATTTTTTGACCACACCCATTTGGTGGCCACACCCCCTAATTACCATGTTCATTTTCCAAAATTTGGTTATGAAAGTTTGAACATATTTCTGTGATTTTTTTTCAGTTATTACAGTTTTGCTAATGAAGGTGAATTGCCCTTTAAGCTGTGAGTCTAACTTTTACCAAGGATTAAAGGGAAAGTTTGTATTGAACGTATTGAATATGGAACAGGTCAGTGTTAAAATAAAAACTGGGTAAAAAGATAGGCTGTGCAAAATGAAAAATGTTTCTAATATAGTTAGTTAGGCAAAAATGTAATGTATAAAGACTGGAGTGACTGGATGTGTAACATAATAGCCAGAACACTACTTCCTGCTTTGCAGCTCTTTAACTCTGAGTTAGTCAGTGACTATAAGGGGGGCCACATGGGACATAACTGTTCATTGAGTTTGCAATTCACCTGCCAAATTTTGTAAAATAAACATTGTAATTATGGGGTGTGGCCACAAAAATGGGTGTGGTCAAAATTGTTCGTCACATTTTTTTGTCCCTCTTTTTATTTAAAAAAATGTTGGGAGGTATGCAATCTTAGTAGAAAGTAAAAGGAGAGCACTCAAATTGCAGATTTACCTGCTTATGCTTATTTATTTCAGTCTGTGAGACACGACATGTTTCGGGCCCAAAAAAAGCCCTTTCTCAAGTGTAACACACAGAGATACACAGTGAACATTTAAACACACCCATTCTGCCAATTAAATCCCCACATCCAATCTGATATGGTATGCAAATTATCAGAAAGTTCAATGTTGTATCCACAGGTGATTCAAGTGCAATCCACAAATCTTCAGGTGATTGTGTACTCTTTAAGTTAGTGTCCAGTCATAAAAAATATAAAAAATACATTGTATACATTATTAAGTGCCGTAGTGTCAAGTCGAATAGAGACAATGTAGAAAAAAAGGCCAAAATACATTCTAATATTAAATACATTGTATCAATGAGTACATTAATTTCACCAACCTGTTAAAAACAAAATTAGATACAAAATGTAAAGGTAAAGTGATATTACCATCTAAAACTACCCTTAGAAAACGGCTAAAATACTTGAGACAATTAAAAAACTTAAGAACAATAAAATCTTACCCTGTTATAGTTATTTCTGCATTAACTTTTCTCACAACTTCAAGGTCTGTAAGGTAAAGGAGTCAAGATATTAATTTTACAAATAAGGTTTCAGACTCCAAGAATCATTGAGACCATCAGGGATAAGTGTACCTATCCCTGATGGTCTCAATGATTCGGCTGCCGAACATTGCTGATCTGTTCTTTAACTAATCGGACTGGTAAGACTTTGATCTGAATGGTTAGTGGCGGGTCGGGAGATGGGAAGGTCCGATCGTAGGATGATTCGTACAATCAGATCTTTGCATCTATGGCCAGCTTTAGACCAAGAGAGAGACCTTTTGGTGCAAAGCGCTAAAGATAAGGGAGAGCTTATGAGAGTCTTGCAGAAGCACATCATCGCAGCTTACATCACGATCTTCTAAAACCTCTCATTCTAGGAAATCAACACTAAGTGACAAGCTCATAGAGGCCCGTGCAAATGCGGAGGCAGCTAATGTGCATATTTCCTATGCTAAAAGAGAGGCGAGCCTTAAAGCAAAGATGCAAGCTGAGGCTGCACGCCTGCAATCCAAATCAGCAGCTGAGGCTGCACGCCAGCAAGCAGAAGCTGCATGTAAATTCTTCAAATGGAAAAGGAAAGGACATCATCTGTTGCAAGGTTAAAGGCCCTTGAGCAAGCACTGGGATAAGGATATGAACAGAACTGCCTTATCTCAACAGAGTCTGAAGATCCTATTGAAAGTACAAGTAAATATGTACTAAACCAGGATGCATCTAATGACAACCAACCAAGCTTACAAAATCCATGGACAACTCCTGCAACCCACAATACAGGTCAGTCTCTTTTATCTGTCACTATTAATACTCATGTACCTTACAGTGCCCAAACTACAGAGCTGCAAACACCGCCACAATAACAGGTCAACCACACAGATGAAGTCATGCAGCACAAGGCGCTACCTCCTATCACAACCCAGATGAATTCCAGCAATGAACCTCACTTTCAGCTACAACCAGCAAGGACCTTGGAGACCAAACCACTACTAGATGCTTACGCTTCTTCAATCTATCCTGGTTCATCTCACCTTCAACCCCAGGGTTCCACAAGTTACTCAGGCTCCAAAGAGTGAGAGATCAGACCTGTCTGACCTTGCCAGGTAGATGATATGTTGTGAGCTCATAAATGTTAGTTTCTCAAGGTTTAATGACTGCTCAGACAACTACAGAGCCTGGAGATCTACCTTCAAAGCTGCAATTGCTGACCTCAACCTCACAGCCAAAGAGGAACTTGATTTACTCATCAAATAGCTGGGTTCAGAGTCTGCAGATCGCGTTAAAAGACTAAGAGCTGTACACGTCGAATACCCAGATGCAGATCTTGCCAACACTTGACAATCGCAGGCTACAGGAACTCAGTGACCTTCTGATGGAGCTGGAGTTAGCTAAGGCAGACCCATAACTCTCAGGACTCAGCTACTTGAATACTGCTCACAGTGTGAACCCAGTAATATTGAAGCTACCATATGGGTTGCAGGAGAAGTGGGTCACAGTAGGTACAAGAAACTATATAATCCTATATAATCCTTCCCTCCATTTTCATAATGACCCCAACCTTCCTGCTTCATCATCTGTAAGGCATGACAACACAGCTACTAAACACAGAGACTATAAAGACAGACATTCCTCCTGCTACAACCTCTTTAGCTGACAAAACTTCTTCTGGTGAGAAAACCGAGGATCCCAACAATCAGTGTCCAATTCAAAACAAACCACACCACTTAATATATGTTGTTGGTTCAGAGCAAAGTCTTTACAGGAGTGCAAGAGTTTGCTTTAAGTGCTTAGACCATTTTGCTAAGGACTGTGAGACTGTTATTAAGTATACAGAGTGCAGCAGTGACAAACATATTGCAGCAATGCATCCAACTCCTCTTCCTGACTGTCCGTAGTCTCCAACCCCTGTCTCAAATCATGGTGGGGAGGAACAAGGATGTGTTCCATCTTCAACAAAGTTTTCATGTACTGAAGTGTGTAGGGAAGGCTATAGTACCAAGTGCTGTGCCAAGGTATGCCTAATCCAGGTATATCCTAAAGGTCAACCAGAGAAAGCAATATAGACTTGTGCTTTGCTTGATCTCTGGCAAGATCACGATTATTTGAGATTTTTAATATCAAAGGCAATGCAGAACCATATACCCTCAATACCTGTGCTGGTCATATAGAAGCCCTGGGCAGAAGAGCTAATGGGTACATTGTCTCCTCAATCAAAGGTAACATTCATCTGCCTTTACCTACACTAATTGAATGCAATGAGATATCTAATAACAGGGAGGAGATTCCCACACCAGACGCTGCATACCACCAACCATACTTAAGGCACCTGGCTAATCAAATTACTGGCACCAAAAAGGATGCCAAAATCATGCTCTTGTTGGGAAGAGACATTCTCAGAGTTTATAATGTATATCTACTGTGCAATGGTCATCATGATTCTTCCTATGCAGAAAGACTTGACTTAGGCTGGGTAATAGCGGGTGAAATGTGCCTAGACAAAATGCGCAGACCATCTGAACTCTTTTTAAACTCATGTATTGAGAAGTGGATGAGCAACTCACTTCAGACCATGCCCTCATCATTTTGAGGTAAAGGAGCCTAATCCTAAAGATACGATCCCAGCATCCATTGTTACTCCTATCTCTTGCAGTGACAACTTTGGGGGATACAGTATTTCATACTACAAACTATGACCACCTTCTGTGGAGGACAAAGAGTTCATCAGAATAATGGGCACTGAACTGCCCCAGCAGTTAAAAGTTTATGATGTTTAAAAATGTATTATGTTTCATTGCCTATGCTTATATGCTATGCCCATTATAATGGTGCCACCTAGTGACTTGAGCCATACGGCAAGCTCTATACCTTCTATTCCGTTTCCTCATGTTTAATGTCAGTACTTCTTGTGTTCCTGCCTTCCATGAGTGAGGAGCTACTCTGAAGTTAGGAAAATAAATATTCTTCTTGAACTGCAGCACTTGTTCATCCACTCCTATATCATTCCATTCATTCCAAATAAAGCACTTTTGTGGATTCCAAATGTCTGGTAAGTTGAGCTATCTGGCAAAGATTGACCTCCGTGGTTGCTACAGCTCCATACAGCTCCATACAGGCCCAGCAGTGAGGTCTCAAGGGGAAATCAGCCATTATCACAGCCATTGGAGTCAGAATAAACCCATAGTTATATCTTAGTTAGGATCAAGTACAAGGTACTATTGTATTATTACAGAGAATAAAAGAAAATAGTTCTTTAAAATTTGGAATTTATTTGATTAAAATGGAGTCCACAGGATGGCCTTCTTGTAATTCTGAGCTTTCTGGATAACTGGTTTCCGGATAAATGATCCCAGTACCTGCACTGTAATGACACATTTGGCATTATTAGTCGTGCCAGTTCTTTGGCACAAGGACATATAACAGTCTAATTTTCTAATAACCAACTGGGCTTTCTGAAATGTGTCCAGATAGTCGAGCTTGGGAAGAACTTTTATGCCTGACAGGTGCTCCTGTGGAATATGGGGAGCTGCTGGGGACAATTTTGAATTAATGTTATAGGGTTGCTGCACCTCTGGGCTACAGTAAGTTCAGTATATAAAATACAGCATTTCTAGCCTGATTCATTTTTAATCTTTAGTTCTCCGTTAACTTTAGCTCTTCAAAAAGCACAGTACCTCAGAGCAGGGAAGTCATCAGGGACCTTTCTTCTATTCTGATTCCCCTTGGAAAGGTCAATCATAGAGGTTTCATGAAGTTACAGATGAGGATTTCAAATAATTTCTAGTTATAGGGTGGATAAAGCTGACGGCACAACCTTAAACAAGCCCTCGTTTGGCTCCGCTATCTCTTAAATGAGTCCGGGAATCAAATGAAATGATCAAACCCAGTCAAACCTTGCCTAGTGTGATTTGCACATCTACCTGGCTTTCTCTAAGGAGGTTCATATTATAAATAATGCCAGTTAAACCATGGTAACTGTAGTCACAATTCTAAAATATGCAAATTTAGCATAATAAAACCCCTGAAAGACTTAATTAAAGGGATAGTGAACCTTCAAATCAATGATTAAGAAAACATAGACACCATTATGCTAATACAATTAGCAATTAATCTTAAGTTTATATATTGTTTTTTGTTGTCAACTCTTGAAATATCAATTAGTATTTGGTTACTAGGGCTCATTTATCCAGCCAACCAGACTGCATTTTGGACATCACAGTGGAAGATGATGTTTTCTGGTTATCTGGGTCATTTCTAATGGTATGAAACGTGAATAAATTACTTTGTATCTGGGTGTGCAAGATCATTTTTGGATAAATTAAAGTAATCTGACTAGTGATGTGCGAATTTCTCCCGTTTCACTTCGCCAAGAAATTTTTAAAAAAATTAGTGAAACAGGCAAAAAATTCACGAAACGCAGACGACATTGGACGACAACTTTGACGCCAGCAACATTGGACGCCCATTAAAATTTGCAAATTTATTCACCGGCGGCAAAACGCAGTTCACTAAATCTGACCCTAGATTAGAATTTTTTTTTAAAAAAATGGATATTTAGGTTATGATTGTATTCCTTTAATAAGTGAACATGGGGCTAATCCTTCCACTTGCATTTGGAATACTAATTATATGAACAATAGATATTCATTTTTAGCTGCATCAATATAACATTTCTTCCCCCACAACCCTTTATCTAAGCGCTTAATTACCGAGGAACATCTTGGGGCACAGAGTTAAATATTTTGAGATTGGAAGAGACTAAAGCCCCATTCATAAAGTGTCACAGAGCGACTTGTAATGAACTATAATCTCGCTCCGTCAGGACCTACATGTTCATTATGAAAAGGGCAGACTGTTAAAAGCTCTTTTATATAAAGTGCAGCCACGGGAAAGAGCTGTAAGCAGACTAATAACCAGAGATTAGACAAGCACAACTTGCAGGCTTGGAATTCAATGCAAACAAAAACAGTGCAAGTGTCAGTTTCTTTAACAAGTTACACAATAATATGATAAAGTGCGGTGAGAGGATAGAATGTGGCATTGCAAGAGAGAGACAGAGACATACAATAATATCAGAACTTTATTACTTCCATCAGTGTTTTCATAGTGCAACTTAGCAGCCATAGGTTTTATGGTGTTTGAGGGGCTATAGGTTGGATATCATAATTTTATATATAATAGGGTCCCACAAAGACATTTCTATTTAGCAAGGCCCACTTGTTTAAAGGAGAACTTAACCCTAAAAATAAATATGACAGAAAATGGCATATTTTATATAGTGAACTTATTGCACGAGGCTAAAGTTTTTGCTTGTCAATAGCAGCAATGATCCAGGACTTCAAACTTGTCACAGGGGGTCACCATCTTGGAAAGTGTCTGTGACACTCACATGCTCAGTGGGCTCTGATTGGCTGTTGAGAAGCTAAGCTTAGGGCTCGTCACTAATTATCCAGCAGAAAATGAGCTTCCCGCTGTAATATAAGCTGATGCTACAGGTTGCTGATTATTAAATTCTGATGCTAATTGCACTGGTTTCTGTGCTGCCCATGTAGTAATTATGTGTATTAATGACTAATCAGCCTTATATTGTGACATTTCTATTCTATGTGTACTGTATATTGTGAGTGGGTCCCTAAGCTCAGTAAGTGACAGCAGCACAGAGCATGTGCAGTGAATCAGCCAGAAAAGAAGATGGGGAGCTACTGGGGCATCTTTGGAGACACAGATCTTTACTGCTAAAGGGCTGTGGTTGCCTTGGGCCGGTACAGAAGCACAAAAAATATTGTGCAACATTTCTAGATACTTCTTTTGTTAGGCTTTAGTTCTCCTTTAAGTGCTACAGATGAACCACAACAATCTTTTTAGGGCACAGGGGGCTCATATATATATATATATATATATATATATATATATATATATATATATATATATATATATATATATATATATATCTGCACTAAGATCTTTCTCCCACAAATGTTTTTATTTCTCTAATATGTTGACTGACTTTGAGGAGAGCAGCATGTTGCTAGCTCAATGAACTGCCTGCTAGGAGCCATAACTCTTTGCTAATCCGATCTAAATATACTGTGCAATATTTGAGAGCTGTAGAGAGCAAGCATTAATAACAAGTTCCTATGAGGTAGTCTCTGACAGTCGTAGACAATAAAATAGCCAGCAAGAGCTTGTTCCAAGAGCTCAAAAACACCCGTGTTCCATCACCGATGAAGACAATGTGCTAGATACCCACATGCAGCTTGTTGACTAGATTTTAGATGTGACAGGACCTTTAGGTAATTAGGCCTTTATTTCCCTGTAGTAGTTGAGTTAAGTTTAGGACATACCATTAGTGGTCATAATTCTTTAGCAGGATAAGTGATAAGACAACTGCAAGAGTTGCCCTGTATAGTGTTTAATCACATGCAAAGTGCAAGTCTAAGGAGGACTTTATCCAAAGACCCTCAGCATCACATTTGTCAGCGAGTGAGCCCCATAATTATGCTTGAGTGCAATCATCTCCCCAAAATATATGTTTAAGGAGGAGAACGAGTTTACATACTAATCACATCTCTTTACAACAATAAAAACAACATAACATACCTTAAAAGGGGATGTAAAGGCAAAAAAATAAAATCCTTTAATGAAAAAGAAACCTATCTCCAATATGCTTTAATTAAAAAATATCTACAGTTTTTATAAGGAGCCTGACTGTATGCAGTGAAATTCCCCCTTGGTTTTACTCCTGAGGATAGGAAACTTCAGATGGTCCCTAACTGCTCTGCAGGGAAACAATCATACATTCAAACAGCAGAGGGAGCCCCCTCACCTTACTTCCCTTTACCTCAAGCGGCTTTATTTGTTTCCCTATAAAGCAGCCGGCAACTGTGTAGAGATTTCTATCCACAGATCCAGTGCAGTCTGCATATTCTGAATGTTAATAAGTCTTGCTGTGTCTGCTTATATGGCAGATATTATTCGACTTGTGCTGTTTTGGTAATTTAAGATGATCCCTAAGAAGCAGCCCAGACCACACTGAGCATGTGCATAGTCTTGCAAAGATGTATAACAAAGTTACAAGATGGTGACCCCTGTGGCCAACTTTGAAAACATAAATCATTTGTTTTATTAGACTTCTGGTGCAGTAAATTCACGATTATGATTAGTATACAAAATACAGCATTTCTAACCTTTTTCTATTTTAGACTTTAGTTCCCCTTTAATGGCTTGAAATGTATAAGGTGCGCATACACAACCAGAATTAGTCGGTGCTCTTTGGACAATCTTATCGGCTAAATGATGTTTTGAACAAAGTTTTTGTCCATCCATGGTGAAAATTACAGTATATAAAGATAGGCCCAGATTTATTTAAAGGAAACAAAGGCCCGGGTCTACAGCAGCAGAATTTTAGGGACAGCATTCTGCCCAGTCAGCCAGACCGAAATGGGTTCAGAAGCACGTAGGCATGCAGGAGATTTGTAGCTCTTTAAATCTCCCGCACTCTAATCTCTGTGCATTGGACCTGATCAGATAAGACTTGCGCATGCTTATGTGTACATATGAAGGAGGGAAGGGGAAAAAGAGGGAGATAAGTGTTCCTGGCTTTTGTCATATAGACTGCAAGATAGAGTCCTGCAGTGGGTCGGGTACCTCGGGGTACCCGTGGGTTACCCTCAACAAAAGCGGGCACCCTGCAGAATGAGGGGAGGATTTTCAAGTGCCGATATAGCTGCAGGTCGCGGGAGTTATCTAAATTTCTTATCTTATGTAATATTGTCTATATTTTACTCCTTGTAAAGTTTTACAAAATGTGTTTCTGTCCCCACCCACTTCTGATGATGTCACTTCCTGTTTGCAGCAACATTACTTCCTGTTTGATTAAGGTCGGCAGGTTGCAGGTCGGGTTGCAGATAAGGCTGTTGCGGGACCGGTTTCAAGCAGGACTCTAATGCACGATTTCATTTATATTAACATATAACTGTCTGTGCCATTGCTTATTTTTGCTCAAGGCATGCACATCTGGTCGCCCCATCCACTGACCGATTTCATCGTTTCACACCGAAAATTTGTAAACCTGTCCAATCGACTGTTTTGGCGATTTTGACGGCACAATGCGATCATTAGCAACCCATCAGTGTAATGATAAGCGGAGGATTTCATCTGATTGCACTAAATTCGGTCATTTCAAACAAAGAGAGTCATTTCAAAACTTTAGAGTAAACCTTTGTTTATGTTTCCTAAGCATGAAGAGAGACTAATGGCAGCGACAGAAGTGCAGGTATTTCATTGAGAAGCAGAACATTGAGTTCTGGAATAAACCAATGATATCTGAAGGACGGGTATAAGTGGCAGAGGCACAATAGATAAAACATCATGTCTGTAACCTTGCAAAGCAATTAAAAATCAAGCTTCAGTTCTGTTTGTAGAAAGGCTTTGATAATCATTTAAAATGTTGTTTCTGTCAAGTAGAAGCAAATGGAATAAACTGTGAGCTATGTCTTAAAGAGATATTCCTATAAGAATAAATAGTATGGCGTAATATTGTGTAATGTGTAGTTCTGGTTTCCTTTACTGTTGACAAAGTTGTTGTTTTTTTTTTTGTGCTCATATGGGAGTTTCCCAGAGCTGCACTGGGAACTGGGTTACTTCAGAGGGCTCGTAATATAGTGGCTCTCTAGAGAGGAGCAGTTATATAAAACAAAGGACAACAGATATAGAACTGCAAGATGGTGACAGTAGAGCAAGATGGCGGCAGTGATGCTTTATATCAGACTTGCCCAACCTACAGGTCTTGTTGACCAGCAGCTCCTGTTGAAGTAAAACCTTCAGTACACACCAATATCAAAAACTGTTGGTGTATCTGTAGATGTCTCCATAAGCTGTTTGATTTTGGGTAATCAGTGAATAATATGATTAGAGGGACAAAAGTTAACACAACTGTCAGGTCCCACATGTCAGAATAAGCTGTGGTTGAAAACAGGCCACAGTCAGAAGTTGAGAAGTCAGTGTAATGGCTAAACAGGCAGGAATTATTGGCAGGCTGAAGGCACGTGATAATCAACTAAAATGCATAATGCAGATCATAATCTATTTATGTATTTGCAGGCATCAGATTCAGAGTTGCATGGCTTTTTAGCCTTATATATCTTATGTTTTATAGCACTAAAGCAGACATTTCCAAACTGTGACATCAGTCCTTCTAGAGGAAGCTAATGCAGCCAATGCAAAGGTACATAGGGGCTTGAATAAATGTTGGACTGCAAAGGTAGGGCTTGAGCCCAAACCAGTGATCCCCAACCAGTAGCTCGTGAGTAACGTGTTACTCTCCAACCCCTTGGATGTTGCTCCCAGTGGCCTCAAATCAGGTGCTTATTTTTGAATTCCAGGCTTGGAGGCAAGTTTTGGTTGGATAAAAACCAGGTGCACTGTCAATAAGAGCCTCAATGTTGGTTTACAATCCACATAGGAGCTACCAAATTTTCAATCACAGCACTTATTTAGCAGCCCAAGAACATTTTTCATGCTAGTGTTGCTCCCCAACCCCTTTTACTTCTGAATGTTGTTCTCAGGTTCAAAAGGTTGGGTATCCCTGTTCTAAGGACTCTGTAGCTATGATAGACAAATCATTGGGCTCGTGTATCAGCCCATCATGTTTATGCATGGCTCTAATGGCGTTCCAGTTCGTAACATGGGTGTTCAGTTGAGTGGTGGTCAGGCCAGTCAAGTTCCATTTCCACGTGGGGAATTATTGTGCTGAAACAGAAAAGAGACTTCCCCAAACTGTTCCATAAATTAGAAAGCACAGAATTTTCAAAAATGTTATCGTATTCTGTAGCTTTAAGGTTAAGTTACAATTAAACCAGGGGCCCAAAACATGGAAAACATACTCTATATTATATATACTGTTTTTCTTCAAATTGTATTTATTGGCATTATGTATTTAGGTAAGTAGTGTTCTCCTGATATCTGACAAACCCAGACTTTCCCAATAGACTGTCAGATGGTGAAATACTATTTGTCACTCCAGAAGGCACAGTTCTACTGCTCCAGAGTGCAATGGTGGTGGCCTTTATAGTAATACAACAATGCTTAGCATTGCACATGGTAATGTTGGGTTTGTTTGCATCTGGTCCCCCATGAACTTTGTCCACCATGCTGTAGATCAGGGGTCCTCAACCTTTTTTAACCTATGAGCAACATTCAAATCAAATGTAAAAAGAGTTGGGGAGCAACACAAGCACGAAAAATATGTTAGTGAAGACTCTCATTCATCCAGGTCATGGTATATCTGTAGAAATAAGTCAAGTCAGCTGGACTTGCTGTGTTTTTCTGGAAGATGTTTCACCAGTCATCCAACATTCTTAATTCTGAGTTGAGAAAACCAATCGGATGACTGGTGAAACGTCTTCAAGAAAAACACAGCAAGTCCAGCTGATTTGACTTATTTCTACAGATGCAAGCATGAAAAGATATTCCTGGGTGGTGCAAAATAAGGGCTGTGATTGGCTATTTTGTTGTCCCATGTGGACTGGCAGCCTACATGAGTCTCTTTTTGGCAGTGCACC
Organism: Xenopus laevis; assembly: GCF_017654675.1. Lineage (NCBI taxonomy): Eukaryota > Metazoa > Chordata > Amphibia > Anura > Pipidae > Xenopus > Xenopus laevis. Next base: position 178,808,273 of record NC_054373.1, read on the forward strand.
TGTTTTTTATACAACCAAAACTCGCCTCCAAGCCTGGAATTCAAAAATAAGCCCCTGCTTTTAGGCCACTGGGAGCAACATCCAAGATGTTGGTGAGTAACATGTTACTCATGAGCCACTGGTTGGGGATCACTCGTGTAGAGTATTATTACATATGCATTGTTGATGAATCCTGTGTGGCTCCAGAACATTTTTAAACACCCGTTATATGGATTTGTGAATCAGCAATGTACGAAGTTCCATGACAACCTGTACTAATTGTAACTGAGGAGGTTGTATAACTATTGTTTTCCTGTTGTTCCCGTTCACGTGGCTGATATCTGAAGCTTACATTCCGTATGGATTTATACCGTGTAATCACTATTTCTCAAAATAACATTGATTGTTCTGCTCTACGATAAACTCACCTCCCACGGCTCCTTTTGTGTTAGAATTTCAAATAAAGAGACCCGAGCCGTTTCATCATGTGATGTGGATGCCGGAGCTGCCCTGTCTCATTGCAGGAAGGGTTGAATTACTTTGTGCTTTCTATTTTTAATTCAGAGTTTTGGTTTGTATCAAATAATTTTATTACAACAGCAATAAGCCCATCCTCTTTCTGCAGTAATATTGTGATGGTCAGTTATCTCTGTATGATAGATAATGCAGCAGGATTCTTATTAGTAACATTATACATTGGTAATTAGGTCCCCGGCATTCTGGATAATAGGTCCTATACCTGTATAAGAAAATTTGTAATACTGATTCACTGACCTTAAATGCACTTATACATAGTAATACAAACTTTTTAAATATGGCTTTTTAATAAACGAAATAAAGCCAATTTTGATGTGGAATTGCCCTTCTCTGTACTTTGATTGCGTATATAATATTGACCAAAATTAACCCCATACTGAAGGTTAAGTCTAATGGCAGAGACACATGCTCAGATTCTGGGAGATTAGTTGCCCAGCGACAAATCTCCTCTTCTTCGGGCGACTAATCTCCCGAACTGCCATCCACCGGCTAGAATGTAAATTGCCGGTGGGATAAGGCAACTTCGGGCAACTTCGGAAAGCGAAGAACTTCATTTGCCAGCCCACCAGCGATTTATATTCTAGCTGGCGAAAGGCAGTTCAGGGAGATTAGTTGCCCCGAAGAAGAGGAGATTTGTCGCTGGGCGACTAATCTCCCAGTATCTGAGCGTGTGTCTCTGCTCTAACAAGTAAATGATAAGAAAGCAATATAATAGCTTGATCTTTTGCATAGATACCCCTACATCACAAGAGCAAACACAGATAAGAACAAGGGGAGCCAACTGCCATCTTGAACAATGTGGATGCCACCTTATAAAACAAGTCCATGTATTCGATTTAGGCATTTCCAGTACAGGTATGGGATCCATTATCTGGAAACCCATTATCCAGAAAGCTCTGAATTACAGGAAGGTTGTCTCCATTTTGATCAGGTAATTGAACATTTTGGAAACATATTACTTATTACACTGTAATAATAAACTCCAACTAAGATATAATTGATCCTTATTGGAAGCAAAACCAGCCTATTTCATGTTTAAATAAATACTAAGGGGGTTATTTACTAAAATCTGAATTTATCTCATACTTTATTAAAAAAAAAAACCATGACCAAACTCCCATGCCCAATTTTAGCATAAAAAAATCGAGCAAAAACCAGAATCGCTCAAATTTTTCTGGCTTTTACCTGAATTGCTCAAATTTTTTGGCCTTTTTCCCCAAATCACTCGAATTTTTCGAGTTTTTGCCCAAAAACCCAGAAAACCCAGCACAGACACCAAAGATAGATGCCTTTTCTATTTACTTCTCTTCTAGAACCTTGACAGGGTCTGATTTTGACATTCGGATTTTAATAAATAACTCCTTAAGGTATGGAGATCCAGATCCCTTATCTGGAAAGGTCCTGAGCATTGTGGATAACAGGCCTCATACCTGTAATTCCTATTTTTGGCTAAGTACCCCTAGTACACTGGACAATAACACATTGACTAGAATATTCCTAAAAGGAATGATCATCAGGCATTTACTAAGGGCGAGGGGCAAATGCTGTTCTGCCGTATGAAATCAGAGTGCGTCACTGGCTCTGCAGGAAAATCCTCCCAGTGAGGAGTAATGATTTGCTTTTATTCTGCAATCAGCGCTCTTTGTTCTCAAAGCACAAAACAACAGATTTTCTCGGGATTTGCACAGGGGTCCAGATAATGCGCAAGGAAATTGTCTGTAATTTGCACCACCATTAACTCCTGCCAAAATCCTTTCTGTAGCAAATAAAGCCCAATTTTCTAATATAATTTGTGTACGACTCACTGAAAGTGTAACAGACACATGTTTATAATGCTGTTTGCTTTTCATTTAGCCTCCAGTATTGTCTCTTGTTCCCCTTGCATTTGTCATTCCTGTGTTTGGTTAAATGTCAGGGAGAATCCAAATCCAACATGGTGGTCCCAGTTCTTCCACATTGATGACATCATGCTGTGACATGGAGAGATCATTGGGTGATGACATCATCATGCCTAGTACCAAAATGTTTTTAAAGGGCCCCTTTTACATTTAGCTCCCTGTCTGTATAAACTCTGTTTCCTATTTTCTTTTACAGAGCAATTCTCTGTTTAGCGACAACTGAGCATGCGGCGAAAGTCATGGAAATTGCCGAAGTGCTGGAAGAAGACCCGAAGATTACTGAAGCGGCTAAAGATGGCACCCGTGGACAGAATCTGCACCCAGTGGTAAGTAAAGAGTTAGGGGCATGTAACAAAGGTACCACCTTGGCTGGGGGGAGCAGGGAGGGGGGTCTATGTAGGGTAGGGGATTTTAGTAGCAAGGGTTTACTTCTTCTTTAAGGATTCGGTTTGGCTAGGCACAAGGTTTCAGCCGTATCTGAATCCTGCTGAAAATGGCCGAATCCTGGAAAAATACCGAACCGAATCCTGCATTCGCTGCATCCCTATAATTAACCCCCTATATAAACCCAAAAGACTGGTTTTGCTTCCAATAAAGATTAATTATATCTTAGTTGGGATCAAGTACAAGCTACTGTTTTATTATTACACAGAAAAAGGAAATCATTTTCAAAAATGTGAATTATTTGCTGAAAATAAAGTCTATGGGAGATGGCCGTCCATAATTCGGAGCTTTCTGGATAACGAGTTTCTGGATAACAGAGTCTATACCTGTATCAGCTTTTCTAGGAGGTTCTTCCATAGCCACTTGTTTATGATTTGGCATTTTATAAATGACAGTTTATTGATAAATGTACTCAATGTGTATTGGATCCTGGATTTCTGAATTGAACCGCTAACCTACTGTAGCTCCGCTTGTGAGCACTATCTTTTGTTTGGACATGGAACTGAATATAAAGTAAGACTGTGCCCTATCAGATTACCCTATTAATGATATAATTGCTTGAAACCAAATAGAATGAAATAGATTAACTAATCAATGATAAATGTACATTATCACAAAGTAGAACTCTCTGAATTAAGGTCAACAAGGAACAACAATTAATAGTAGCTTTTAACTTTGGCTACATCAAGAATTCATCAAGTAATTTTCACGTTGATTAGTGATTGGTCAGGGAAATGGCAGATGGGGTAAAATGGGAAAGGCAGCAACGGGGTGACTACGAATGGAATGAATGAAATGGAAAATATTTCTGATAATCAGACAATCAGCATTAGGGTGAATAGAAATTGCAGGTGCTCCAAATGCAGGTCCAACACTTCAGGCATTAAAAGGGGCACATTTCAAAGGCCACAGTATTCTGTCTGTCAGTCTGAGCACCAGTCTAAATTTGGGCAATATTTATAGTGAAATAGCCTTAGTTTAGCTTTCCTTCTTTACTATTCAAGGTGCCAGCATTTTGTAGTGCACAGCATGTGAATATACATGATACTGTATAACTCAGCCTGTAGCCTTGTGCCTTTATATGGTCACAGAACCCCTCAGTGACATTTAATATCCTTATCATTTACAGTAGGGGGTACATTATCCCTTATAATACATGAGTGATACTCAGAGTTCCCTGTATAACTCAGCCTGAAGCCTTGTGCCTTTATATGGTCACAGAACAACCCCTCAGTGACTTCTAATATCCTTATCATTTACAGTAGGGGGTACATTATCCCTTATAATACATGAGTGATTCTCAGAGTTCCCTGTATAACTCAGCCTACAGCCTTGCGCCTTTATATGGTCACAGAACAACCCCTCAGTGACTTCTAATATCTAATCTAGGCTAGGCTAGACCTTGTACGGCTAGGAAACAGGCAGAGCACCGGTTACATTTGACCCTCTCTCCACAAGGTGGGCATTTGCTACATGAAAGGGTGAAGGGGAGATTTAGTTGGATTACAATTCACTTGTGCTGAAAAGAGCTGGACACCAGACGGTTCTTGAACAAAACAAATACTACCAGGGGTTATTTTCTTAGAGGAAGTAAACCATAAAAATGAATTTAACAAAAAATGTCATATTTTATATAGTGAACTTATTGCACCAGCCTAAAGTGCCAGCTTGTCAATAGCAGCAATGATCCAGGACTTCAAACTTGTCACAGGGGGTCACCATCTTGGAAAGTGTCTGTGACACTCACATGCTCAGTGGGCTCTGATTGGCTGTTGAGAAGCTAAGCTTAGGGCTCGTCACTAATTATCCAGCAGAAAATGAGCTTCCCTGGCTGTAATATAAGCTGATGCTACAGGTTTGCTGATCATTAAATTCTGATGCTAATTGCACTGGTTTCTGTGCTGCCATGTAGTAATTATCTGTATTAATTACTAATCAGCCTTATATTGTGACATTTCTATTCTATGGGACAGAATTACTAAGGGTCGAATTCGAATTCGACCTTCAAAGTAAAATCCTTCGAATTCGAATATCGAATTCGAAGGATTTACTGCAAATACTTTGATCGAATGATCAATAAAAATCGGTTGATCGAACGTTAAATTCCTTTGATTCGAACAATTTTAAGCGATCGATCGAAGGATTTTCATTCGACCACAAAAAATTGCTGGGGAAGGTCCCCATAGGCTAACATTGAACCTCGGTAGGTTTAAAGTGGCGAAGTATTCGAATCCTTCACTCAAGCTTAGTAAATCTGCCCTTATGTGTACTGTATATTGTGAGTGGGTCACTAAGCTCAGTAAGTGACAGCAGCACAGAGCATGTGCAGTGAATCAGCAGAAAAGAAGGCAATGTTTTCCCCTTCCCACCCCTAATTTGCATATGTAAATTCGGATTTGGTTCGGTATTCAGCCGAATCTTTCACAAAGGATTCGGGGGTTCGGCGGAATCCAAAATAGTGGATTCAGTGCATCCCTACAGGGAAGGCACATAAACTAAATCCCTATTCAGCTTAGTGATCCCTACACTACAGACCAGTATTGTATTGTAGAGATACCCCCCCACTATCCCTCCTGTTGGAGCACAGGCTGCTCTCTGATATATACTTATGTCTGTCTCACTTTCCTACAAAGTTCTCTTACAGAATCTGCCCTGTCCTGACTACTCCTCATTCACATGGTCCCTGCTCCCCGACTACACCAAGCTTCTCCATAGTCCTGGGCCTTTCCTTACTGAGGCCTAAGTCCCAGACTCCCAGCACCATCCATTCCCTCCTGAAGCGAAAGCTCCACCCTCTGCCCAACACTACACTGAGGTGTGGCAGGAAGTGGTCATCAGCCTCGGGACCAATCATACTATTTTGCTAATGAGCACAAGTAGATTCATTCCCTTCTGCCCAGCAACTAGGGAACAAGGAAGTGTAGTGATTCAAAGACATAGGAGAACATATGGGTCCCAACACTAATACCAGGAAATTGTGGTGTTTTTTTGGATACAAAATGGACTGAAACAATGGAAATTCCTGTTGCTGGTGACACACTGACATCTTGGCAACATGCAGGTTTATAGTTCTGCTCTAATGTTCATAACCCGAGTCGGTATCTGTTTTCTCCTGCCGCTACAGTGAACTTGATTTTTGTTCTGTGAAGTTTTTGCCGCGTCGAGTTCTGCCAGGCCTCAGTGCAGTACGGCTAATTTCCTGATTACACTGCTCTGAATGCATTTTCATTCTTCAGTCAATTCTGTGTGTTTATCAGGAAACAATTGTTAGACAAGAGATAGGAAGAAACATTGTTAACAAAAAAAGAGGCTTCTCAGAAATATATTGAAACAAAAATGCCGTATAAATCTTTTAAAGGGTTCTTTTTTACCATTGGGTTAACTTTTAGTATGAAGTACAAAAGTACTGCAGGGACCCATAGGGTTAATGTGCCCCTATGGTTTTAAATCCCTACCCTTCCTGATTCTCCCTAGTTGCTGGGCAGATGCCCAGGTAGCTAGATGTAATATTGCATAGTTGTGCTATTGGCCAGGTGTCTGACCCATCCGGATGTTTCCAGGGAGCCTGTAAGGCCCAGTAAAGCCAGTTTGCCCTAGAGGGACCAGTACATCTAGAGGGGAGCAGGGACTCCATTAATAAGGCTAGTGAGTGGCAAGAATATCATTGTTATAGATTCTCTAGGAGAGTAAGACAGTGAGGGAAGATATAAAGAGCAGCTTTGTGCTCCATCAAGGAGGTGTAGCAGGGTAGTAGCTTCCCAGGCTGTAAGATTTGCCTACAGTGAAGAGACACAGTGGATAGGGTGTCAGGTAGTGATAGGCGAACTTCTCCCGTTTTGCTTTGTGAAAGTCGAAGGTTGCCATCCGCTTCAATTTTGGATGCGTGGCTGAAAAATAGCTCTCGTCAATTTTGACGCCGGCGTTAAAGTCAATGGGCGTCGTAATAGTGTTGGCCCGCATCGATTTTGACGCGAGCAACTTTTCGGACGTGAGTCCAAAATTTTTTGATGCATGCGAATTTCCACCAGCAAATTTTCGCTGGAGTTTAGCGAATGTATTCGCCCTTGAATGTATTCGCTGTAAATTCGCGCCAGGCGAATTTATTTACCCATCACTAATGTCAGGCTTTAGGTTCTCCTCCCTGACTATTCCACTGGGTGAGATCCAGACCACGTGAGAGGTATTTCTGTCTGGAGGTGTTGTACTGTCTTGACTACATCCTCAGGCAATGCACCTGAAACTACCTCTGATTTACTATCTGAGCTGTGTGCCTATATATTCTGCAAATACCTCTTTACTGATGTAAGTACCCTGTGGATCATTTGTCCCTAAGAAATAAAGTTGTTCTGTTTGACTGCAAGCACCTTCTGGCGCCATTTCTTTATTGGTTTATGCACAGTAGCCCGTGGGAGTTGTAGTTGCCCTGCACCGCACCTTCACTTCTTCCAATTTGCCAAGGCCTTACCTTCAGTGTAAAAAGTCAAGTGTAACCCATGCTCTAGTTTACCAGCTGGTGATTAATCCCATTGGCCTGTATAGCCCGAAAACGTGTTACAGTACATAAGTAAATTCCTTTTATTTTATTTTTTTAAATACTGTCTATTGAGATGCTTTTTGATAAATGAAGGATAAAACCTTCAGAAAAGAATGTCTTTGATATGTAAGGGAAGCCCCATGAGTCTAAATGATCCGGGTCGGATCAAACAACCCAGTATCTCCAGTGGCCGGTTTATAGGAATGAAAGAGAAAAGTATTTTGGTTTTACCAAAAAGCAACTGTGAAGGAGAATCTCTTAGCTGCAGGCACCGTTGTTTTAGTCAGAGAGATGAAATATCACACATCATATTTTCTTTCAAAATAATAATATAATGTTAGTTGCTCGTTTTAATGCCTTTGTTCCCATGATTTCTCTCTCCCCTTGTGAATCCTGATTCCTCGGCTGCTGGATCTATCGCAGTGGAAGAACTTAACTCCAAGGGGAGAGGATTGTGCTGCATAAATGAGGGATTGAGCTGCACCAAGAGACGTATTTCGGATTGCAATCATTACTTGGCTCTGATAAATAGCCTGTCTGTGCTGCTGATAACGTAGATCTGGCTTAGCCGAGGCGCTGCAAGTATTTTGCACACTGAGCTGTCCTGAATTTCTTATTCTTTTGTGAGAAATGGAACGGAAATTGTTTTCAGTACGGCTGAATATCCGTATGGTAATTATATATCTGCAGAAACGATGACAGGCTTTCAACTTATAGGTGTCGAGGAGGGGGTCTCGTTGTAACTTACCCCCTTAGTGTCATCACTGCTGATTCTTTGCCTATATCATGATAAGGGCAGGGGCACACAAAACTACTGGGGGAGATAAGTCGCCCAGCGACAAATCGCTTCTTCTTCGGGCGACTTATCTCCCCGAACTGCCTCCCCGACGGCTAGTATCTAAATCGCCAGCAGGATGGCACTCGGAGTGTTTCGTTTTCAGGCGACTTCAGAAAATGAATCAGTCCGAGTGCCATCCTGCCAGCAATTTAGATTCTAAAAGGCTTTAAACTGAACATCATTTATATCTGAATCTTTCTGTACTATGAGACAGGGGAAAGAAGAAATTATATCAAATTAATTTTCTGCAGATGTAACCTTTGCAACTACTCTTAAAACTGCAATCGTCTAAATAAAAAGAGAAGAGTATGACAGTACAGCAAGAACAAGGTAAAGGGTGTCTTGCTTTTTTTTTATATATGTTTTAATAAAAGTTGCATCAATTTACAGAGGATTGGGGATTATTTAATAACATTGTTTCTGTGCAGCAACCCAGAACAACCAATGGGATAATTGCTTTCCTCAAGGTGGCAATACGTGGACCAATAAAAGCTGCTCACAGGCAAGGAGCTTCCACAATCTATATCTCTTCGAAATTTGGAAAAGTTTGAAAATCCAGTTGGAGCGAGGATCACATCAGCTTGTTCCTGCCATTGAGAGACGATGGTTGGGCCCTAGGGCCTATGATCGGATCAGCCCTATATCACTCACCTCAAGGTGAACATATCGGGGAGAGATCCGCTTATCTAGTGACCTCACCAAACAAGCACATATCTGCATGCTTTATTCTACCAGCTATAGGATTATAAAAGCAAATTACTGGTTGGTATAGATAACTGCAATAGGGCAGATCTGGCTAGTAGTGATGTGCTGGTCCAGATTTTCTGCATCCACACCCGACCCTCATCCAACCCGCATCCGGCTCCTCCATTTAAAGACCCGATCCCCTGAACCGCCCGGCGGTGATGTCACAAAGGCTTGATTCAGCAGCTGGTCCAAACTTGACCTACGGGTCCTGCGGGTACATCACTTCTGGCTAGTGATGGTAAATGAGCCCCTATTAGTGTGTGTTCCGCTGCTCAATATAAATATGTAAAATATGAGGATGTTATAAGTCACCAAGGAGTTCCATGACCATATTAAAGGAATGGTTTCATTTTTTTATGTTACTGTTCCTTTAAGTGAACTTTTAGTATGTTAATGAATGGCTAATTCTAAGCAACTTTTCTATTGGTTATTATTTATTTTTTACAGTTTTTAAATTATTTGCCTTCTTCTTCTGAGTCTTCCCAGCTTTCAAATGGGGGTCACTGACCCCATCTAAAGCTCTGCAAGGCTCCAAATGTATTGTTATTTCTACTTTTTATTACTCATCTTTCTATTTAGGCCTCTACTATTTATATTTCAATCTCTTATTCAAATCTCTAGCAATCAGATGGCTGAAATTGCAAACTGTAGAGCTACTGAATAAAAAGCTAAATAAGTCAAAAACCACAAATATTAAAAAATAAAGTCCAGTTGCAAATTGTCTCAGAATATCACGCTCTACATCATGCTAAGGGGGTTATTTATCAATGTCCGAATTTATCTCAATATCAGCTGCTACAAACTCCGATCTAACCCGCTGGACTATTATGCAACCTCGACAGGTCTGAGATGCCGTGTTTTTATATTCGGCTTTTTAGACCTCTGGGTTTAATAAATTCTGAAAAATTTGTGATTTTTTTAAAAGTCTGATTTTATAAGAAAAATCACAAATGTTTCGGATTTTGGGGAATTTTGGGTATTCAGGGCTTAGTAAATAACCCCCTAAAAGTCAGTCTAAGGGGTTTATTTATCAAGGTCCAAATTAATCTCAATATCACCTGCTACAAACTCCGATCCAACCCGGGTTAGGGTTTTTAACGCTTATTTATTATTACATTTTCCCGAAAATTTGCTTTGCGGGAAAAGCTCAGATTTTCACGATTTTTTCGTGAATTTTCCCCCGAAACCTCCGACACAACCAAAAATCAATGGGACTGTTCCCATTGACTTTTATGCAACCTCGACAGGTTTGAGATGCCGTGTTTTTATATTCGGCCTTTTTAGCCCTCGGGGTTTAATAAATTCGGAAAAATTCGTGATTTTTTTTAAAAGTCAGATTTTATAAAAAAAAAAATCACTAATTTTTCAGATTTCGGGTATTCGGAGTAAATAACCCCCTAAATGTGAACAACCCTTTTGATGCATAGTATATTTAAATTACTGCTCTTTCATTTTCTGGGATTAATTATTTATAATGTTATTCTGCTCCAAGCACTTTTTGTCTGCTTTGATAGAACTTGCTGGGAATTCTCTCCAGTTGGAAATGATGTGAATCAGCCCCTACGGGTGCAGTGAGGTGGAATTGCTGATCAGTGTGAAACGGACAAGACCAACTGTTAGAAAAATCCTTGAAAGTTATGAAACATTTTGCAAAGTTCAGGGCAATTTCCCAAACAATCACATAACTTGCTGCGCAATTAAACAACGACTAAAGATTCTGATCCGAGGATTAATAAAAAAAATCTCTAGTTAGCGTGGGAAAACCTCGATGTGGATTGAGTTGTGTCAGGAGGCTTCTTTGTAAACCCTCGGCTGAATTTCTCGATAGTATTTATGAGCTCTGTCACTCTCAGGCCTGAGCTACTTTTCTATGTGCCTGAATATTGTCTTTATTCCTGCCAGCGGCGCACTTTATTGGCGAGAAGTCACCGGTTTTATTTCTTTTATTATAAAACACAGACTGATGTTGTTGCATTTTTTCTAAAAGAAAAAGCATTCCTGTCTGATGGCTGCCTTTATTATGAAGCAGCTAATTTTTATTGGGATTTATAAAGGTCTCTTTTTTGGCTGGACTGTGGTTTCATACTGTGCATCACTTGTGAGCGCATCATACAGTTTTGTTTAAAGGAGATATCAATCCATCCGAACAGCCCCCATATTAAAGTTTTTATTTTTATTTTCTAATGGAAATTTTTGAAAAATTGCTTATGCCACCAGTAGGTGCCCATGCTGAAGGAGCTTTTATCTGCTACAGTAGTTTGCGGCATCTCTTCGACATTGCCCCTACTGACTACTACAACATACAGTAGCAAATAGTCATGTGTCCACCTCAATTACTTTTAAGCCAAAATGTATTTCCTAAAGAATCTGGTCACTTTTGGGTTGCCACCTTTGGCCTTTAGTGAGAAGGGGGAGGGTGGTGATGTCACAGGGGTGGGTGACATCAGGGGTGGAGTTGGTGACAGCAGGGAGATCCATGATGTCAGGGGTAGGGGGCCAATCACTACATCAATCTAATAGAGTTCTGCCGGTTTTCCTAGTTTGTAAAATCAGGCAGGCAGTTTAGAGAAGACCCAGACAGCCCTCCCAAAAATTGGGCTGTCCAGTTCAAACCTGGAAAAGGGGCAACCCTAGGACTGTCCAACATTCAAAGAAAGATTATTGATCAAACTCTACTCTTCGGGAAGGTTCCCACTAAATGTTGGAACATTGTTGCTGGGAGTTGCTTCAATTCAGCAACAGAGCATTAGTGAGGTTGGACACTGATGTTGGGCAATCCAACCTGACTCACTAGACCCGAACCTGACCCTAACCCGCCCCCACCAATATGCACCTGCCCGGGCCCGCTGTCCCCCCTCTATTTATAGACCCACGCCCGCCTGGCCCCACAGTGATGTCACAAAAGGGGCGGGGGTGGGAGTCTATAAATTTAGGAGCCAGGAGCCGGCAGTGATAGATCAAAGATTTTGTGCAGGAGCTGGCCCAAGCCCACCTTACCCATAGGTTTCAGGCCAGCCCGCATATCACTATAACTCGCATCTGGCCTCCCAATTCATCCCACAGGCATTCAGTTGGGTTGAGGCCAGGCATCTGTCCAGCCCAGTGATGTTCTTTCATTCCTGTGGCTTGAAAATACTATTGAAAAAATGCCAAAACCAAGATTACCCTTTAAGAAACCGGATGATTTGTCATCTGTCTATAGGAAGCTTGTATATACATTCCTAGGTAGTCATGTCAGGTGACTTAAAGGAAATTTTTTATAGGCAAATCCCAGAGAGCTGCTCAAAGCCTCCATAAGTTTCTTCACTTGGGGCCACTGTTCAAGTAGAGAGTGTGAATCATGAAAATGAATTGCAATATATACATTACGCTACAATAAGTGATATCGTTTAGGAAGAAAGGCTCCATCCATTTGCCACAGCCCTGTTATACATGGGGGTCTTTGTTCTACATCCATATCAAGTCATTGGGAAAGTTTCTAATTTTCTGTATTACAATCCATAAGTGAGAATACCTGGTGGTCCAGTGGGCCGGCGGGGACGCCCGCATTGCTGATGTTTTCTGCGTTCCGAAGTGTGCTGCCTCCTGTTCAACACGTGCGTCTTTTTACTTTGGCTCGCCTCCTGACATTATTGTGTTTAACACAAAATTCAAATATTTAAAGGGGCATCGATCAAACCTTTACTGCCCAAAGTAGGTCTATCTCCATAGTTCCTTGGTGCACTTATACTGTTCTAATCTTGATCCTTGACCCTTGCCTGTCCCTGACTACTGCTACTGTCTCAACCTCTGCCCCTTTTCTGACCATTCTGATTTTGTGCTGTGCTACTGTTGGTTCTGATCCCAGCATGTGACCCTGACTATGCCTCTGTTTCCTGATTCTGTACTACATTGTGTAACACATTCGACACCCGTTTGTCGATGTTACACTCCACGTGTGGCACTTACCTGATGGCACAGGACAAACTTGAGCCACTCCACAGTGGAATTGGGAGAGACTAGGTACCTGGTACTTACTAATGCAGTACCTCCTCCTAGTGGGATCTGGGAATGCACCTACGGGAGGCCCCGCTAGGAATACAGAAATAACACACACATAGTATTGGTTAAACTGAATAACGGATTAACATAAAATAAATGGGCAACTAGTACATGCAGGACTCCTAAACAGTGGCAATAGGGCCTCACTAACTAACTTGCTAGAGTAAAGCTGTCTGTCTAACTAAAAGGGCAAAGTCCTTTAATGTCCTTTCAATAGTCTTTTTATCTTCAACGCTCTTTAGGGTATTGTCCCATTAAACAGGATACTCACAAATCCTCTTTGGATACTTCAGATCTCTCTTCAGGCGAGTCCAGCACATTCAGTCACACAGTGCGACTACCAGCACATTTGCATGCTCAGATAGGAATCTCCTGCTGGTTGTTCCTCCAGTCTGGATTCCTTTCACACTCTCTGTCTTTCCAGGCACAGTATGTGGCTTCCCTGTGCCAACCTGATCCAAATGAATGATTGTGGTGCAGCCTCTCGGCTCTCTGGGCCCACCAGCAGCTCTCTGGCCTCTTTCTCTGTCCACCATGCTGCTCTCTATGCCAGGCTTTCTTCTTTTGCCAGTCTCTGTGACTTCCTCTTCCTGCCAGCCACTCACTAGCTGCTGTGTCACTTCCTGTTGCACTGAGATCACTGAATAGCTGGTTGCTAAGTAACATCTTACAGTACACTAACACAGGCTCTGGGCTTGATCTCTGCTTACAGGGATAAGAGCAAGGGTTTTGCACTAATTCCCTACATTTGCTTGATTGGTACTGACCCAGCCTGACCATTGACTACGTTTCCAGTTCCCCGTCCTACTAATATACGTTAGGTTCCCTCATCTGCCCAGAACTTTTCCCTTGGTCCTCTCACCATAAGTAGCGGAGGGCTTCTCCCAAAGCAAAAGGCGACTGTTATAGGTAGAAGGGTGAGCCGTGACTGGGACCTGGTCACGGCTCACTCTTCATTACACCACAGATCCACAGAAAGCAAAACTATTCCCATTACTCAACAGAGTATCCAGCATACCAAGAGAGTTCCCAAAGCAGCAGAAATCTGTGTATGCTTAAATATATTTAGAGCCTCTCCTCTGGCTCTTGTTGAGGCACAACTCCAAGTCATAGGTGGAAGCAGGTGGGAACATCAATAGAAATCAGATTAAATGTCATTACATTGCATTCAGTCCAACTGTGCCCAGCAGTTCTATAAAGCTCGAATGTAGATGAAATGTTCATGAGAGGTGAGCAGGGGGGAGGTGCACGTCCCCCTCACCCCCTAAATGTACATGTAATCAGATGCACAAGAACTACTGCATGGAGATGTTGTATGGAACCCCTGTGTTCTCCCTCATGATCTGAACCTTCTAAATCTTTGCACTGTAAGTAAGATAGCTGCTAGGCAGGACTTCCCTGGTTATTTCCCCCAAATTATCCCTTCATTCTGCCATCACCACGAGACCAGGACGGCCAGTAACATTCAAACAATCCTTCCTAGCTTCCAAGAGCCGAGATTCAAATACCAGTAATGGTTGAGGCAGTGTTCCTAAGGACACAGATTTGTGCGCTTTTGGCATGAATCAATACATCCAAACAATGGGGGGCCAATTAAACACATTGATTGCTTTGATGCGGGAACAGACACAGTAATTACAGTTGCTGTGGGTTTTTTTCTCATTTTAATTGAGCATTATAGAAATCGCTAATAAACGTACAGGACTCTGTTGGTACAATGTTCAATGGAACAAAAACGTGCGTTATAGTCTCTGGTTTACGAAGTTTGTCACTTTTCCTTTGTAGTTTAGCCTGAGCGTCTTCTGCTACTTTATTTATGCAGTCAGTGCTTTGACCTTCGTGAACTGGGCTTTGATCAATGGCAAAAATTTTCTTCAGATTAATGAACCAGTAATTCTGAAAAAGATCATTTGATGACTGTGCACGGCATGTGGTTCTGAATTGTTCAGGAAAACACAGTTATACTTTCTCAGTAGCATTTCTACTATTTGGTATCCCCATTTGTCCTTATTTATAGGAGTCAAGTGGAAATGTATTTATTATTATTGAATATTTATTAAAATAAATATTATCTTGCTGCTCCTTACCTCTGGAATTCCATCCCTAAATTCCTCTGTAAGGAATCCTCTCTCAATCTCTTCAAGAATAAACTAAGAGCCTACCTTTTGGAGCACTAGAACATTAGCCTGGTCCTGTGACTACTGACTTTGCCTTACCTTGTGCATTTTTCATCTCCAATTTGTGCCTGTATGTTAGCCTCCCATCCACTTAGACTGTAAGCTCTACGGGGCAGGGACCTCCTTCCCTCTATGTCTCTTACCACATAGCACTTAAGCTCTTTGTCCTGATATGATTCTGTATATATTTATTATGTGATTTGTCTTCCCTGTGTATACCATACCTATATAATACACAAAAGCTTTGAATATCTTGTAAATGATATCCTTATAAATGGTGAGTTCTGATGTCATCAGTTATAAACGGTGAGTTCTGATGTCATTTCTGTCACATGACTCACTAAAACTTGTGTATTATAATAAATAAAGTACCCCCAGTTGCCTTCGGCCTCGTATTTTTATATGGTCATGAAACTCCTCGGTAACTTATAATATCCTTATCATTTACAAGAGGGGGTACTTTATTCACTATATACTTATGTAGACTCCAATGTAGTGTAAAAATAAAAATAAGTTGTGCAAATTGGAAAAAGTCGCTATAAAAAATCTGATTGGCTTTACTGCAAGTTTTTTGGGCAAAGTAAACTGAGACATCCCTATTGGACAGATGGAGTTGTCTTGTTTCAACCCAAATGAATAATATAACATCCAGTGTTGGACTGGGGGGCCCAGAGCTGCAGCCTCGAGGCCCCCCACACACCCTGTGCCTCCCACATACTTTTTTTTCAGGGGCCAGGTAGGGAAGTCTGGTCGGAAGCAGCAGTATGCAGAAATTGGCTCTGAGCTGGCGGGGGCCCAGGGGCCCACTGGGTTTTATCACAGTGTCCCGCCAACCCAGTTCGACCCTGGTAATACCATGACAAATTTCTTGTTATTTTTCCAATGAAAGACATAACTGAGAACAAAAGCTCCAATAGATAGAGGGTGCCAAATGTCAGGGCCTTCACCAAGGATTATAATGATTTACCTGGTACCCCGGGTCGGTGCTCCTGTTAGCAGAATTATGTACCGGTCCAGGGGACTTACAAAAGAGCGATCCTCTTCTTTGCTTCATCTTTCTTCATCATTCAGTGACTGACACATGTAGCTTTTTTGTTAAGATCGACTTATAACTCTATCGTTCGTGCACACCGGGGTATCAGGTAAGACATTGCAAACCTTGGGGGTGTCCTAACATTTGGCACCCCCCATTGGATTGAATATTTTGTTCTCCTTTAAATATTGCATTTGCATCTGTACACAGAATTTATTGTCATCTGTCTCGTTCTGCATCTCTGACAGAGCAAAGAGATTGTCGCAGAGAACATAAAAGAGAATATTTACCCTTTATGGGTACTACCTGGCAAAGTCTCTTTCCAACATAATCTCCCAATCCATCAATTTAATGTTCACATTCTGAGAAACCTGGGCAAGCCTCCCCTTCTCAGAAACTCATTTCTTCTGAGCAAGAAATGTTCATGTGGAATCAAGGTAATATCCCCTGAGAATGCGCTTCCCTGCGTAACACAGCAAATCCGTGTTGTACAAATGCAGCTGAGACGGAATTTATTGCAGCTTTTGCCATTAGTATGCAGAACAGAGGCTGCCGACAGTTGTCTGCTGCTTTATGGCACAAGATAATGTCTCCTGTGATAAACACTGAAAGGTATCTTTAACGGCTCACAATGTTTTTCTAAAGGACACTATCAATGTGCAGCTCTCCATTACATATTACATGTGATTGCTATTAGAGTTCCCCTTTAATCATGAAGCCAGTTATAGTACAGAAGGCTAAGACCCTAATACATAATTACATAGTAAATTAGGTTGAAAAAAACTTTTATGTCTATATAAATTTGGAAATCCGGACAGGCAGTTTTCACCCGGACAACTGGGTTGTTCAGGTGAAAACCAGACAGGTAGCAACCCTACGTATGCTGGTTCAGTTGGGCAGACCTGGGCCTGATGTGGACCCCCTAACCAGCAACTCGACCCATGCCTGCCACCCAATATGTTCCCCTACCAAGACCCACTACCTGACCTGGCCTGCAAATAGTTAGCTTAGATTTCTATGTCCTCACATAATGGGACATTATGTAACTCCTGTACAACTGTTGTAATTTCGGAAACTTTGTAATCGCCTGCATTGCTATTTTGTTTTGTGCTGACATGGACTGTCATTTTCTTGGTCATATGTAACCAATAAAAACTCTAATTCTCTGTGTTGTGAGAGTGGAAATATAGTATTTGGCCAAAAGTATGTGGACACAAAAAACTGTCCCCTCCAGCTCCATGTCATGCAGAGTGCCGGTGCATAATGAGATTAAGGCGTCATGCACATGCATGTAATGAGCAAGTTGCAGCATTCAATTATTAAGCACAATCATGTGCCCCAACATGGCCGCTTGAACCAGGAGCTCACTCCCGGTGTGACTGTCCTAACAATGGCGGGGGCAAAAAACTACTGTTGCCCCCAATTGGAGTGCAAACTCTATAGCCTGCACCTTTGGTTGGTGATAATCTTAAGCCTCATTGCTAACACAGGTACCATTACAAAATCCAGTGAGTTTGACGATTCTGTACTTCCTACCTTGGGGTGACAGTTTGGGGAAGGCTCTCTCCTGTTTATTCAAGATAATAAATCTCTGTGCACAAAATAAGGTCTGTACAGTATAGGTTTGTAGAGATGGGAGTCTAAGAACTTGACCGGTCATCACTGAGCTCTGACCTCAACCCAACTGAGCACCTGATAAGTTGTAATGGTGATGTAAGCCAGCTCTGGTCTCCAACATCAGTGCCCACTGTCCACCTTCTTATATGTATAGAAGCAAGTCCCACCAACAATGTTCCAACATCTAGTGGAAAGAGGTCTAGAGTAGAAGGTAAAATATGCTTTAACAGTAAAGAGAAGACCAACTTCATAAATACTGTATATACATGAAGATAATACAGGTATGAGACCTGTTATCCAGAATACTTAGGACCTGGGGTTTTCTGGATGACGGATATTTCCATAATTTGGATCTTCATACATCAAGTCTACTAGAAAATAATTTAAACATTAAATAAACCCAATAGGCTGGTTTTGCTTTCAATGAGGATTGATTATTTCTTAGTTTGGATCAAGTACAAGGTACTGGTTTATTATCACAGAGCAAATGGGATTTATTTTTAAAAACTTGGATTATTTGGATAAAATTGAGTCAATAGGAGACTTTCTGGATAATGGGTTTTCATGATAATGGATCACATTAGTATACCTGTAATATTTATAATAATTAAGAAGATATAGACAGTGTCTCCATTTTGCACACGGTGACTTATACTAACATATGGTCATTATGAGGAACTCCAGTACCTTTAGCCATCCATTTAAAATACCTATGACTCCATATAGTTGTTTAAAAAGTATAAATTTTAATTCATCACTATTAAAAAATTTTTTCAGATCATGTGTACAAAGTTGATGTTAATTCATTTAACCTTTTTTTAAAAATACAATATATAGAATATTACAGAATATTAGAAATTTTTTTTAAAAATACAATATATAGAATATTACAGAATATTAGAAAATTTTTTCAGATCATGTGTACAAAGTTGATGTTAATTCATTTAACCTTTTTTTAAAAATACAATATATAGAATATTACAGTTCATGAAACAATTACGTATAAAATAGGAATTAAATAGGAATCCATGGACTGTCCAATGCAAGCTTGAAGCATTAACTCTTTCTCATTAATTAATATACCAATTTATACGTAATTGTTTCATGAACTGTAATATTCTATATATTGTATTTTTAAAAAAAAGGTTAAATGAATTAACATCAACTTTGTACACATGATCTGAAAAAATTTTTTTAATAGTGATGAATTAAAATTTATACTTTTTAAACAACTATATGGAGTCATAGGTATTTTAAATGGATGGCTAAAAGTACTGGAGTTCCTCATAATGACCATATGTTAGTATAAGTCACCGTGTGCAAAATGGAGACACTGTCTATATCTTCTTAATTATATATTTTTTTGCCTCCTGCACCGCCAAAAATTGTTGGTTGAGTGAGACTAAATTATAATATTGGGTGAGTGCTATGCCATTCTTTATATTTAATATTTATAATAATTTAGGCGAAAATGTTGTTGACATAGTAACTCATATTAAAAATTCAACAAGTAGCATTTACAGGTCAGGTGTATGAAAATAAAAATGTGACCTGGTTGCTATGGGTAACTAGACCTGGATCTTTGACTACATAAAGGGCTGGATTTAATTAGAAAACCTTAGGAATTAAATATGACGTAGAAGGTAGAGTGCAGCCAGACCGTTGACAGTAATGTTCCGTGAACTAAAGATCACACTCTTGCACCCCATAATGCTCTTGAGCTTTATAAATGGTCCCTCTTATTTCCTTATTTGATTTCTGACTTTCCCATAGTCTTCAATAGAATTTTCATGTATTAAACCCTTTCTTTGGCGTTGAACAGTGCAATCTATGTGACTGCTGGGAATGGTGCTAGAAAATATTGGGTATCAAACAATCTTTTGTGTGACCTCACCCCAATAAACACCCAGCAACACCTTGGCCCACGGAACTTTGTTATACATCTTTGCAAGACTTAGACTGTGCACATGCTCAATGTGGTCTGGGCTGCTTAGGGATCCTCATAAACAAAGCTGCTTGAGTTCTGCATGGCTGGGAAGTAAGGTGGGGGCTCCCCCTGCTGTTCATAAGTATAATTGTTTCCCTGCTCAGCAGTTAGCGACCGTCTGACAATTCCTATCCACAGCAGTAAACGGAACACATTTTTTAATTAAAGTATATTGGAGATAGGTTTCTTTTTCATTAAAGAAAGTAAAAATGGGATTTTATTTTTTTGCCTTTACATGCCCTTTAATTCAAATATTATGTACCCTGATCTGTATATGATCTATATATGCATTAATATTGAGGATATAACTGATGTGGCTACTGGATGCCAAGGAACCTTTTTCTTTGTACATACGCTGAGCTCAGCTGCTGTATTCCACCCTATTAGTCATCTGTCATAATTACCGTGGTTCATGGCGACAATGACAAAGTTCATTGCCTTGTGTTAGAATAGTAGATTCATTAGAATGTATGTCTTGCACTGTACATTGTGATACATCAGCAAGATCAATGCTCCCTGTAAGTGTGGCTGATAGAGTCTAACATTTGTATTTTACAAATGTAATTCAAGGAATAATACAGCCTGATATTTATTTATAAGGATACAGAATGCGGATTTTCAGTCTGGGGTTCTCCAACTGTTATTGGTTAAGAGTATAAGGTTGACAGGAAGACAAATGCTGACCTGTATATTAATATATAGAATATTACCTCCCGTGTCTTGTTGACTTCATCAATAAAACAACTGAATCCCACTGCGTGTGCTCTTAAATGTAGTTCACTCAAAACCAGGCAAGGCTATAAACCTGCTCTATAGTGATGGGCGAATATATTCGCCAGGTGTGAATTCACTGCGAATTTCCATGTTTCGCCGCTGGCAAATTAGTGAAACTTGTGCAAAAATTTGCCCGCGTCAACATTTTTTGGATGTGCGTTGGAAAAGTCGCTTGCGTCAAAACCGTCACGCGTCAACATTATTCGGATGCCCATTGATTTTAACGCCATTGTCAAAATTGACTCAGTCGTCGATATTCGTGAATTTTGCAGGAAATTCTACAAATTTTTGTCATCCCCAAGTGTAAAAGGACTTTCTTTCTCTTTTAATGCAACTCAATGTTGGAACTCTGGAGCCACTGCCAGGTCCAGGATGGCAGGCCCATATTTATGGCCACAATAGCCCGGGCCTAGGGCGGCAAGTTGGTAGGGGCGGCATGTTGCCCAGACGCTTGCTGAGGAGCACTGGGGACACGCAGCCCCCATGTGCTCCAGTGAACCTGCCCTCACTAGAGCCTAGGGGGGCCCGCCACTGAAATCCAGCCCTGTAGGGTGGAAGTGGCTCCAGGGGTCCCCAGCATCAGTAGATATACTTGGGCACCATTAATTAGAAGAGTTAGGATGGATGTAACTTGCACCTATATGAAAGCGCAAGGAGCATGTTTAAACCCAAATACCCCTCTGAATTTCGTCAATATTGACTTCTCATTGTATCCTTTTTTAGAGCACCAGCAGTTGTGTAAATGAACCCTTTACTGATATTATCGGCTGAAGGCGAGACATTACTAAAAACATGAATTTACCAAGCAGAAAGCATTTATTGGCCATCTCCTAGGACTTAAAGCAAGCAGAACAACTCGCTATCTTGGAAGAATTCATTTGGGGCTTTACAATGTCCGGTTCCACGGGCTGCATTCGATCACTCTCGCTGGCGATTATGTGGCTCACGAGGCATCTGGAGGCTTCGTCGATATTTATATTTTCCTGCACAAAGAGAGAATAAGAAGCTTTCACTGCAAAGCACTGGACATTAATAAAGATTACGCAGTCGATATTACATTGATCGCTTGGCTGGATCCCTGTTATTCATTGCAGTGGAATAGAAGACTTCAGGCTAAGATCATTTTCATTGCTGATAATTCTAACTATGATAGATCTATGATTCTTCCACTTCTGTAAGGTTACCATAGACCAAATCATATTTCCAACCTTTTTATTAGACTACTGTAATGTGTCACAATTACAGACAGTGCAGCAATGCATGTGGCACATCTTTTCAGTGTGGAACGAGGGTGTGCCAGATACTTCATCTATTTCTAATTCTCAGGATGAACCTGGTGCACTGGGCAGAGGTGTCACCGTTCCACAGATTTTGATGATAAGCAATATAATTTGGTGTCACCTGAGTGCCCTGGTTAATGAAGAAACCTTGGGGCAAATTCACTAACCAGCAAAAATTCTCCAGCGCTGGCTTTGCGCACATCGCAAAACTTCGCCAGGCGTAAATTCACCTGGACAACGCTAATTTACGAAAATCTGAAGTTGCACACAGGGTACCGAATACTGGCGAAATTACGCCAGCAAAATTACGCTCAGCAGTTCGAAGTTACGCTAGCGTTGGCTAATTAG
Organism: Xenopus laevis; assembly: GCF_017654675.1. Lineage (NCBI taxonomy): Eukaryota > Metazoa > Chordata > Amphibia > Anura > Pipidae > Xenopus > Xenopus laevis. Next base: position 178,830,507 of record NC_054373.1, read on the forward strand.
CAGACGGCGTGCAGTTAAAGTACAATGGCCGTATATGCTGCAGTAAATACATTACACTACACAAGGCCAGGGAACCTTAACAAAATTATATAAAGTTAGAATGCCCTACACATGTGCCCACAATATAGTTTAAGTGCCATATGTTAGCAAATGTAGGGGGGAAGGAGGGTTCCCCAAAAATAAATTTCAGATCTTTTTCAGTCTATCACCCTTTAAAAAGGAAAAACGCCAGCGTTTTTTGGGACTTTTTTTTGAGGAACTCCTATCTACTCTATTGCACTTCACCTGGTCTGAGGTGGCCAAGGCAAGTCTGGCGATAGAAGTAACAGTCAGTAAAATCAAAAACTTTGTGAATTTGCGTAGTAACGCTCTTTTGCCAGACCGAAAATTCGCCTGGCGTTAGAATGCGAAGTTGCGCCAAAGTCTATCTCAAAGTCTATAACGCCAGAGAATTTACGCCAGCTACCGTTAGTAAATCAGCGAAGTGCCGAAATGACGTCACGCTGTCGAATTTTCGCCAGCGTTAGCCACTTCACCCTTTAGTAAATTTCCCCCCTTGGGTCTCAACTTGAGGGAAATGAAAAGTCATGGAAATCTAACAGCTGCATCTTCCAGCAGCACCTGAGAACCTTTAGTTGTCCATGTGATGCTGGAAATTGAATTTCAAAACCAGCTAGGGTTGCCTTAGTGACGGCTCGGGATCGCTTAGTGACTTCGAGTGCATCTGTGCAGTCCAAGCCTCTACTTGATTCAAGTCTTATGATTGGGTGGAACATTCATAAGTGCAGCAAGATGACGCTGTATTTTTTTGCGATTGGAACTCACTACAGATATGGATGTACTGTAGTAATGTTTAAGCAACATCGGCATTTGTGATTTAAGTTTCAATAAGTGCAGAACGGGTTGCTTCAGCGATGGCCTGGGAGGGTTCAATGATTTTGCGCGTATATGTGCAGTCCAAGCCATGACTTGATTCAGAGCTTTTGATTGGGTGTATCTTATACCAAACCCCATTTGCATGGGAATCCATCTTTGGCGTTTACTGTAATGGCGTGAAAATCTAGCCTATTTGGGGTTTCCAAAAATGAAGACACTTATCCCCTTTAAAAAAAGCTTTGGCCGAAATGCGCATTGGGGCGGACTTGCAACAATGTTAAAGTGAGGACTTTAGGATTGAGCAGTGCCATGTGGTTGTTTTCATGGCAGGCTTTTCAATTTTGTGAAATTATATATTTTTGTTTATGTTTGAAGGCAACTGGGGCATTGGGTCTACATTTCTGATGGAATAATATTTATCCCTTACTAGCATTATTTGTATGGGAATTGTATTGATCCCGTAACGGTACAAGGGTACTTTTATAAATGTGATGTTACCTTAACTTACCTCTAATGAAACTAATGGATTGATTCCACATCTAACTCATTGCTGCAATGTCCAGTCTTCTTAGTTTGTTTGTATGTGTATTTTACATTTGGAATAAAGTGTGTTTTAATTAATATATTCTCAATAGTGAGACCCCATTCTCAAGTAATTCTCCGCTACACAGACTCTTCTTTCTTAAAGTATCCTAACCCTACATGGGCATGTTTCTCCCCTAAAATACTGGGTAACAATTATAATTATATTAATGTTGCACCTCCCTGTTTAGTTTTGGGATATCCCTTTGTCATGGCCCAGCTGGATACCAGGAAAACTCCTGGTGGGCCCAGGTATCAGAGAGTCCTCCTGCTAACCCATCCGTTTTCCCAGTATCTTGGTCATTCCTCTTTTCTGTTTAGGAAGAAAGAGGAGTAACGGAGAGAAGGCTAGATGATAATATAGAGAAGTATAATAAAGATAAAAGACTAGGAGAGTAAGGATGAGAAGAGGGAAAATAATGTAGGGAGTAGACCTTTGGTCTAAGGTTTTCTGGTGGGCCCTGACACTGTGCCTGCCCAGTGGAGTTTACAATCTAAGGCCCCTACCACAGTTACAGAGACCAGGGTCAGTTTCATCAGGATCCAACTGGTCTGGCTTTGAAGGAAGTATTGAAGGAAACCAGAGGCCCACACAAACACAAGGAGAACATACAAACTCCTTGTAGATAGTGGCCATGTTGAAACTGAATTGAGGACCCCAGTGCTACCATTCTAACCACTGTATTTGTGCTCAGCACATAGTGAATCTGGGTGCAACTGCTTTCTGTGCACCTAAAGACTACCCTTGTTCTTCTTACTGGTTATAGATCCATTCTCACAACCTATACAGTCGCACAAAACTGCTCCTACACAATCTAGTTTACACAAATGGCAATTTGGGGGCCCTCTACCTATACATCTATGCTGCATTGGGGGTACTTTGTTGAGTAAAGTTGAGCTACAGGCAAAGGTCTCTTTGTATCTGTGAATTGTAGGTACTATATATGCTGTGTTTCTAATTTCCATAACTGGGATAAAATACACTGGATACAACCCCAAATGGCTTAATGGAGCTGGATCCCAAACATGAAATAAAATACTGTTTTTAATCATTTGTAGATAAAAATATAAAGCAAAAAATGGAGAGTGACTGAAATATCCTTAAAACTTTCTTAATCTAGATGCCAATAGGCCCTGTGAATCTTTTTGGATGAATTGACTGAAAGTGCAGAAATTGACACTGGGGAAGCCTGGAGTGTAGTTGACTCCAGTCTCAAAATGCACCTAAATAATTGTAACCCATGAAAAGAAGTCATTTTGACGGCAAAAACCATTTGAACTTTACAGCTCAATAGTATTCAATTTGCATCAAAATACAGCTCAGAATTGCACAGGTTCTGACACAATTACACCAAGCCCCTGGCAGCTGCAATGACCCTGGAGTTATGGGGGAAATCCTGCATTGTGGGTAAGAATTGTTTTGGAAAGCGTAAATAAATGAGCCTTTTTATGTTGCTGATGCACTAATGTTGCCAGTCAAAATGTATGCATTTAAATTTGTGCTTGGCTTTGCCACCAAATCCAAATGGGTTCTGTGAACACAAATCTCCCCTTGTAATAATGTACTGTACTTGCGCTACTAGTTAATGTATTGATAACATTTATTTTATGCCAACAGAATTAATTGTGTGCAAACAGATGCGTTTACTGATGACTGAGTGGATCTTGGAGTTGTTTTATAACCAAGCGGCTGATTTATGGACGACTGATTTTTCTAAACAGGATCAGTTGTTACTTCAATGAGCATTTCACGCCTTTCTTTATTAGGGTTAGTTATGGAGGTGTATGGGGTGTAATTTAAGATTGTGGGGGTGCATAAAATTGCAGCCAGTGGGGATTCATATATCGGAGGGGGAGCCAGGTAACCGGGGCAGTGGAGGATGTTAAGGTCTGAATCTAGGGATTGTAACTCTATGCTGGGGTTTAAAGGGCCTCAGGGTTTTTGAGAGGGTGAAAAACAAGTGATCCCTTCAGCCTTCGAGGGGATTGATTTGGCCAGAAGTTTTACTTTAATGTTAACTATGTAATGCGTAAGGTGGGGCCCTTTTCACCCAAAGGTGCTTGTCTAAGGGGCAGATTTACCAAAGGACAAAGTGAGGAACACTAGTGACTTTTCGCCAGTAGTCACATCTGCAGCGACATCACCAATTCACTAACGGGCGCAGACGTCAATTCACTAGCGAAAGAGACCATCGCTAGCGTTCGTTCACACTATATCGCCAGGCGACTTTTCGCTCTGTTGAATCCACAAATTCACGGATTTTACTGAACGTTCCCTCTTTTGCCAGATTTGACTTCACCACCTCAGACCAGGCGAAGTGCTATAAAGCAGCTACATCCACCTCAATCAGAGGCGGGCCAAACAGGCCAGGCGCCCTAGGCAGCCCAGCCCACCTGCTCGCCCCTTCCTTTCTTCCGTTCCCGGCGCGCAAGCGCAGTAAGCAGGTTCCCGGCGCGCATGCGCAGTAAAGGCGGTCTGTGCGCATGCGCAATAAAGGCATTCACGTTCGCTTCAGCGTGCGGCGCTTACTGAGAACAGATTTCCAGGTGGGTTCGGTCTAGGGGTAGGCAGAAGAGATAGCTGCCCAGCGCCCCCCAATCATTGCGCCGTAGGCAGCTGCCTCTTCTGCCTACCCCTAGTTCTGGCCCTGACCTCAATCTTCACTTACTCATATCCTGTGTGCCGAAAATGCATTAAAGTTCAAAAAAACGCTGGCGACTTTTCCTTTTTTTTAAGCTGGATTGCCTGCAAAAGTCCTAACTTACTTTTTTGGGGGAAACCGGTTTGCTCCAGACATTTTACAACATATGGAACATTCATTTTACAGTGGGCTCATGTGTAGGGCATTATATTAACTCTCTTATCTTTATTAAGGTTCCCTGGACATTTGTAATAAAAACCGGTAACTTCAAGCATTTGCTCCAACATTTATAATAAAGTTGTCCATACAACTTTAAATTACCCGCGGTATGCAAATTGACTTAAGCGCAAGATCACTAGCGAATTTTCACTAGGCACAAACGAAGGCTAACGCATCTTCGCTATGAAATGCTCACACTGCCAAGTAACGATAGCGAAAAGTCACCAGCAGACGAATTTTCGCCTGGCGTAGTGGTGCGATGGGGTTGCTGGCGACAATTCGCCCTTTAGTGAATCTGCCCCAAAGTGTTTTAGACAGAATGGAGAGGATTTTGTGATATGGATTAGACATGCTGCCCGTGTCATGGAATGGTGCTTGACTGTTTCAACCTATTCTGATGCACTGACACATCAAGCTACGAAGCATCATACAATTTAAAAATGTTGCATTTACACAATACACTTTGGGGATTATTTACTAAAATCAGATTTTTTTCTAAAATCTGATTTTTTTCAATTTCTTTCATTAAAAAAAGCTTGACCAAATTCCCATCCACAATTTTACCTTATTTATCATTGAAATAACTTGAAAAACTTGACTTTTCTCCCCAGTCTCCCGATTTTTTCAGAATTTTTTGGATTATCGGGCTAAACCCAGTGCAGACCACAATATCTTCTAATTAGGATAGGGGCGTCCACCATTGACTTATACATGACCTCAAAAGGTTTGAGATGCGGAATTGTATTTTGCAGCATAATAATAATAATAATTTTTTTTTCAAAATTTTTTTTCGTTTTTGCCCCAAAAAACACGATGAGAAAAAGCTGAGTTTTAGTAAATAACCCCCTTGGTGTTACCAATGTCCTGATGGTATGGATCCTTAATTGTTTTACAGTCCCTGCCATCTGCACACTTCCTCCTTATCCTACGTGGCTACTAACCCCTTTAAAGGGGTGGTTCACCTTTGAGTTAACCTCTAGTATGTTACAGAATGGCTAATTTGAAATAATTTTTCAATTGGCCTTCATTTTTCTCGTTTTTGAATTGTTTGTCTTTTTCTTCTGACTCTTTTCAGCTTTCAAATGGGGGGGGGGGTCACTGAACCCATCTAAAAACAAATGCTCTCGGCTACAAATGTATTGTTATGGCTACTTTTTATTAATCATCTTTCTATTCAGGCCTCTCCTATTCATATTCCAGTCTCTTATTCAAATGAATGCTTGGTTGCTAGGGTAATTTGGACCCTGGCAACCAGATGGCTGAAATTGCAAACTGGAGGAGCTGCTGAATAAAAAGCTAAATAACTCAAAAAAACACAAACCCTTTAATGATTTCTCAAAGGAGCCGAGGGCTAATGCACATCCATGGGGCCCTCCAAGTTGGCTTAGACTTGGCCGAGACCTGTCTGCCCTGCACTGTTATTTCCTTTTACTATTGGTATCTGCGCTTGTGTAATGTATCACAGTGTCTAGAACTGAGCGAGTACAGAACCATTAGGGATGAATCAGTTAATAAGTGGTTCAGCAATAGGATGATCTGCACCAGATATTCTCCTAATTATCCATTAAAAAAGAAAATATCCAAGTCTGAAAGGTTGAATAGTCTGGAAATGGCGACTGGGCTGTATCAATAAATCACGGAATCATTATTGTTTTGCAGTCGTCATCGTTGTGTTGATAAATGATGTGCTTGCTCTTGTAATCCTACATTTACTTCATTGTCTGGTCGTGCTGAAACAATTCATCATGAATATATTCTTTTAGCAATTCATAATGAGCTGCATGAACACTAGGGCAAATTTGCTGGCTATTTATCAGCAGGCAATGTGGAGAAATCTTCTTTATCTTCTGCACATCATCTACACTCAGCCTTAGGGCTTCATTTTGTTATAAAAGTGCAAGAGTGCTAAGGGCCCTTCTACCCTTAGAGCCCCATTCAAACAGCACTTGGGACTATCCCTGCCATTGATCTGCACTGCAGTTTGGACAGGTGCAAGGAACCCCAATTCTGCAATAAACCCTCTGCCTAAATACTCTCCCTTGTCACAGCTCAAGGCAATTGTCCTACCCCAACTGAAAGAAAACTCTTTCCAGTTCCTCGGTTCATCTGCCTCCATCTATCTGGGTGCACATTATTCGTAACTAAACTAGCAGATCTCTAACCAAACTGGGCTCTGGGTCAGTTTGGAATCATCTGATCATTTCCAATAGATATCTAGACAATTTTTGCCTAAATATTGGTTGGACAGACCATCAAGAAGGTCAATAAGCTTCTGCAAGTGTAGAGTTGTATTGGCTTATGAATGGCCAACATAACTCTGCCCAACTCTTATTCCCCTGAGATGTACAGGTATGGGACCTGTTATCCAGAATGCTTGGGACCTGGGGTTTCCTGGATAAGGGATCTTTCCGTAATTTGGATCTCCATTTTAATATATAATTTAAAAATGAAATCAACCAAATAGGCTGGTCTTGCCTACAATAAGGATTTTGAGATAACTTTTAGTATGATGCAGAAAATGATATTCTGTGACAATTTGCAATTGGCTTTTATTATTGAAGGTTTTTGAGTTATTAAATTTTTTATCCAGCAGCTCTTCAATTTGCATCTTAACCAATCTGGTTACTAGGGTCCAAATTACCCTAGCAACCATGCATTGATTTGAATAAGAGGCAGGAATATGAATAGGGGAGGCCTGAATAGAAAAATCAATAATAAAAAGTATAACAATACATTTGTAGCCTTACAGAGCATTTGTTTTTTTAACACCAAGACTAATTAAACTTTGAAACCGCACAGAAATAACTTACTGAAACTCCTCTTGCGCTCCTCTTCAGAAAAGGCGACACATCGAAGATCCATCATGTGTTGCAGGGGCGTAACTATAGAGGAAGCAGACCCTGCGGCTGCAGGGGGCCCAGGAGATATAAGGGCCCCATGAGGCTCTAGTTCATATACAATTTCAATAAATATTGATAAAACAGGACAACCTCTGGATATGTTGGGGGCCCTAAAATTAATTTGCTGTGGGGCCCAGTAACATATAGTTATGCCACTGATGTGTTGATTGATTTCTCCTCCCAGGCTATCTCCTTTTAAGAAAGGCAGGGAGAAGAAATCGAATGCTGCATGATGGATCGCCTTTTCTGAAAAGGAGAAGTTATTTCTTAATAAAGGGTTGTGCGATTTTGAAGTTTAATAAGTCTTGGTGGTTTTTTTATGTGGTATACTAACAAATTTTTTTAACTTTTTTTTTTAAGTTACTGGTCCTTTAAATTATGAAGGTAGAATCTCAAGTTGGGGTTGTTTTCTCTGGAAAAAAGGCGCTTGCGAGGGGACATGATTACACTTTACAAGTACATTAGAGGACATTATAGACAAATAGCAGGGGACCTTTTTACCCATAAAGTAGATCACCGTACCAGAGGCCTCCCCTTTAGACTAGAAGAAAAGAACTTTCATTTGAAGCAACGTAGAGGGTTAATCACAGTCAGGACAGTGAGGTTGTGGAATGCACTGCCGGGTGATGTTGTGATGGCTAATTCAGTTAATTTTTCATCATAATTGGGATTCGGCCGAATGCTACTGCCTGCTTCAACATATGCAAATTAGGGGCGGGGAGGGGAATCGCTTGACTTTTTGTCACAAAACAAGGAAGTAAAAAAAGTTTCCCCCTTCCTATCCTTAATTTGCATATGCAAATTAGGATTCAGATTTGGATCAGTAATCATCATTTTTTACATAGGAATCGAGGGTTTGGCTGAATCCAAAATAGTGGATCCATAGTGTATATATGGATGGTGGGTTTCATTTGAAGTGGTTGAACTTGAACTTGACTTTGGTCTTTTTTTGACCCAATCTAACTATGTAATTATTTTTTACCACTGGATAATTCTGAGCTTTCTGGATAATGGGTTATCAGATAACGGAATCCATACCTGTCCAAATCCTCTCTTATTCAGCATTTCATTCTCTTTCACTCTGCAGCATGAACACTGTCCAAAATAGGCCTTTTATAAACAAAAAATAAAGTACAGTACTTTCCTGTAAAGCACATATCCCAGATCAATTAAACTGATTCCCAACCCAGGGGCACGCATGGAACTTAGCACTAAACAAGAAGGATGGGGAACCTACATCCAAAAAAATCCCAATAAATATTTGTATAACTGGGGACAGATATTTGCATCATTTTGATTTTCATTGCTGTTTAGTGGTTAGAAAACAATTTGGGAGGATTTCAGAGCTGAGATTTTGTACATATTACAATTTGCCCAGAGGACTGATTTCACAGCATGCGACAGAATTGCTCACCGTGAGCTATAAAAACTAATATCAGAGCCGAGCAATTATAACCTAATGAGGTACAGCCAGTGTTCTGAAAGTATTTTGGGAGAAAGTCCTTAAAAAGAGAGAATGCTGGATCACTGAGTCTATAAATAATGCAGTAACTCAATGCATTAGGGCTTGTTTTCTAGTGAAAAGACCAAACTATGGGAACAGTTGGTCATATTTTCTTTACCCACATTGCACCATTCTGTCACCGAAATCTACCACTGTCCAATCAGATACAAAACTGCAATCAGACAGATGTCGGAGGAGCAAAGATTTACCCAAGTGCACTGGACGTGCATTAAATAACCTTCAACTGAGTTTGATTCAAGGAGTAATGCAGGTGTTACCTACTGGGATCCCTTGCACTGCATTCCACACCTTCTACCCAACTCTAAGCTGCAACTGGCCTTCTAGGGCACATCACAAGTATAAATGAGAGCTATTAGGTCTAAATGAGGTGTGTTCTACTACTGAGGTTGCTGGGGGCCCAGGAGTAAAGGGGCCCAGTGATGTCCTAATAAATGAGCAATTTTAACATATCTTGGTAGAATAGGCCAATTTATCAATATTTTGGCGGCCCTAAATTGAATTTGCTGTGGGGCCCAGTAAAATCTAGTTATGCCACTGGGTGTGTTTGCTGCTTCCATGGATGTAACTCTAACCCTATGTATAAATAAGTCCTACTATTCCTTATTTCCGCAGCAGGTAGCCGGAAATGTTGTTTTTTAAATTTATTTATATATATAGGCACAAAAGGCTGCGTCACCTAAAGCCCTGGGCAAGAGTGTTTATATTAATATATAATACTGACAGCTAGAACGTTACTATAAGGGCTAGTCCACACGAGGAGATTCGGGGAGATTTTGCCGCCTGGCGACTAATCGCCTCGTCTTTTGAGTGACTATCTCCCTGAACTGCCTCAATGTTTTTCCCCATAGGCTACAATGAAACTCGCCTGCGCTGATGCGTTTTCAATAGTCATCCAAAGTTGCAACGTGACTTTGAGGTCAGTAATCCTACAGGGGACACAATTCTGGGGTAACACTTAGCAGGGGGGAGGCAGGGAGTGGGGGCAGTGGGAACTTTTGCCTAAAGGGAGGTTTAGTTCTCCTTTAAGGTGGCTAATGGGAGCTGCCTGAATGGTAAAGGAAATTTCTGGGGAAGGGAAGGGAAGGAAGAAGATTACTGAAGTGTCGGAAGATGGTGCCCGTGAGCTCCGCTGTGATGACTCTGCATGTGCAGTAAGTGATCCAACAGAGGACACAATTTTGGGGTAACACTTAGCAGGGAGGAGGCAGGGAGGGGGGCCAGTTGGGACTTTTGAGGGTTGAATTCTCCTTTAAAGGGGTTGTTCACCTTTGAGTTTACCTTTAACTAAAATGAAGAGAGTGATATTCTGAGCCATTGGTTCTCATTTTTTATTATTTGTGTTTTTTTGAGTTATTTAGCTTTTTATTCAGCAGCTCTCTAATTTGCAATTTCAGCAATCAGGTTGCTAGAGTCCAAATGACCCTAGCAACCATGCATTGATTTGAATAAGAGACTGGAATATGAATAGGAGAGGCCTGAATAGAAAGCTGAGAAATAAAAAGTAACAATAACAATACATTTGTAGTTTTACAGAGCATTTGTTTTTAGATGGGGGCATTGAGAAAAGGGCAAATAATTAAAAAGCTATGAAAAAAAAATAAATGTAGGGAATTAGTGCAAACTCCTTGATCTTATCCCTGTCAGGGCAGTAGCCCAGAGTCTGTGTCTGTGTGCTGTAAGCTGTTACCTAGCAACCAGATATTCAGTGATCTCAGTGCAACAGGAAGTGACACAGCAGCTAGTGAGTGGCTGGTAGGAAGAGGAAGTCACAGAGACTGGCAAAAGAAGAGAGCCTGGCATAGAGAGGTGCATGGTGGACAGAGAAAGAGGCCAGAGAGCTGCTGGTGGGCCCAGAAAGCTGAGAGGCTGCACCACAAGTATTCATGGAGAGACAGAGAGTGTGAAAGGAATCCAGACTGGAGGAACAAACAGCAGGAGATTCCTATCTGAGCCTGAAGACAGATCTAAAGTATCCAAAGAGGATTTGTGAGTATCCTGTTTAAAGGGACAGTACCCTAAAGAGGCGCTGAAGATAAAAAGACTGTTATTGAAAGGACATTAAAGGACTTTGCTCTTTTAGTTAGCTAGACAGCTTTGTGCTAGCAAGTTAGTTAGTGAGGCCCTATTGCCACTGGTTAGGAGTGCTGCATGTACTAGTTGGCCATTTATTTTATGATAAACCGTTATTCAGTTTAACCAATACTATGTGTGTTATTACTGTATTCCTAGTGGGGCCTCCCGTTGGTGCATTCCCGGATCCCACTAGGTGGAGGCACTACACTAGTAAGTACCAGGAACCCAGTCTCTCCCCATACCACTGCGTAGTGGCTCAGGTTTGTCCCGTGTCATCAGGTAAGCGCCACACGTGGAGTGTAACACCGACAAAGGGGTGTCGAAAGGGTTACATAAAAAAGAAAATGTAAGGCAAATTATGTAGTACATTACTGTAATGCAGCTAACCTTCAAAAATACTGCAATGAAATAACCTAGAACATTACTGTAAGGCAGCTCACCTAGAACATGACTATTTTGGCAGCTAATTCCCAGGCAGGCAGTGCAGGCACCATTATTCGCATATCTCAAGTCAACAAAATAATTTTACGATTTAATAAATCCAGTCATTTCTCCGGTGCTGGAAATGTGATTATACTGTACATCATGTGATAGAATTCTGGATTCCAAACCCTATCACATTTAATTTAGCTTTTTATCCATCTTCATTGCCTTCTATCATAGAAAAGCCTTTCTTTCCATTGTGATGGCACAGAAGCCTATTTCTATTTCTGGACATTAAGGGATTAAATAACAGCCATATCTGAGAAGTGTTAATGAAAAGATTGATTTTCCTTTATAAGCTGCCCAACAGAGAGGCAATTTCTGCCTTAAAGACTAACAGAATTATTTACAAATGAGTTAAAAAGAAAAACTCTATACAGTTTTGCAGTTTCAAAGATAAAGGGTTATTTACTGAAATCCAAATGTACAGTATCTCATATTTAATTTTAAAAACCACAACCAAACTCCCATGCTCAATTTGACCTTATTTATTAATAAAATAACACAAGTTAATCAGATGGCGGAAAGCCTCCATGAAGTTGTGTGAAAAACCCGAATCACTTGAATTTTTCAGGTTTTTTTCCCGAATTGCTCAAATTTTTCAGGCTTTTTTCCTGAATCGCTAGATTTTTTGAGTTTTTGCCCGAAAACCCTTAAGAACTAAGATTTTCAGGCTATACCCACCAAAGACCCTGATAATTAAATTTGGGATTGGTGCCTCTCCCATTGACTTAAACAAGACCTCAAAAGGTCTGAGATGGCGGATTTTCGGATTCTGTTTTTTTGCAGCATTGATTTTTTGAGGAAAGGCCACCAAGGCCCTGGCCTAGGGCGGCAGGATTTTAGGGGGCGGCATGCTGCCCAACCACTGATCATGAGATACAATAGTTTTTAAAATCTTCCATGCGCCAAACCCCAGTGCTTCCGGCCTGATGATGAAAATATGTGCATCAATGAAGGGGAGGGGATAGAGGTGACGAATGGCAGTGGGCCTAGGGTGCCCGCTATGTAAATCCAGCCCTGAGTAAATTACCCCTGCTACCAGCTTAAGGTGTAATGTAAAGCATTGGTGCAACTACTGGTGGGTGCAAGGGGGGCGATCGCATCCAGTCCCGCACCATTGGGGCCCACCAGAGCCGCAATAAGTTATCCTAGGCACTAGGGACAGGGACTTATTTTGCCATGGGGGGCCCTGCAGGTGCCGTGGGTTCACATTCTGCACCCAGGCCTGCTCCTTGCTAATTATGTCACTGATGTAAAAGGCAATAGCGGCAGAACAACAGAGGAAAGAGACCCCATGGTTGTGGGAGGACTGAGGGCCTGGACCTTATGGTCTGCTGCATAGAATCCCCCTCCGAAGATTTTTTCAGTAGGGAGGGCCAGGAACAGCTAGTTATGCCACTAGTGGGCACCATGTCCTCCTATTCTGCAATACTTAATGAACTGGCACAATCATTTTCCAATATTTGCCCCTGCCAGTATTTTACCTGCCGTGCCATAGTAAACAACCAATACCTATAACCACAAATCTGCAACACCCTACTAATGAACATGTCCAGCTTACCATGCAACACACCTTGAAACTATGGCTATTCTCATGTATATTGTTGGAATCTTTGATTATTGTATTGATATTGAAAATTGGCTGGATGTGGGGGAGGGGGGTTTAGAACACCCGTACCTTAAATAAAAATATATCACCCGTGGGGTGAGTGTGGAAGCTGTTTATATCAAGCAAATTAAAATATTTTTCTCCTTGCAGGATTCCTGGTTTGCATTAGGTCAGTATTTCTTAAAACAGTATTTAATTCAGTATTTTCTTGAGGTCAGCATTCCAGTGGGTCTAGTTATGACTATGGAAGCAATGTAATAATAATAATTAGGCTAAAGTGTGTAAGCCTTTAGAGGGATACAGTTTATGCTCTGAAAGAAAAGAATTGCCTTAATCTGCCCATTCCTTTTCCCATTCATTTGTTGGGACTGCCACCTTTTAGCCTAAGAATCGAGGTAAATCGGGTGTTTGGAGTGGCCCATGGGTGGAGAATACATCCCATGGGCTACAGTCCTATTTGTCATTTCAGTAGTGGTCTGGGTGTTGTTGATAATTACTGTATATCTGGTTTTCTGGAAAGAACCTCTGGCCTAAGACAATCAGATTGTACCTTAATAACTGATAAAGCAACTTTGTCCAACCATTTGCCTTTTGTCTATTGTAAGACCAGCATCATGCTAAGCCAATGGCTAACAGAGAATGATTGAAACTTTACAATGGCTTGACAATGCTGGAGATACACAATGGTGTCATGGCTATACACAATGCCATGTTAAGTATTTGGGAGCAAAAATGAGGAATTTAGATTTATCACATTCGTACCTTTGCAGACGTTTCATACCAAGCCACAAAACCATGTTCCTTGCAAAACTGGTCCATTTTGGTGAAATGGTTCTTAAAGTTATCTTTTCCCTGGTCACATTTGTTGGCTAGAAGCACAGCCGATACTGGCGCCCCATTTGAAAGAGTCAATTTGGAGTCTAAATCCTCTTTCCACTTTGCCACCGCTTCAAAGGTCGCCGGCCTTGTGACGTCGAAGACGATAAACGCGCCGACTGCTTCTCGGTAGTAGACTCTTGTCATGTTTCCGAATCTTTCTTGGCCTAAAAAAAATATTTTTGCCATATTATTAGAACTTTTCTTTGTTTTTTTATAGGGATAAAGATATGAAGTTTACTTTAAAGGTTGAAGAGTAAGGAGATAACTAGTGTAAAGCACAAAGTGGAGAACTTGGACTGAAGCAAAGTCCAGCTAACCAATGTTTTTGCCGGTGGTCTTAAAATGATGAAACTGCAGATGTAACCAGTTAATTCTGAAGCATTTAATGGACTGGAACAAAATTTGGCAACTTTGTGCATAACCCGGAACTACTGTACATACATAGCACTTAGCTAAAGTCTAGAGCAGTGATCCCCAACCAGTGGCTCATGAGTAACATGTTGCTCTCCAACCCCATGGATGTTGCTCCCAGTGGCCTCAAAGCAGGTGCTCATTTTTGAATTCCAGGCTTGGAGGCAAGTTTTGGTTGCATACAGTGGTGTAACAAAAATTTTGAAGGGGCCCAGTGTGCACAGTAACAGTCCCCCCTCCGTCGCTTGAGCAAAATTTCTTTAAGAAGTTGCGAAGGGAGGTTTTTAGTACCCTTAGGCCCTAAGGGTGTGTGGGCCCTGGTCCAATCGCACAGCTGCTTCCCTGGTCGTTCCGCCACAGTTTTTTTCTATTTTTTGCCATTATAAAGCACTAATTTCAAAGCTGGTCTATGTTCACTGAACATACCTCCCCCTTGTTTACAGCTCCCTATCTACCTTTAAACAACAAACAAACAAACGTCTCACTCATCTAAGCAGCAGCCCTTGTGCTGCTCATTATTAGGGGTTTCTCAGTGGACTGGTAATTCGTTTTATCAGCACAGGAACACAGAAGTCACAGGAAGTGCTAAAGTCAAACTGTCTTTATATTCTTGTTTAGTGCCAGAAATAATAGAAACCATAGACATTTCTTTATTAAAACAATAGACAAAAATATACTAAGCAGAAGCCCTATTCATTCGGCTAATTTTGAAAAGAGGTGTATACTGTACCTTTACTACCATATAATGGATTTGAATAGAATGGATTATGCCTATAAAGTGTGTGTAGGACAGAACTGCTAGTGGCCCAGTAAAAGGTTTTTTATCAGTAAGTGGTGGTTGGGTGAATTACTGTACGAGGCCCAAAAATTTTGCTTGGATTTTAAGCCTCTCTCCTTGCAGCACATGCCCTATGATTAAGGGAAGGTGTTCCCGAAACGCGTAAGGTCTATGTATCCTTGCAGTTTTCTACAATAAAAACCTGCTTTTTACCGGAGTGCCGTCCTCCTGTTCGTATATTACTGTTGGCAGTGGGGACACTGCGGACTGAGCACCCGGCACTACAGAGGAACAGCTAAGTGGTGGTGAGTTGAAGCGGTCCTTTTCGTTTCTGAGAGATGCCCAATAAACAACTCATGGGTTTTATAATGGATAGGAAACTGGAATAATTCAGGTAAAAATGTCATTGTAAATTGATTGCTTAGTGATTAGTGCTGCCTGGCAACACTGGAGTTCTAGGTTAGAGTTTGTATGTTCTGCATTGGTTTTCTCTGGGTGCTATGGGTTATCTCTCAGGCTCCTAAAACATACACTCAGGTTAGTTGGCTTGTTAGTTGGTCATGTGTCAATGAGAAAGGGACCGTACATTGTAAGTCCTGCTGGCCAGTGTCAGGGATAGGAAGGGGGCACTGAGGAGGAGAAGGAAGGGAAGGGGAATCCTTCAGGCAGGGGCTACACTGTGTTGACAGGAACAAGATGACAAGGATGTAGCGTCGGGGTCAGAGCGATTAAGGATGTTGTGGACTATGTACTTGATGGAATGGAGCAGGAATGGTGTGGGAGAAGCTGCAAAATAAGGAACAGATCAGGAATGGCTGATGAACATTGCAGGAAAGGAGAGGATGGAGCAGGCAAAGACCACGACTGGAACAGGAATGACAAAAGCAGTCAGGAGCTGAACAAGAACAAGGCATAGGATAGGGAAAGAGCAGAATCAGAGCAGGAGGCAAGGCAGGAAGACAGGACAGAAAGGGCAAGAACCAGGAGCAGGGAACAGGACACAAACTAGGCAAGGTAAGAGCTAGAGAACCCAGATCTAGGGCCAGTGATTCAGTGCTTAGAGTAGGCCAAGGTTCATGCACTGGTGGTGAGGAGGGCTGGTCTTACATAGGGCAGGATCAGACCTGATTGGCTTACCCCAACCCACCAATTAGGCTGCTGCTGGCAATAGGCAGCAAAGGCCAGGTGATAGATGCTCACCTGGCCCAATGGGTAAGGCATAGAGCCAAAAACCCAAAGTTCCCTCGTTCAAATCCCAGCAGAACCTTACAGACAGGGACTGAGTATGTTGATGTCCCCGGCACTTTACATAAAAATCTAGTTCATATGAGGTTTGCACTGTGTGCTGTTGGTGCATCTCATGATCACAGAGAGTGAGTTTATCAGATGGGCTGTTGTATCATGTGCCTCTCTAACAATGTTCCCTTTATGGAGGATTCTGCAATATCTCTCAGACAGTATGGCCTCCAGCTCTCCTCTCTGTGTATCCATCAGCCATCCCTTCTTTCCCGCATCATTCATCCTTTGCAGTGTCATCCTTAGCAGTGCTCAATATAATTTCCTGCGTATACTACCCGTCTATTATATACATGCATGTGCTGTGCTGGCTGAGCTCCGGGAGGGTCAGAGAAAGTTCTCAATTATATTTGTGCAAACAAAAATGATCAGTGAACAATTTGTTTTAATATCTTTCGGCTACTGACCACAATGGAAACCAACTTGAAACACAAACACATGGAGCCCAAAAGGGATTCTTTAGGTGCCATTGGTATATTTTCTTTAAGTGCAAACTCTTGGACATGGGAGTGCCACCTAAATCAATAGGGAAAGATGCCATGTATATTGTTGCCCAATCCATCATTGCATTAAATATTATGATGATTAGAAAAATTAGTAATTGTCATGAGTGCAGGCGGCTTTTAACTTTAAAGGGCTTATTTATTAAACTCCGAATGCCAAAAACCTGAAAAAAAGTGTGTTTTTTTTACTATAAAATTTACATTTTTATTGGAAAAAAACCCCACACATTTTTCCGGATTTTATTATATCCCGAGGATGGAAAAAGTCTAAATTCAAAAATCCGGCATCTCAGACCTGCCAAAGGTTGCATATATGTCAATGGGAGAAGTCCCAAAGATATCTTGATCTGTGCTAGTTTTCGTGCAATAATCTGAAGACATTTCGTGTAGAAAATCGGAAAAATTTGCAGATTTATTTTTTTGGATTTTTTTCCCGCAAATACATTTTTCGGGAAAGTGTATTGATAAATAAGGGGAAAAAAACCCATGCAGATTTGGTCAGAGTAGTTTTCAGAAAATATTGAGATAAATTTGGAATTTGATAAAGGGGCCTCCAAGAGACGAATCTCCCCCGGAACCCCTCTGGATGCCCTCCAGCGCCAAAAAAGGCGGGGGAGATGGGGGGTGGCAGCCACTAGCTGACTCAGGGCAGCACAGGGTCCAGGATTGTTGCCACTCATAGGGCAGTTTTTTCTGATTGTACACAAAGAATGCTTGCCTTAAAGCAAGAAAGATCTGCTGTCTGGAAAAGTACTTGTGTCCATACCTGCCCCTTTGGCACCACTGCTCTGCTCTGATGCATTTCATGCAACCGTGCAACACATTCCATAATTATTGTCAGTCTGAACTTGATGGTTATTCCAGGGTTGTGTCATTTGCTGCAACTGACTTGTGGCAAGTGAACCAGCCGTTGTGTGCCGGACGTTTTAACACAAAAGCAAGCGGTAATGCATGCCCCCACTTGTGTGAGATTGACCTAAATAGTTGATAATTTCCGTGCATGTTGGTGCACCACAGTCAAGTCACCATCTTACAGGGCCCCTGCAGTATTACTGGAATTCTAGTATTAAAAAACTGCTTTGTGGCTTTAAAAAAAAATACAACAATTTGCGCCAAAGTTTGTACAGGTAGGGGATCCATTATCCGGAAACCTATTATCCAGAAAGCTCAGAATTACGGGAAGGTTGTCTTCCATAGACTCCATTACAGGTATGGGATCCCTTATCCGGAAACCCGATATCCAGAAAGCTCCGAATTACTGAATGGCTGTCTCCCATAGACTCCATTTTATCCAAATAATGCAAATTTTTAAGAATGATTTCCTTTTTCTGTGTTATAATAAAACAGTAGTTTGTACTTGATCCCAACTAAGATATAATTAATCCTTATTGGAAGCAAAACCATACTATTGGGTTTATTTAATGTTTAAATGAATTTCTAGTAGACTTAAGGCATGAAGACCCACACTACGGAAAGATCCATTATCCGGAAAACCCCAGGTCCCGAGCATTATGGATAACAGGTCCCATACCTGTATATCCAAAAAAAATCCAAATTTTTAAAAAAAGAATTTTTTTTTTCTGTGTAATAATAAAACAGTCGCGTGTACTTGATCCCAACTAAGATATAATTAATCCTTATTGGAAGCAAAACCAGCCTGTTGGGTTTATTTAGTGTTTATATGATTTTCTAGTAGACTTAAGGTATAAAGATCCAAATTATGGAAAGATCCATTATCTGGAAAACCCTCAGTCTCATACCTGTACATTTCTCTATGTTTGGAAAGAAGCCTTTATAGCTTAACCTAATGTGCCCAATTGTGCATGACGGATATGGGACAGGACACTAATAGGTGCATGGGAACCCTGAAATTAACTCCTGCCTTCAAGAGCTGTTGCTTGCAGGGTTCCCTTTTCATGTTGCACCTACACACATTTCACTTTCAGCCAGTGAGTCTCATTCTTGTGCTGTTATTGACATCGCATTCCAGAAGTGACTTTATAGCCACAAAAAAAAAGTGCCAGTTGCCCATTGTTTACCAAAATGGGAATTTTAAACCGAATTGCCACCTTGGGCATGACCTCCCCCGCGCATGTGTGCGCACGTGCATACCTTTTTGGACGCGACCAGGGTCCGGAGACAGAGATCGGGGGAAACAAGAAAAGGGAGTGGGTCTGGCCCGGTGGGGCCCCACCGACCCAGTCCGACCCTGCAAGCAGCACAGTATTCATGGGGAAGATATGGGCCAATGGGCAGCAACCATGGTGAAGGGGAGGGGGGGGAGAAATAATTTTGGTTCCTGTTTTGCCCTGTGCACCGTGACCCTCAGCCCCCTATCTGTGGGAGAACACTTATAAACTGCATTCAACATTTTGCCCAAATAAATGTTATAAACATGGGTGTGAAATAAATGCCATGTTTATAAATGTCATGCACTGCGATAACAGAACTGATCTATTACATACAGCTAATCAATGTATTTCCATGATCATTAAATATGAATCATTACTTTGTTACTGAGCGACAACCATCTCATTAGTCCCTTTATCTTGGAACCAGGGATTACACATAACTAATGTCATTTTATTATATTTGCCTCAATATAACGATCAGTGCAGAATTCACCCTATTATATATTCGGAGTTGATATTATCTAATGGGACCACGGCTTCCGGAGGACTTTGCTTTCCAGTCCTGCATTATAGTATAAAACGTAATTTATTTTAAATCCTAAATCAGTGATTCCTTTCATCGGTGCATTTAATCTTTCTCACGTGCAACACCAAAGGCAAGGAATGTGCACTCTCCCTGTGTCACACTTTCCCAGTCTCACACAATAAGAATTCTGATGGTGTATTATGTATTGTAGGGGTTCCAAATTATTCTAAAATAAACTCTCCCCTGCAGCTGTCAGTGTATAGCGCTTCTCTGCTATAGAACCATGGACGCTCTCTGGTGCCAATGGGGGTAAGTCTGGCCCACAGACCAAGCAGTTATGATATTGGATCATGGGGGATGAGCAAATACCGTATATACTCGAGTATAAGCCGAGTTTTTCAGTCCCCAAAATATGCTGAAAAACTCTACCTTGGTTTATACTTGGGTCAAGTGCAAAAACGGTCGCTGGCGCCTAAGAATAGTCGCCGGCGTCCAAGAATAGTCTCCAAGAATAGTCGCCGGCGTGCAAGAATAGTTGCCGGCGTCCAAGAATAGTCTCCAAGAATATTCGCCGGCGTCCAAGAATGGTCGCCGGCATCCAAAAAACGAGACGCCGGCACCTCCAATGGGAGCAGAAACCCTCAATTTTTTGATTGAAACTTACCAGAAGCTGCTGCATTTCTCACCCTAGGGTTATACTCGAGTCAATAAGCTTTCCCAGTTTTTGGAGGTAAAATTAGGTACCTCGGCTTATACTCGGGACGGCTTATACTCGAGTATATACGGTAACCGTTTGATTGGATCTAAAGGGCACCTGGAGCTCTCACCCATTCCCACACCAGGTGACACTGGCAGGTGAAATTGCCTCATTGTACAAACCCGAAACATTACTGCACCAATACCAGTCGTGCAACTGAGCGCTTGTCCCACTGCACTTGTTATTATCAGAAATTACAAACACATGCGAGATGTCATTAATCTCAGTTAATTAAAGGAGTAACTGATCTGCTAAGTAGTGCTGGGATTTCTCTGCAGCTATGAAGACATTCTCCCAGGGGTATCATATAAGATTTCAGTTTTTTTTATTATAGGATTCTGTTGCTCTGAATCTAATCCAGCACATGCCATGAGTAATGCAAGGAAATTAGTATTGCATGTGTTGAACCACATTTGAGCGTGTGGCTTCTGGGACAGAGATATGGTTGGCACATGATAGATAATAAAGTAGACCCCTGGGAAAAAGTACTAAGGGGGCCCTATATTAGCTGGCCTTTACCATTGCAACTATTCAGAATAGTATTTATCTTCTTTGTGAAGCAACCTGTTGTCCATTCCTGGATTCCAGGCACAGCTCCTGCATTACTGTGTATTTGTAACCCACACGCCCAACAGAGGGTGGTTATGTCCCATGTCAAAAATAGGTGCCACAGTCAGAGTTCCAAGATAGATAGATAGATAGATAGTTAGATAGATAGAGAGATAGATAGATAGATAGATAGATAGATAGATAGATAGATAGATAGATAGTTAGATAGATAGATAGAGAGATAGAGAGAGAGAGAGAGAGAGAGAGAGAGAGGAGAGAGAGAGAGGAGAGAGAGAGAGAGAGAGAGATAGATAGATAGATAGATAGATAGATAGATAGATAGTTAGATAGAGAGAGAGAGATAGATAGATAGATAGATAGATAGATAGAGAGAGAGAGAGAGAGAGAGAGAGAGAGAGAGAGAGAGATAGATAGATAGATAGATAGATAGATAGATAGATGATAGATAGATAGATAGATAGATAGATAGATAGATAGATAGATGATAGATAGATAGATAGATAGAT
Organism: Xenopus laevis; assembly: GCF_017654675.1. Taxonomy (NCBI): domain Eukaryota; kingdom Metazoa; phylum Chordata; class Amphibia; order Anura; family Pipidae; genus Xenopus; species Xenopus laevis. Next base: position 178,851,777 of record NC_054373.1, read on the forward strand.
AGACAATAGATAGATAGACAATAGATAGATAGACAATAGATAGATAGATAGATCGATAGATTTTCTTTGCATCTGTTTAGGCTAATAGGAGCCAATATTCCTAAAAGAACAAACAAATGGTGAAGACACACAGTTTGTTCCTCAAATTGTTACATGGGTTACATTATACCAACTCCCTCAACTGAGAGTTATGCAGTCCAAGCACATTTGCCTTAATTGCATTTTGGGTCAAATTCATCGAATCTGTATACTGTATACTTCACAAAGAATAGAACAACTCAATTTAAGAACAACTGCAAGAAAAACAGAACTTATTTTAGTGAACTTATTGATGTCACGGTAGAGTAATGTCTTCTTCTCTATGATCCCATGCAGAATTTACAGTATGTTGAGAAGCAGTATTTCCATGATGACACTCAGGGTTGCCTTGGGTTTTGATCATCTGTACAAATGAATTATCCTCAGCTGAACCTGATTTTAGCAGTCAGGCTAGGTCAGTGCCTCAACTTAATGTGTCAGGCTGAAAAACGAGCTTCCCGGGAGAGAACTTCTTGAATATAAAACAATAAAACATGTGCGCTTCCCATAAACGTATTTATTTTAATAATGCCATTATTCTATAGAAAGTCCTTGGAGGTTAATAGTAAAAGCACATGCTGAAGCCACATCAACACAAGCTGGAAGCTTTCCAGAATAGGTACAATGACCAATGACAAGAAGAGTGCTCCAATGTCCATCTAGTACAGTGGTCCCAACCAGAGCAACATGTTACTCACCAACCCCCTGGTTGTTGCTCCCAGTGGCCTCAAAGCAGGGGCTTATTTTTGAATTCCAGGCTTGGAGGCAAGTTTTGGTTGTAGAAAAACCAGATGTACTGCCAAACAGAGTCTCCCGTAGGCTGCCAGTCCACATGGGGGCTAACAAATAGTCAATCATAGCCCTTATTTGTCACTCTAGAGACTTTTTCGTGTTTGTGTTGCTCTTCAGCTCTTTTTACATCTGATAATGGTGATGATGATGTTGTTCATGGCTTAAAAAGGTTGGGGATCCCTGAGTAGTTCCCAAACTGTGGATCTGGGAGCCAAGCCTGAAGGTTAACTTGGGGAATTTGGGGGAGAATAAAATCAGCTCTCATAGATACACCTGAAAGCCCACCTTGAAAGTCGGTTATGGTAAAATCTGGGGGCAAACATTTATTTGTTCTAGATATACTTGTTACTGTGGTTGAAGGGCTGATACGCCAATGTTTCCCTACATCTGTGACCTTGCTATGAAAAAAGAGGTGCCCTGACCAAATAACGGACCGTAAAGTTGGCAATGAAGTGAAACTCTAGGAGGAGCATGGTCAGCAAGATGGCAGAGGTTCTCCTACACAGCTGGAGAATGCACAGAAAGGTGGAGCAGCAGTAGATGCTCTTTTTGTCAACATTGCCCCATCCCAGCCACCTTTAGCCACCAATAGAATTACATGGTGGAGACACAGGCAAACTAAATGCACAGTGAGAAGGATCTTAACAGCAGAGAAATCCCAAATATGTTTCACTACGAGTGGCTCATTCTAGCACAAGAAATGTGTAACGTGCTTGTACAGATTACTGTGCCGCTATAATCCCACTGGGAATTTGTAAAAGTCTGGGAAAAAAACTACTACTAATCCTGGACAAACTTTCATTCACAAGTTTACTGAATCTAGTGGGGAGGGGTTGGGGTTCCCTAGTGAGAAAATTCAATTTCTTCCATGTTTTCTCCATTTTTCTGTAAAATGCTCCTAAAACATCTTAAAGCATAATATAAAACGTAATATTCACAATTACTCTGGAACTGTGGGGGAACAACTGCTCTGTGGGTAAGACATGTGGCAAACTGTGTCTTTGCACTTTGCCCCCAAACTCTACTGCAGAGGTACATGGCATGTAACCCAAGGTCTACTGCTGCATTCTCTTGCAATACTTGGAGGATGAATGCAAAAACTTGTCAGGGAGGAGTGATTTTTTCCTTGACTGCACTCCCCACTCCCCTCCACCTAAACTGCCACCTTAGATATTGGCCCTTGTGTGGAGCTGGGAGAGGGAATGTGGGGCAGGCGGATGAGAGAAGGGTATATTGGCAAATAAATTGTAATATTGGCCATAGCCAGGGGCGTATTTATATTAAGGCACCCGAGGGCCTGTGTCTAGGACAGCAGGTTTTGGGGGGTGGCCCTCAGATGCCTATAAATGTACTTTGTACATTAAAAAATAAATAAATCGCCCAGTGAGGCATATGGGGCCGGGCTGTGACATCACGGGTGTCATGTAGTGGAGTGTTTACTGTATGTCCGGTGCCTAGGGAAGTGTCGGACCTAAATACAGTCTTGGCCACAGCCTTGGCTGGTATTTTACCAGCTAGACCAGGTGTGCAGAGGACTCTTGTAGTTGACTATATGTATTTTGTGGTCACAGCCTCATTGCCCCCCCCCGCCTAATGGTTTAAAAAATTTGTGGTGAGCACAACTTTCCCTTGTTTGTTATAGTTTATACAGGAGCAGTGACCAGCTCCATGTTGTAGCTCCCACCCTTCCCAGCTATAGTCAGGTGATCCCACTGGTGTCTAATAAAAGCCAAGTTTGGGAGTTTTACTTTGAAAGCAGCGAGTAAGTTGCAGGTAAAACTTAGTCCCTGTGTAAAGTGTATAATGAAGCAATAGATGACATACCCAGCACACTGGTGCAAACTATCAAATGTGCAGTCCTTCTTCCACTGCTGCCAGGGCCACTAAATACTGCAATAGCTATATCAAATTTGTAAAGAAAAACCATCCCAATTGCACATACTTTTCTGTAATGGAAAGTGCTCATTGCTTTTGTGTTTCTGAACCCACGTTTGCTCCCCATGAGCCTGCAACACTAAAAATGAGTAACGTATTGACTATACACAGCAGGGGGACCAACACTCTCTCCTCAGGGGGTAACTTGCCCAGAAAGCTGCATCATATGATGTGACAACACATGACCGGCACATCTACCCTACGGAAGTCACGTTTCTCTGGCTGATTCCCCTACAGATACACATTTCTCTTTCCAAGGCTTGTGATTCACTTGTATGGTAGATTCACATTGCAGATTATTCTCACTTCTGCTCCAGAGCAACCACAAGTCAGGGCTGACATAAAGATTCAACAATTCAATATACATATAGAGTATAACTACTGCATTCATAGTCTGTGTAGTTCCCAAATCCCAACTAAGATATAATTAATCCTTATTGGAAGCAAAAACAGCCTATTGGGTTTATTTCATGTTTACATGATTTTCTTGTAGACTTAAAGGAGAAGGAAAGGTAAAATACAAATAAAGTTGTATAGATTGCCCACGAAATGGAAAGATACTTACAGGAGTCTATACGTTTTCCCCTCTTTCTGTAATCCAAGATCGTAGTAAAAAATTTTGGAAGGTGCATATAAAAGAAAAGTCACCCCACTCGCTATCCATATCTGTTCTAATAGGGCTCGCACATGCGCAGTAAAAATTTGGTAAGCCCTGCGCATGCGTACAATATCCCTTTCCTCCCCCATGCGAGTGGCGATATTGCGGTCAAGTGGTACAAGGCAACGGGCAATGGGGGAGGACTAAATTTAGCGCATGCGCACTTCAGACAGGGATGTGACGCGCACTCGGCCAACATGGCGGTCGCAAACATTGGAAAGGGCTGAAACTTCAACGGGACGGTGTGAGTGCAGGAGAACGAATTGGGCAGTGAATATAATGCGGTTCAGGAGGGGTGCACCCAAGCAACATTTAAAGATAGGTTTAAAAAATTACCTTTCCTTCTCCTTTAAAGGAGACCCAAAAACCTTTAATATTAAAATCCCCTACATAGACCCAGCCTAGGTGTTACCCTCTGCAAATGCCCCTAACTCTGTACTTACCCCTCGTTGCAGATTCAGCGCCATCTTCTTCTCTTCGGTATTCTTCGTGAAGTAAGCGCCGCATCGGTGCATGCGCAGTTGGAGCAGTCTTTTGTTTTTTGAAAACTGTGCATGAAATTGCGGAAGCGCTGGAAGAAGACCCGAAGATTACTGAAGAGAAGAAGATGGCGTCCGTGAACTCCGATCAGCAACGAGGGGTAAGTAAAGAGTTTGGGGCATTTACCGAGGATAACACCTAGGCTGGGGGGAAGCAGGGAGGGGGGTGTATGTAGGGTAGGGGATTTTAATATACAGTAAAGGGTTTGGTTCTCCTTTAAGGTATGAAGATCCAAATTACAGAAAGATCCCTTATCCGGAAAACCTCAGGTCCCGGGCATATAGGATAATGGGTCCCATACCTCTACAACATTACAATTAGCAGAATATAATCGAGAAGCAGAGAAAGGCAGGCGAAAATACATTGTTAGAATTTCTAACCCTGTAAAGTGAGGTCACAATGGAATTTCTACAGGAGCTGTGACATTTAACATTTCTAGGTGCCAGAGCTGTCCGGCCATATAAACTCACAAGGCAGGACACTCCCTTTGGGCAGACTTTGTGCTTTAAGGGTTAGGAAAATAAAATTTTTTATAGCAGATTATTAGCATAAAACATTGTAGAAACTCCTATATATTTTTTTTCTTTAATCAAGAAAAGATTAAGGTTCAGATAAAGTATATTTCCATTTATATATCTATACAAGCATTTGTTCTGTTTCATTTCCCTTTTTAAAGGTATTTTTTGCTGAACTTTTTGGATACATTCCCCCCATCCCTCCCTGCAATGTCATTGTTAGTGCTTAATAATCACTCATTAATGAGTTCGTCAGACATTAGGGCAGCCAACAAGACGTGTAATTAATATAATTAGGGCAGGACGACCCCTTATAAACTTACCAGCGATGTCCCAGAGTTGCAACCGCACCACCGTGTCTGAATCCCAGCTCAGCACTTTTAGGGCGAAATCGACCCCGATGGTGGCCCGGTAATGGGGCGAGAAGTTTTGGTGGACATAGCGTTTGATGATACTGGTTTTTCCGACTCCCAAGTCACCGATCACCAAGATCTTGTATAGGTGCTCTGTCTGGTGGCTCTGCATCTTGTTTCCCAAACTCCCAGCAAACTAATCTCATGCTCTCTAGTGGAATCCTGCCAGGGATAAGGAGGAGGGATAGGGGGAGGGAAAGAGGGGACAGAAAAAGAGAGAAAGAAAAAGAAAGGAAGGAAAAATATTAAAATGAGACGAGACGGACTGTGAGCTTTGTCAGATGCAAGTTAAATGGGTTTTATTACTAATAATGAAGAAGGATGTGCTGCGCCGTAGCTTTAATGCAACCCTCTGCACCCAAGGGTGTGACTGGATGGAGATAACCAAAAACTTTTGGACTCAGTTCAGCACAGTACAGTCAATTTAGATATACAGAGATAATGAGATATGGGTACTAGAATATATTTATATATACAGTATATTCTGGGCTTAGTTCAGCTCAGTCTTCTAATTACTTTACACCAGAGATGCCCATAGGACCACCCTAATGGGACTAAAGAAATTATGAGGGTCCAAAATGGTAGTAGGTTATGGTGATATCTGGGGATACATGATTTTTTGATTATCAGTTGTAATCAAACGTGATACACAGCCACCAATGCCAATATAATGGCCTTCAAGATGGACCCCTCTAACATGTATAGAAACATCGGGGTAATAGTCATCTTGTTAAAGTTCCAGGGGTACCCAGGACACAAATAAGCACTCACCCCAAATCTCCCCCTAACTGACCTTCAGGCTGGGCCCTCTTAGCTCATAACAAGGTTACAGATATATAGAAACATTGGGGTGTCACCCTGCTATAGTTCCAGGGGTACCCAGGACACAAATAAGCAATCACCCCAAATCTCCCCCTAACTGGCCTTCAGGCTGGGCCCCCTTAGCTCATAACAAGGTTATAGATATATAGAAACATTGGAGTAACAGTCACCCTGCTATAGTTCCAGGGGTACCCAGGGCACAAATAAACACTCACCCCAAATCTCCCCCTAACTGGCTTTCAGGCTGGACCCCCTTAGCTCATAACAAGGTTACAGATATATAGAAACATTGGGGTAACAGTCATCCTGCTATAGTTCCAGGGGTACCCAGGGTACAAATAAACACTCACCCCAAATCTCCCCCTAACTGACCTTCAGACTGGACCCCCTTAGCTCATAACAAGGTTACAGATATATAGAAACATTGGGGTAACAGTCACCCTGCTATAGTTCCAGGGGTACCCAGGGCACAAATAAACACTCACCCCAAATCTCCCCCTAACTGGCTTTCAGGCTGGACCCCCTTAGCTCATAACAAGGTTACAGATATATAGAAACATTGGGGTAACAGTCACCCTGCTATAGTTCCAGGGGTACCAGGGTACAAATAAGCATCACCCCATATCTCCCCCTTAGCATGACTCAAGTGCTAGCAAGGTGAGTTGGGTTGCAGGTTATATTTGGCTTCACAGCCCAGACTATCCTTTGTTGTACCCCAATACATTGATGTAATAAAACCATTCATAGGGGGCTCTGTGCAGTGCATCGTTGCTGGAAGTGTTTGGATGTTCCACCCATTCTCATTTGATGAGTCATTTAGTTAGTAAATTATAAGCCGGCATCACATTACACCGAGGATATTAAAATGCTAATGAGTTTGCCTTATCTGCATATATTCCTCACCTTTCCTGAATGGGCCTATAGTTCCTGAGACAGGAGGGGGATTTAAAGAATAAATCAGGTTTTCCATGGAGAAGTCTCCTTTCTGGTCCCCATGACATTTGCCGTGATTAATTCGAGCAGGTAGAGGCGCGTATGGAACACTCCAGTAAGCAGTGATTGAATTTAATTAGCCGGGAGCAATGGTGTGCTAAAGTAAATTTCCCTCGGAAGGTTATTTATCAAGATCTAAAACTGCTCGTTTGGGCACTAAATGTAATCACTTGTTTATTAGTTATCAATACTTGGCTTTTCCTTCTAACCGTACTCACTTATTCCCCTGATTGTGCTTAATGACCTCCAGTCTAGGTTTTCTGTGGATGTGTATTCTCATTACTGATACTGTCATCGCACAAGTAGGACTTTTTCATACTACCATTTAAAGGGGATGTAAACCCAAACATAACATTTTGCCTAATTAAAGGAAATGCCATTCTAAGCAACTTTCCAATATACATTCATTAAAGAAGTCAATTGGTAATAGAGTTGTGTGTAAATGTAACTGCTGTTGGAAGCAGTGTCTGTCTGTCCATTTCTCCAATCTCATGAAACAATGTAGCGGAAGCCTGATGATTGACAGACTGAAGGAGAAAGCAATGCTTGGCTTCTCTTGCTCCCCCTGCTGGCAGTACCCAGTACCTCTGTGCTTACGTCTGGTCCATCACAGTGTAAATCAGGCTAGAGTCCTGCACGGGTCCCCGACCCATACCCGCAACCTGCAATCCGCAACTCGGACCCGCGACCCGCTGACCATCAACAATCAGGAAGTGCTGTCATTGTAAACCGGAAGTGACATCATCGGAAGTAGCCGTGATAAGAAAAAAAGGAGTAACACAGGAAGTGCTGTCATTGTAAACCGGAAGTGACGGAATCGGAAGTAGACGTGATCAGAAAAAAGGAGTAACACAGGAAGTGCTGTCATTGTAAATCAGAAGTAACGGAATTGGAAGTAGCCGTGATCAGAAAAAAGGAGTAACACAGGAAGTTCTGTCATTGTAAACCGGAAGTGACGGAATTAAAAGTAGCCGTGATCAGAAAAAAGGAGTAACACAGGAAGTGCTGTCATTGTAAACCGGAAGTGACATCATCGGAAGTAGCCGTGATCAGAAAAAAGGAGTAACACAGGAAGTGCTGTCATTGTAAATCGGAAGTGACGGAATCGGAAGTAGACGTGATCAGAAAAAAGGAGTAACACAGGAAGTGCTGTCATTGTAAATCAGAAGTAACGGAATTGGAAGTAGCCGTGATCAGAAAAAAGGAGTAACACAGGAAGTTCTGTCATTGTAAACCGGAAGTGACGGAATTAAAAGTAGCCGTGATCAGAAAAAAGGAGTAACATAGGAAGTGCTGTCATTGTAAACCGGAAGTGACATCATCGGAAGTAGCCGTGATCAGAAAAAAGGAGTAACACAGGAAGTGCTGTCATTGTAAATCGGAAATAACGGAATCGGAAGTAGCCGTGATCAGAAAAAAGGAGTAACACAGGAAGTGCTGTCATTGTAAATCGGAAATAATGGAATCGGAAGTAGCCGTGATCAGAAAAAAGGAGTAACACAGGAAGTGCTGTCATTGTAAATCGGGAGTGACGGAATCGGAAGTAGACCAGACCAGAAAAAAGGAGTAAATATTGCTATTGATAAGACCCACGGCCCGACCCACAAACCCACAGAACCCGTTCTATCCGCAACCCACAGGGTACCGCAGGTACTCGCGGGTAACCCATGGGTACCCGACCCACTGCAGGACTCTAAATCAGGCCATGGGACAAACTGTAGCATTTTCCCCTTGTCACAAGCAAATGGGCAGAGCTCAGAATACATGGCAGGTGCACTTTGATACTTTTGTAACAATTTAAGATAAGCAGGTCTCTTGGGGAAACTGTGACTTGCACCTTAAAGTAGGGATGCACCGAATCCACTATTTTGGATTCGGCCAAACCCCTGAATCCTTAGTGAAAGATTTGACCGAATACCAATCCGAATCCTAATTTGCATATGCAAATTAGGGGTGGGAAGGCAAAAACTTTTTTTACTTCCTTGTTTTGTGACAAAAAGTCACAAAATGTACCTCCCCGACCCTAATTTGCATATGCAAATTAGGATTCGGATTCGGTTTGGCCGGGTAGAAGGATTCGGTGCATCCATACCTTAAAGGGCAATTCACTTTCATTATCAAAACTGCAATAACACATAAAAATCACAGAAATGAGTTCAACCTTTCATAACCTGCGAAAATTTGGAAAAGGAACATGTGATAAGGGGGTGTGGCCACAAAAATGGGTATGGTCGAAAAATTTCGACCACTCTTTATTATCCTTCTTTCTATTTCCAAAATGTTGGGAGTTATGCTAATAGACAATAAGGGACAGATTTATCAAGGGTCAAGTTTTTCGAGGGCAGTTTTCAGTCAAAATCTCGAATTTTCAAGTTAAAAAAAACTCACATTTTTCAGGTTTTTGTAAAAAAAAAAAAGTATTATACCTCGACCCTGGAAATATCTTGAATCCGAAAATACTCCAGCTAAAACCTGTCGAGGTCATGTAGGAGTCAATGGCAGAGGTCCCTTGTACCATTTGCCTGATCGTTAATAGCCTTTATGATGTTCCCGTTTTTTTGGTCGGTTTCACTCAAAAACTCAATTCATTCGATCAATTTTCAAGTCTTTTTTCCTGCTGAAAACTCGATTGATTCGAGTTTTTAGGTTTTTAACGTTAAACTCGCTGATTCAAGTTTTTCCATTCGATTTTTTACGTAAATTAGAAACTATTCGAGTTGTTACACAATGTAACAGAGAAAAGGCAAAAAATGATAAAGGGCCTGACGGAGGTTCTGATTGCATTGTAAGGCTACGGATTTGCTGTGGGGACCCCGTAACTTCTAGATACTCCACTACATTCGATTTTAGGGCCCCAAGGACCCAGATGCCAAGATTTTTTCCCAGAGATTGAAGAGCATTAGGTACAGGAATTAACCCCAACAATTTTAGAGGCAGCCAAAACCTGAGAAATATATAGTGGAGCAGGAGAATGCAACATCTCAAGCATTGAGATACTACACCATTGGGCCATTGCCATTGGCTTTCGAATGTAACGACCTCACAGAACACTTTATATGACATCATCATGTCATCATTTTAATATAAAAGCTGAACGTCGTTGCACTACAGAATCTGAGCAGGAGGGTAAGTAGAGAATGTATCGGCACGTAAAGCATCATGGCAGCACCACAATCATACACATGGCGCGGATATTAAGGGGAACATTTATTGAACCTCAAATTTTTCTGGTCGAGGATTTTATAGGGGAAAAATTTTTGTGGAAAAACAAACTTGAATTTTCGGAGATTTATTATACCCCAAAGCCGCAAAAAAAAAAAAAAAAAAGCCAAATCCGAACCTAGACGTCAACAGCAGATGTCCGTGAAGTTGTTTCTTAAAATCATGATCTGCACTACGTCATCTTAAAAAGCCGGGGTTTCCGTCCGATAATCAGAAAAAGTCGAATTTTCGGAGCGTCAATCGTATGATAAAAATGGATGCTTTATTTTGTCGCTATGTTTTTTCGCTGTGACCTTTTCGAGAAAATGTATTGATAAATGAGTTAAATTGGTGGATGGGAGTTTGCCCGACTTTGGGGCAAATTCACTAACTTCCTAAAATTCGCCAGCGACGGCTTTGCTCAAAGCGCAACGCTTCGCCAGATGTAGATTTGCCAGGACAATGCTAATTCACTAAAATCCGAAGTTGCATCCAGGGCACCGAACGCTGGCGAAGTTGCGCTAGTTTTACTGCACCAAGCGAAGCGTTGGCTAATTTGCAAAGGGCGGGAAGTTAAAGTTGAATGGACGTATATGTTGCAGCAAATACATTACATTTACGGAACAATTCATGGAGTGATGAAGAAGGGGCTGGAAAGTAAGAATTCCTCCCGGTCGCTCCTTGCGTTGCAGCAGCTCATTAGAGAATTCCTTAAAGTCACCATCCTGCACATGACATGAGGCCGCCCTTTGTTTCTGGGATTTACTCTAAGAACCAGCAAAGGAATGGGGCTCTGTACAATAAGGTCATAAACATTCCTCTATTCCTTGCCCAGGGATATTCTAGCAGATTGTACCTTATATAATGGAAACTCTGCTTCTTATCCTTATACTCTCAATACAGGTATGGGATCTGTTATCCAGAATGCTCAGGACCTTGGGTTTTCCGGATAACAGATCTTTCCGTAATTTGGATCTTCATACCTTAAGTCTATTAGAGAATCATGTAAACATTAAATAAACCCAATAGGCTGATTTTGCTTCCAATAAGGATTAATTATATCTTAGTTGGGATCAAGTACAAGCTACTGTTTTATTATTACACAGAAAAAGGAAATCGTTTTTAAAAATTTGGATTATTTGGATAAAATAGAGTTTTTGGATGAGGGCCTTTCCTTAGTTTGGAGCTTTCTGGATTACAGGTTTACCGATAACGGATCCCATATCAGGAAGGTTTAAGAGAAATGGGTGTCTTAGGTGTGATCAATATCATTGGTTCTAAATGATTAACTAAATCTTCGGGGCAGGAATACTGGTGTTTATGCTGGAAGTTGTCCAGAATGCTCAGGACCTGGGGTTTTCCGGATAACAGGTCTTTCCATAATTTAGATCTTCATACCTTATGGGGCAAATTTACTAAAGGGCAAAGTGACTAGCGCAGGCGCAGGCGAAAATTCGCCAGCGTGATGTAATTTCGGTTCTTCACCGATTTACTAACGGAGCAGGCATAACTAGTGAAGGAGATAGACTCTATCGCTACTTCGCTCCCTAACGCCTGCCAAAGTTGCGCTCTAGCGAATGGACGTAACTACGCAAATTCACTAAGATGCAGATTTTACTGAACGCTACCTCTTGCGCCAGACTTGCCTTCACCACCTCAGACCAGGCGAAGTGCAAAAGAGTAGATAGGACTTCCTCAAAAAATAGTTGAAAAATGTTCTAAGTCCCAAAAAACGCTGGCATCTTTTTTCAAGATGATAGGCTGAAAAAGAGCGTAAATTTTATTGGGGCATCCGGCTTCCCCCTACATTTCCTAACAAATGGCACATAAACTATTAGGGATGTCGCGGACTGTTCGCCCGCGAACTAGTTCGCACGAACATCGGGTGTTCGCGTCCGCCGAATGTTCGCGAACGTCGCGCGACGTTCGCCAATTTGGGTTCGCCTTAGCTGGCGCTTATTTTTGCCCTCTCAGCCCCAGACCAGCAGATACATGGCAGCCAATCAGGAAGCTCTCCCTCCTGGACCACCCCCACACCCCCTGGACCACTCCCCTTCCATATATAAACTGAAGCCCTGCAGCGTTTTTTCATTCTGCCTGTGTGTGCTTGGAAGAGCTAGTGTAGGGAGAGAGCTGTTAGTGATTTGAGGGACAGTTGATAGTAACTTTGCTGGCTAGTAATCTACTTGATACTGCTCTGTATTGTAGGGACAGAGGGACAGTGAGTTTAGGTTAGTTAGCTTTGCTGGCTAGTAATCTACCTTCTACTGCAGTGCTCTGTATGTAGCTGCTGTGGGCACTGCTGCTGATCTCATCTGCTGACTGCTGCCTGTAACCCAATAGTCCTTGTAAGGACTGCTTTTATTTTCTTTTTTGTTTTTTACTTTGCTACTATAAGAGCCCAGTGCTATTAGTCTAGCTGTGTTGGGGAGTGGGACTGGTGTGCTGCTCCTCCTAGTAGTTCAGCACCAACCAGAGTAATTTTTTTTTTTAATATATATATATATTTTTTTATTTTACTTATCTTACTGTTCTTTAACGTGTCCAGTGCTGTTTGCTGTTCTTCATAGTAGTGCACCAATAGTAGTGCACTTGTAGGCATTATTTGCCCAGTGTGTTCTTCAAACAACTGCCAGCTAGCTGTGTGAGCTTGTTCACATTCTGTCTAAATATCAATAATAATACCGTCTCCAGAAACACCACCTGAGTGACGTTTTTCAAGCAGCAATAATATATTCCGTATCCACTACTGTATACGTTGCCCTTGCAGGCATTGTTTGCCCAGTCTTTAACCAAGTGCCACCTAGCTGCGTGAGCTTTTTCACATTCCGTTTCCAGAAACATCACCTGAATGACGTAGTGTGATTTCTGCCCTTTACAGCACAAAACGCAGCGCTGTGTCAACAATGTATGTATCAGAAACATTTTTGCCCTTGATCCCCCTCTGGCATGCCACTGTCCAGGTCGTTGCACCCTTTAAACAACTTTAAAATCATTTTTCTGGCCAGAAATGTCTTTTCTAGCTTTTAAAATTCGCCTTCCCATTGAAGTCTATGGGGTTCGCGACTTTCGCGAACCGTTCGCATTTTTTCCGACATTCGCTACATCCCTATAAACTATACACTGGGCTCATGTGTAGGGCAATATAACAACTTTATTTTATTAAGGTTCCCAGGCTTGTGTAATGTAATGTATTTGCTTCAACATATACGTCCATTGAAATTTAACTTCCCGCCGTATGCTAATAAGCCAACGCTAGCGCAACTTCATTTCGTTTGGCACAGTAACACTAGCGAAACTTCCCCAGCGTTCGCCGCTCTGGACGCAACTTCGGATTTTATTGAATTACCATTGTCCTGGCGAATATACGCCTGTCAACGTGTTGAGCAGTGAGCGAAGCCGTCGCTGGCGAATTTATGGAGGTTAGTGAATTTGCCCCTATGTCTACTAGAAAATCCATTAGGATGGTTTTGCTTCCAATAAGGATTAATTATATCTTAGTTGGGATCAAGTACAAGCGACTGTTTTATTATTACACAGAAAAAGGAAATCAGTTTTAAAAATTTGGATTATTTGGATAAAATGGAGCTTTCTGGATAACGGGTTTCCGGATAACGGACCCCATACATGTACTGAAAACCCTTCTCAATAAAGCCTTTTTTATGAAAAACACATATATATATATTTTAACTGATTAATGCCAAGGCGGTCCATAAGGGGTTAATGTTTACATTTTCAGAGTTGATCGTTTCTTCTCATTGGAACATGAATCTCCATTAGGAAATAAAACCGGTTTGCCGGGTCAGTCCGGCTCACAAAACTCTTAATCCACTGAAAATAGAAGTGAATGTGATGAGCCCCAGGAATAATGTTGTACAGACAGAATTCCTACTGACCCTGCCCACCCCAAATAGTCACATGATACAAAGGGTCAAGCTCATCAGTGAGACATATCACATGAGGGTTTATTAACTGGGGATCTTATTTCATTCATTCACACGTGGGCTTTTATGGCTCTCACCTTATTAGCCATTTGGCTCAAGGGGGATTCAATTCTATAGAAGATAATAAGAAATGTTCTAATGCCCCTGAACCTTCTGTACAATGAGGTTTGTTTTGTTTGGTTTATTATAAGGGGCATATTTATTATGCTGTGTAAAATACAGAGAGATAATACACTATACATCGGCAGGTTTCACCATGTAAAAAAATGGCGTCAAATTTTTATGCATTTTTTATTACAGCGATTTCTGCCAGAAGCAATGCAAAATAACGGCGACAAATCTGGCGTTCGCATGGCGTAAAATTGCACACTTTTTCACTGTTTTTACAGCAAATTTTGCTTAACACAGCATAATGAATATATAGAGCCGGTATCCTTTTGTAAAATATTGTAATATCATCATTGTAATAAATGATAAGGATATTAGAAGTCACTGAGGTGTTGTTCTGTGACCATATAAAGACACAAGGCTGCAGGCTGAGTTATACAGGGAACTCTGAGTATCACTCATGTATTATAAGGGATAATGTACCCCCTACTGTAAATGATAAGGATATTAGAAGTCACTGAGGGGTTGTTCTGTGACCATATAAAGACACAAGGCTGCAGGCTGAGTTATACAGGGAACTCTGAGTATCACTCATGTATTATAAGGGATAATGTACCCCCTACTGTAAATGATAAGGATATTAGAAGTCACTGAGGGGTTGTTCTGTGACCATATAAAGACACAAGGCTGCAGGCTGAGTTATACAGGGAACTCTGAGTATCACTCATGTATTATAAGGGATAATGTACCCCCTACTGTAAATGATAAGGATATTAGAAGTCACTGAGGGGTTGTTCTGTGACCATATAAAGACACAAGGCTGCAGGCTGAGTTATACAGGGAACTCTGAGTATCACTCATGTATTATAAGGGATAATGTACCCCCTACTGTAATTGATAAGGATATTAGCAGTCACTGAGGGGTTGTTCTGTGACCATATAAAGGCACAAGGCTGCAGGCTGAGTTATACAGGGAACTCTGAGTATCACTCATGTATTATAAGGGATAATGTACCCCCTACTGTAAATGATAAGGATATTAGAAGTCACTGAGGGGTTGTTCTGTGGCCATATAAAGACACAAGGCTGCAGGCTGAGTTATACAGGGAACTCTGAGTATCACTCATGTATTATAAGGGATAATGTACCCCCTACTGTAAATGATAAGGATATTAGAAGTCACTGAGGGGTTGTTCTGTGACCATATAAAGGCACAAGGCTGCAGGTTGAGTTATACAGGGAACTCTGAGTATCACTCATGTATTATAAGGAATAATGTACCCCCTACTGTAAATGATAAGGATATTAGAAGTCACTGAGGGGTTGTTCTGTGACCATATAAAGACACAAGGCTGCAGGCTGAGTTATAAATGTTGAGAAACTTTATTTCTACTGAGTATTTATTTCATTCTAAGACTAAGTGGTCCATCCTCATTGGTTCGGTGCCGTTCCATTGCTTTTGCAAAATATTTTGCTAACAAGGAAACAATGAATCTGCTCAATCAAGTAGTTTCACTCCTATCTGGTCTGTATCATGTATAGAATTGTTATGCGGAGTTTGCTTATTATTTCAGCAACAGGGAGATTTATGACCCAGATGATTTTTTCATCGAGAAAAACATTTGCTCTTCACGGCTTTGCATGGAGAAGAGCATTTCCATTTACTGTTTAGTGCAGGGGTCCCCAACCTTTTTTTACCTGTGAGCCCCATTCAAATGCAAAAAGATTTGGGGAGCAACAGAAGCATAAAAAAGTCCCTTGGGTGCCACATAAGGGCTGAGATTCTAGAGGAGGCTCCACTTGTCACTATACTTAGGTGTCCGTTTACTAAAGCGCGGTAAAAATATTCGCACAAAATATAGACAAATTTGTCGCCAAATATGTTTTTGCCAGTTTACTAACCTGCGGTAAATATAAATTTGCGAAATTTCTTGCGCAAAAATATGTTTTCGCCATTTATGGCATTCGCTGAAAATAACGCTAGGTACACATTAACGCCTGGTTTACTAAACAGCGAAATGTGCAAAAGACAAAATTTACGCAAGAATATTCACAAAATTTTAAAAGTATTTTTTCGCCAGAAAATTCTCAAGGGGCAGGAAATATCCCATAATACTGTTTTTTTTTTTTACCCATCATTCTTTGCTGACAGGAGAGAGATCTGTAGCTATTGCTGACGGGATGTTTTGGCTTCTGCTTCTATTTGGTTCAACAGCAGCAGTTTCTGCTCAGAGTCGTATTATTGGCAGCGGCATCACAGTCCAAGGATTCGTCAGCCTCTACGCTTTTTTGGTTTCATTGTGATTGGCTACATTAAACTGTGCATTTCTATGAAGCAAAGAGATTGACTGGTATGAATTCTTGTTCCTATGATTCTATTGGCAGAAGGGTTTATATGATGCAGACATGTTTGATTGGTGTTGGTGATGTTGTTGGATGGTATAATCATCAGTCAATAAAGTTTATGAGTTTTGAAGATGCATTTCAGGCCATAAATGTCATAATAAAAATTGCCATAATAACCACCATAAAACAAGACTATTTCATAGCATAAATATTCGCAAAAACGTAATTTGTCGCCAGAAAATTCGCAACTCGCTAAAATTACCGCTAACGTAAGCTGCTTCGTTAACGTAGTTACCGCAAGTGATCGCAATGACTTCTGAGCGCATCGCTGTTTAGTAAACTTAGTCGCTGCGAATATTCTGGCGGAAAAATATTCTCAGCGATAACATGCGGAAACTTAGGGCTCTTACACATGAGCGTTCTGACCTGCGCTCCCCTGCGTTCCGTTTTTTGGCGTTCAGCCGCAGGGGAGCGCAGGAATAGACGCAAGTCATTATTTGAAATGGGGCTGTACTCACTCAGGCGTGTGTAGGCGCCGAACGCAGGAAAAATGCAGCATGTTGCGTCTGAACCTGCGTTCGGCGCCTACACGCGCCTGAGTGAGTACAGCCCCATTTCAAATAATGACTTGCGTCTATTCCTGCGCTCCCCTGCGGCTGAACACCAAAAAACGGAACGCAGGGGAGCGCAGGTCAGAACGCTCATGTGTAAGAGCCCTTAAAGTCAGATTTACCGCACTTTAGTAAACGGACCCCTACGTTTTTATGCAATTAAAACTCGCCTCCAAGTCTGGAATTCAAAAATAAGCTCCTACTTTGAGGCCACTGGGAGTAACATCCCAGGGGTCGGAGAGCAACATGTTACTCACAAACTACTGGTTGGGGATCACTGGTTTAGTGGGTCAGATGGTGGAACACAGGGAGATAAACCCAGAGCCAGACAGGATTACCATAAAGAGCTTTTTTTAACCCAAGAATCTTGCTAATGATTGAGAACAAAAACATGACTTATTAAGCCCATCCAACCTACAAGTGATTGTATTTGTACCAATAAGTGTGGTTTATTTATTTTGAAAATGTTTTATTTGATTTTCATATTAAACAAGTAATAACATTATGACAGCAAATATTATGCAGATGAAGAAAGACATAATAAGTGTGGTTTAGCTGTTGGGATATGTAGAACTTCACTTACTTCACAAAAATGCCCCCTAGTGGCCAGTTGCTGTTTGTGCCCCACAGGCAGAGCCCTGTACTATATGGGCAAAAGTATGTGCACACTTATTCTTAAAGGAGACATATAGGACAAATTAAAACACCCTGATTTTGTAGGCAGTTATGAGTAATATATGGCGTTGCTTTTACATGGTGATAAAAATTAATATTATCTTTAAAAATAGCCCTTTTATTGGAGCTCCCTATAGATGTTCTCTGATCCCTTAGAGTAATCAATAACGTTCTCCGCACTGACTTAGCTGTGTTGTCGAATGCATCAAATCCTCTTCCGGGTTTACCGCTATCCTGACATATAATGATAAATTCCAAAATGAGGAGAGCACTCAAAAGTAGCAAAAATATGCTGTGGTTACATTTATTCAAATGTCTCACCATACTTATCTGGCACCCTGAGCACGCTTTGTGCTATCATGAGCCTCCATGATGAGCCAATGCCTGCGCTGTGGGACTGCCAGTGGGCCAGGCACCCGAAGGGTTAAAGGAAATGGGGGGTGCAACTAGTTCTCTCTGTGTACAGACTATGAGCAAACTTAGGGACTGTTCCTGCTGAATTGTGCTTAGTACAGGGAATACCTATGCTGCCATAGTTTTATGGGATCTCTGTACAGAGTATGAGCAAACTTAGGGACTGTTCCTGCTGAATTGTGCTTAGTACAGGGAATACCTATGCTGTCATAGTTTTATGGGATCTCTCTGTACAGACTATGAGCAAACTTAGGGGACTGTTCCTGCTGAATTGTGCTTAGTACAGGGAATACCTATGCTGCCATAGTTTTATGGGATCTCTCTGTACAGACTATGAGCAAACTTAGGGGACTGTTCCTGCTGAATTGTGCTTATTACAGGGGAATACCTATGCTGCCATAGTTTTATGGGATCTCTCTGTACAGACTATGAGCAAACGTAGGCAGGGGCGCTCCACCAATGAGGCGAGTTGAGACACTCGCCTCAGGCGGCAGCACCCCCCTGGTTGCCAGGGGCGGCAAAAATGCCGCTCCTGGTAACGAAGAGCCGAATTTCCGGTTTTCAAACCGGAAATTGGGCTCTTCTAGTGCAGAGAGAGCAATTGCGCTCTCTGCACTAAGCATCGCGGCCCGCCCCTCTCCAGCGCTGTAAAGGTTTGTGCCGTGGGGGTGGCGAAATAAGGCTGCCTCAGACGGCATAATAGCAAGAATCACCCCTGAACGTAGGGGACTGTTCTTGCTGAATTGTGCTTAGTACAGGGGAATACCTATGCTGCCATAGTTTTATGGGATCTCTCTGTACAGACTATGAGCAAACTTAGGGGACTGTTCCTGCTGAATTGTGCTTAGTACCGGGGAATACCTATGCTGCCATTGTTTTATGGGATCTCTCTGTACAGACTATGAGCAAACTTAGGGGCTGTTCCTGCTGAATTGTGCTTAGTACAGGGGAATACCTATGCTGCCATAGTTTTATGGGATCTCTCTGTACAGACTATGAGCAAACTTAGGGGACTGTTCCTGCTGAATTGTGCTTAGTACAGGGGAATACTATGTTGTTATGGGGAAAGGGAAGACAGAGTGTATTGCTTATTTCTCCCTATTCTTCCATTAGAAGGTGCAGAAGTAGGTGTGAGGCAGAGGCATTGGATAGACTGGTGAGAGATTCAGAGTTCCCTTAGAGGATCCACCCTGACCAAATCTCATTGCCTTAGCTGGGCCTTTAGGGAAAGGACACACAGTGCCACTTGTTGCAGCTACAAAACTGCCAGAAAAACTGCCAGAAAATATCCCGCTATAGACATAGTATACTCAATACTGAGACTTGTCTTTGCTAAAACACTCAAATCACTTTAATCACTCAAAAATGACTTTGTATCCTTATCTGAGCTATTACACGACTTGCATGTTTTATCAAATACAAGTCTCAGTATTAAAGGGCATGTAAAGGCAAAAAAAAATAAAATCCCATTTTTACTTTCTTTAATGAAAAAGAAACCTATCTCCAATATACTTTGACTAAAAAATGTGTACCGTTTTTATAAGAAACCTGACTGTATGCAGTGAAATTCTCCCTTCATTTACTGCTGTGGATAGGAATTGTCAGACGGTCCCTAACTGCTCTGCAGGGAAACAATCATACTTATGAACAGCAGGGGGAGCCCCCGTCTTACTTCCCAGCCATGCAGAACTCAAGCAGCTTTGTTTGTTTCCCTTTAGAGCAGTCAGCGACTGTGTAGAGATTTGTATTGAATTTTACTGTCCCCTTTACTGTTGCCAACTCCAGCTGCAGGGACAAAGATCATGGAGCCAGATTTAAACAGATAAACTGGGATTCTATTTGGAGGATTATTTTGCTGCAGCCACTGGTTCTGCAGAGTTGGAGAAAGTTTCTATTAAACAATACAAAAACTATAAAATCCACATTAGATTATACAGACTGCACTGGGTCCTGTGTTGTCATGTATTCTGATTATTAACCCTTTAAGTGCCAGCAGAATTTCACATTTTGGTTACGCGAAATGCCAGCCGTTTTTGAAACATTTAGTGCTCTCTCACTTTAGGGGCATTTTCTGAGGGGAAACCTATAGTTTACCTAGGAAAACTATACATTGTTTTTTTCGGTAGAAACTGAGCTTTCTAAATCTGCCTGAGTTTTCATGTATTTCCACCTGTGCAAAAAAATTTATAGTGCTAAATACCAAAAAAAAATGAAAAATTACCATTTTTCATCGTATATCAATTTATACAAGAAAAATATTTCATTTTACGGATGAAAATCCAACTGATTTGGAAAGCCTTATGTCTCTCGAACGTGCCAATACCAGATATGTATAGTTTTAGGGAGATTTAGGACTTCTGTACCTCAAAAACTCCCGGCAGTATATTGCCGAATTTTGAAAGCACTAAGGCAGAAAACGGCATGCTTTCGATTCCAAGGCAAAAAATCCTGAAACCGTAGGTTTACCCCAGAAAACCATACATTTTTGAAAAGTACACATTCTGCCGATTACAAAATGGGTAACTATGTCTCTTTACTCCCAACTACCAAACAGAAAAGCTTGTCTGAACATAGCGGTTTTTCAAAAAAAAATTCAAAATTCTGAAAAATCATTTCAAAGGTTTTATTTTGCTGCTCCGCATATCCCAAACTATATTAGGTACCAAGAAAAAGCACCTGAAATATGATTGCCAGGGGTCCACTGAACAGTTTAATACCCATTATGCATAGGTTTACCAAAGTATCTGGCATTTAGAGACACCAATATGAAGTTAGCACATCCAAATTGATCAGGACTGTACTTCAGCTACTGAGAAAGCAACACATTGACTGCATTTTTTGTGGGGTAAAAACACAGAAATATATGTTTACCCCCCAAACCCATATATTTTTGGAAAGTACACATTCTACCGAATCTAAAATGGGTACCCACGCCTTTCTGCTCCAAACTACTGAGTCGCAAGGCTTTCCCAAAATTGTCGGTTTTGGTGAAATGTGAAAATTGCCTCAAACCTTCAACTTCCCAGCACCATATCACCCATGTATCGTTATGCACTAAGAAAAAGCACCCTAAATATGATTGCCAGGGTTCCTCTGAACATTTTGGTGGCCATTGTTCATAGGTTTACCAAAGTATCTGGCATTTAGAGGCCCCAAAATGAATGTATGCGCATACAAACAGTCCCGTGGGTAACTTCAGCTAATGAAAAATCAACACATTGACTGCATTTTTGTGGGGTAAAAACACAGAAATATATGTTTACCCCCAAAACCCATATATTTTTGTAAAGTACACATTCTACCGAATCTAAAATGGGTACCCATGCCTTTCTGCTCCAAACTACTGAGTCGCAAGGCTTTGCCAAATTTGGCGGTTTTGGTGAAATATCTGAAAATTGCCTCAAAGCTTCAACTTTCCAGCATCGTATTGTCCATGTATCATTACCAGCATAAAAGCATCCTAAATATAAACATACGGGTCTACTACATAGTTTGATGCCCAATATGCATAGATATACCAAACTATGTGGCGCACAGAGACCCCCAAATGACAATAGTGTATATACATTTTCACGGCTGACGCGCTGGCTGCTGCAATATAAGCACCCGGTGTGTGTATTATGCGACATTAGACCACCTAACAGTACAGAGACCCCAGAAAACCATATATTTTCAGAAAGTACACATTCTGACGAATCCAATATGGGTAAATAAGTGTTTCTACTGCAAACTGCAAAGCAATGCTGAACATAACGGTTTTTATCAAATTTCTGAAAATCGTCACAAAGATTGAATTTTACCCCATTATATGCCCCACATTTCGTAACTTATCAGCATAAAACATCCTAAATATGAACGCCAGGGGTCTACTGAACACTTTGATGCCCAATATGCATAGATATACCAAACTATGTGGCGCATAGAGACCCCCAAATGACAATAGTGTATATACATTTTCACGGCTGACGCGCTGGTTGCTGCAATATGAGCACCTGGTGTGTGTATTATGCGACATTAGTCCCCCCTAACAGCACAGAGACCCCAGAAAACCAGATATTTTCAGAAAGTACACATTCTGAGGAATCCAATATGGGTAAATAAGTGTTTCTACTACAAACTGCCAAACTGCAAAGCAATGCTGAACATAACGGTTTTTATCAAATTTCTGAAAATCGTCACAAAGCTTGAATTTTACCCCATTATATGCCCCGCATTTCGTAACGTATTAGCATAAAACATCCTAAATATGAACGACAGGGGTCTACTGAACACTTTGATGCCCAATATGCATAGATATACCAAACTATGTGGCGCACAGAGACCCCCAAATGGATATATAGTAGATAAAATTTACAAGGCAAAACAAAATAAGGCAGTAAAGAGTGAAATGAAAAAAAATCCAATAAAACCACAAAAATCAATGTTTTTTTTCCAGACTAGTGTTATCGGCCGTCAGAATCACAGTTTGAATATTTTAGATGGGCCAAACAGGTTATACGGCTAGAAACAAGTGAACACAACATATGCAGAGCTGAAAATGCAATAAAATGGCTAAAAATTCAATAAAATGGCTAAAAATGCACCAAAATACCCAAAATTGCAATATAATCACCGAAATAACATACAAAAGATATTGCACAGTACGGTTAGCGAATACGCTATTCGTAATGGCAATAAAACATTTTTTTCAGCAAAAAAAAGAGACGATGCGATAAGAAAAAAAAAAAAAAAGCCACAATGCCATGTATGTGCGTGTGCGTGTGTACAAATGGTAAATTACATGTTATGTGCGCGTGTGTGCGTAAGTGCAGTGAGTGTAAGTGACCCCCCCAATCCCCAAAAATGTATGTGTAAGTGTGTGTAAGTGTGAATCTAAGTGTGTATTACTGTAATAAGTGTGTGTTGGTGTGTTTGTGTGTGTAATTGTTGCACTAACCTGAAAAAGTCGCTGAAGACTGTTGCACACGATGTGGAGGGGTCCCAGGAAGACATCTGCGACGATCTGCGTGTCTCTGTGCTGTGGGGGCGGAGCTGATCGGCGCAGTGCAGGCTGCAGCAGCAGGACACGTAAGGAACACGTGCCTGCTGCTGTTTTTGGGCCCCTGGGCGATCGCACCCCAGGGGCCACTCGATCCCCTGCTCTGCTCGTTGCCTAGGGGCAGGGGGATCGAAGCGGAATGGAGCGAGCGGCTCTAACAGCCGCTCCTCCGCTCCAGAACCCGGAAGTGCTGCAGAACGTAGAATCTACGTTCTGTGGCATTTCAAGTTACTTTTCCACAGAACGTAGATTCTACGTTCTGTGGCACTTAAAGGTTTAATCAGTCTCGCTGTATCGGCTTCTGGCAGATATTATTTGACTTGTGCTGTTTTGATCATTTATGACGATCCCTAAGCAGCTTAGACCACACTGAGCATGTGCACAGTCTTGGTCTTGCAGAGATGTTTAACAAAGTTACAAGATGGTGACCCCCTGTGGCCAACTTTGCTCCAGCTCACATTCACCCCCCCTTTGGAATGTAACTGGTGGTATAGTCAAATGGATAGAAGCCCATCAGACCAGCCCTCTTTCCCAGTTATACTTGTCACTTGTGTAGAAGTCAGCATTTTGTTCTCAGCACTAGATTTAAAGGAACAGCAACATCAATAAATGAATGATTTAAAGTAATAAAAGTATAATGCAGGGTCGGACTGGCCTGCCGGGATCCTGGGGAAAAAAACCCGGCGGGCTCCAGCTTTTTTGGGCCCCTAGGCCCTCACTCGTTATTTTTACCAGGCAGGCCATCCAAAAACACTGGTTGTGGGCACCGACCAAAATCAGCAGAGCACCGGTAATAGCACGCCACTTGCAATACTATATATCTGTATTGCTGTCTAAATCATGTAACCCAGTGGAGGCTTAGAGCCGAGGACTCTAATCTTGCGTCATCCACCATGTGATAAATGGACCCAGCTCTGAATGCTGCTAGCGGCTGGCCTGCTCAAGTGCACAGGCTGAACGTAAAGCCTACGTTTGTGTAGCCATGGGGCAGCCATTCAAGCACAGGATACACAGTAGATAACAGATAAGTACTACTATAGTTTATATAAACACACTGCTGTGTAGCCATGGGGCAGCCATTCAAGCACAGGATACACAGTAGATAACAGATAAGTACTACTATAGTTTATATAAACAAGCTGCTGTGTAGCCATGGGGCAGCCATTCAAGCACAGGATACACAGTAGATAACAGATAAGTACTACTATAGTTTATATAAACAAGCTGCTGTGTAGCCATGGGGCAGCCATTCAAGCACAGGATACACAGTAGATAACAGATAAGTACTACTATAGTTTATATAAACAAGCTGCTGTGTAGCCATGGGGCAGCCATTCAAGCACAGGATACACAGTAGATAACAGATAAGTATTACTATAGTTTATATAAACAAGCTGCTGTGTAGCCATGGGGCAGCCATTCAAGCACAGGATACACAGTAGATAACAGATAAGTACTACTATAGTTATATAAACAAGCTGCTGTGTAGCCATGGGGCAGCCATTCAAGCACAGGATACACAGTAGATAACAGATAAGTACTACTATAGTTTATATAAACAAGCTGCTGTGTAGCCATGGGGCAGCCATTCAAGCACAGGATACACAGTAGATAACAGATAAGTACTATTATAGTTTATATAAACAAGCTGCTGTGTAGCCATGGGGGCAGCCATTCAAGCACAGGATACACAGTAGATAACAGATAAGTACTACTATAGTTTATATAAACAAGCTGCTGTGTAGCCATGGGGGCAGCCATTCAAGCACAGGATATACAGTAGATAACACACATAATGCCCAGACATTAGGAAAAAACATTTTATTAAGCATTTTAGAAGATGCTATACAATATAAATTCTTATAAAAATTATTTTGTCCCTGATTTATCCGTAAGGCACATACAAGAGATTCCCTTTCACAATGTCGGCACCCAAGAACCCCAATGTATAAAAATATATCTTGTGCCCATTTTAGTGGTTACAGACCACTGTGATTTCTATTTAATACATTCTATCCAATCACACAAGTTCATTTAGCGTGGGGGGTTGTGCCCCTCTGATCAAATCATTTAATAAGTGTAAAACTTCAGCGAAGTTGCAGAATATGTAAGTGCTCTTCATGTTTACAGGCAGCAGATTTTGGCTTTTTTTTTTTTTTATTTAAAGATACAGCGTTGAATTTTTTTTTTTTTTTTACATTTTTAGGCGACCTTTTATTGCACAAAGAAAGAACATGAAAGAAAATGCAGAAGAAGAAGCTTAGTGCAGCCCATGAAGTGACCAAACCATGCTTGGATTTAAAGGGGAAGTGTATCCTATTGAATTAATTTAGCAATTGTTTTCTAATGGAACAACTCCCTGTATCACATCACTGGATGTGTGGGGGGGTGCAGGTTATTCATTCCTGCTCTACTTATAGATGGGGTACACATGGCCTTTAGTGTAGGGCCTGGATAAACCCTACAGTTAAAGGGGAACTATCGCAAAAATGAAAAAGTTTAATATAAGCTTCCTCATACTGAAATAAGAAACTTTCTACATACAATCAATTAAATATTCTGTTTATCTTCACCATTTCTCTCTCAGCATCTGTTTCTCTTCATTCTCTCTTCATTCAGCAGTTGGGTGTCAGATATTCATTAAAAGTTAGATCTCCAATATATCTTATAGGGGGGTTCCCTTTCGTAGCAGATGAATTAGAGCTCAATCAAATTCCAGTACAAACAAAATCTAAATAAAATAGAACTGCCTTTGGCAAAAATCCAGCATGTAGAGAGACATGATGTCTGGCGATTTTAATAGAGTGACCTCTAATACATCTTCTAGGCAAAAGAAGCCCCCCTATAAGATATATTGGATCATTCATTGGACACCCAACTCCTGAATGAAGACAGAATGAAGAGAAACAGATGCTGAGAGAGGAATAGTGAATATAAACGTGATTATTTCAGAAACAGTAAAGAATAATTTAATGGATTGTATATAGAAAGTTTCTTATTTCAGTATGCTGAAGCTTACATTACATTTTCGCAACAGTTCCCCTTTAAGAAAAATGAAGCAGGTCTGGTCAGTAATGGATAGAAAAACCGAAGCAGCTCATTGGACAAGGCCTAGAGTTTAATAATGGGATTTGCAGATACAGCTATACTTTCGATTGCACACTCATCTGAGCCTCGGCGTATCCTGAAGAACCCTTTCTCCCCCCAGGACTCCCCCCAGCTATTCTTCACAATCCAGTACTTCTCCCCAGTTTGCTGGTCAGTGCCGTATCCCACCAGGAGTACCGCGTGATTGGTCAGCTGGAAGGGGTTGAACTTATCTTGCAGGCCGGTGTGGTGGTAGACGCCACTTCGATAGTGAATGAAGTCATCGTACACCTCGAAGGCGACGGAGAGAGGGCCCCCGAGTACCAGCTCTAGTTTCATGTAGGCTTCGTTGCAACCGCCATAGAATCCGCCAACATAGTGGTACTCGGCGGTGTAGTATCGTTGGTAGGAGTCTTTCAGAGTGCAGGGGGAGTCTGAGCCGATGTAAGGGAAGTCCGACTCTTCCACAATTCCAAAATCGTTGAGGTATTTTCCGGCAATAAGATATGGAAAGCCTCCATCACAACCTGAAAGTGCACAATAGAAAGTTTAAACACAGGCCCTATAGTGGGTACGGGAGCCTAGTTATGGGTCCCAAATGAAATGATTTCTGTCAGCACCAATGCAAGGGTTTCCCCGCCGATACGATCACACCACGTGTTTGACCACCTGCAAAATATTTCACGCAATTACAGCGGGAGTTACAGTTGCACCAGCAGTTTTACTGCAGTTACGATTATGGAGGATGGTCTCAACCAGGCAGCTTCTCGCACGCTACAAACCTATAGATGGACGGGTGTCTACTTTTAACCTAACTTACGATGTTAGTATGAACAAGGTGAGAGAGGCTGGGGGAAATGGTTCCTGTGAGTCTGGGGCAGACTATGAAGGCTCCTCTTAATCTGAGGAGAGATTGTGATAGAGATCTAGATTGAGAGAGCCAGAGATCTAGATAAGAGATCTAGAGCAAGAGAGCTAGAGCACGCTAGAAACTAGAGATAGAGTGAGATATAGATATACCTACCCACCATTGCTGCTTTGTAGCACTAGGATCATGAGTTTGAGCGGGTTTCCCCTCACCAGCCCAAATCCTACCAGTATCTTAACTGGCTGTTGATTAAACTTACATTATTGCAGGTTTGTGCAACCGCCAGGACCAACTTGAATAAACAAACAGTCTCTAAAGTGTTGCATAATAGCGTGGCAGAGTAATATTGGTTAATAACACAAGTCCGCACACGTTCTACACGAGAAAGCTTACCTTGGGAATAATTGCTGCAGGACACCACTTGCTGAGGGCTCAGAATGGGCTTCTGAGAGAGCTGAGACTGAATCTGGATTCTAGATTCTAACATACCCATTGAGGCAAAGGCATAGCAGCTTCCACAGCTTCCTGAGAAATGAGAAACACAAGGCTTCAGGCTGGAGAACAGACACAGTTGTGTCTAACTATGTCTCTTAGCAGATACCCATACACTTGGGCAAGCCATTAGCTGTACAATTTACTAGCTAGGGTCCAAGTTACCCTAGCAACCACACATTGATATGAATAAGAGACTGGAATATGAATAGGAGAGGGACTGAATAGAAAGAGGAGGAATAAAAATAGCAATAACAATAAATGTGTAGCCTTACAGAGCATTTGTCTTTTAGATGAGGGTCTGTGACCCCCGTTTAAAAGCGTTTTAAAAAGAGTCAGAAGATGGCATATTAGAAAAACTATACAAAATAATAGAACAACAAATTCAGGATTCAGCCGAATCCTTCTGCCCGGCCGAATTGAATACTAATTTGCATATGCAAAATCACTTGACTTTTGTCACAAAACAAGAAAGTAAAAAATGTTTTCCCTTTCCCACCCCTAATTAGCATATGTAAATTAGGATTCGGTATTTGGCTGAATCTTTCGAGAAGGATTTGGGGGGGGGGGGGATTCAGCCGAATCCAAAATAGTGGATTTAGTGCATCCCTAAAAAATTACGAAGACCAACTAAGTTGCTAGAAGTGGCCATTCTATAACATGCTACAAGTTGACTTAAAAGTGAACCGGTCGTTTAAAGGGGACCCATCACCCAAACAAAATTATTCCAAATCCTATTTTATAATGTTAGTGAAGCAAAATGAGCTTTAATTACACTGTATAAATTATTTTAAACTGGTTTCCTTCAGTCTGGGAATTCATAATTATAACATGGGGGACCTGATGTCCATCCACATGCCCTGGCTACACAATTAACTGGTAAAGAGAATGGGGGGAATGTGGGGAGAACAGTGACATCTGGGAAGTGCTGAATGGAAAGTGAAAGTAATTGCTGAAGGCATAGAGGAGGGACAGACAATATTTGATTGACAGCTGAGAAGTTTAAATACTTTAAAACAGCTATGAATGCTTTAAAATTAAGTAAGAAATCCAATAACATTTTTTTTAGGACTTTTAGGTCTGGGTGACAGGTCCACTTTAAGACGCCCAGTGTAAATGCAAGCTAGTAGTCAGACTAGTAGGACCAGTGTTACCACACACTTTTGTACCTTGGTTTCTAACAGGGCTGACAAAGTTGAATCCAGCGATGTTCCTCCAGTCCCATTCATTAGGAAGGCCTTGGTATTTCTGGTCAGTAGGCATTGGAGCTGGTCTTGGCCTCCTGGGATAAAAGCAAGTAGATAATTAAAACCGGCACATCATGAGATTGTTCCTAAGCAGATAATAAAAAAAACCATACACTGGAATTCTGGAGTTGCGCCCCCCGGCTCTTCGGACAAGATCCTCAATGGACATGCCTTCATATTCAGGATAGACGGACGCAGTCCAAGACTTCTGCACGGTGTTGATCTGCTTCACAAAGTCGTGGTTGTAGTTATAAACCCTGCTTGTGAGCCTGAGAAACACAGGACAACTTTTATACAACTTCAATGGATCAATAAACATGGATGCAGAGTATAAGGGGCGTTATTGAACTATTCTATTAAAGGGGTTGTAAACCTTTAAAAGGAGACCAGTCACCTTAAGAAATAATTCAAAAGCCTATTTTATAATGTTAGTCAAGCAAAATAAACTTCACTTGAACTATAAAAAAATATTAAAAATCTTGGGGTTTTTTTGTCTTGGAATTCTCAATCACAGCAAGCAGGCAGCAGCCATTTTGTTAACACTTATTAAAGGGGTTGTTCACCTTTAAATTAACTTTTAATAGGATGTAGAGACTGATATTCTGAGACAATTTGCAGTTGGTTTTCATTTTTTATTTTTGAAGGTTTTTAGCTTCGTATTCAGCAGCTCTTCAATTTGCATCTCAACAAGTCTATTAATCTAGTAACTAGGGTCCAAATTCCCCTAGCAACCATCCATTGATTTGAATAAGAGACTGGAATATGAATAGGAGAGGGTCTGAATAGAAAGAGGAGTAATAAAAAGTAACAACAACAATATATTTGTAGCCTTACAGAGTATTGGTTTGTAGATGGGGTCAGTGACCCCCCCCCCCCCCATTTAAAAAGCTGGTAAGATTCAGAAGAAGGCAAATAATTAAAAAACAATAAATAATGAAAACCAACTGCAAAGTTGCTTAGAATTGGCAATTCCAGAACATACTAAAAGTTACCTTAAAGGTGAACCACCCCTTTAAGGCAAGCTTTGCATCATGCCAAAATACTATTTTATGTGCCAGAATGGGGCTCCGATGCCAGTGTCTATGCACTTTCTACACAATTAGATGGTGAGGAGGGAGGGAGAATATGGGGAGAGCAGTGACATGTAGGAAGTGCAGAATAGAAAGTGAAAGTAATTTCCTGCCCGCCTCTATGCCCAAGGCATAGAGGCGGGGCAGGCAATATGATTGACAGCTGAGACTTTTAAATAGGTATGGATGTTTTAATAAAAAAAAATTGGTTTCATGTTTAATTTAAAAAGGACTTTTAGTATACAGCTTTTTATGACTGGGTGACAGGTCCCCTTTAAATGAACTCTTAGTTATGATGCAGAGAGTGATAATCTAAGACAATTTGCAATTGGTTATCATGTTTTAGGATTTGTGGTTTGAGTTATTTAGCTTTTTATTCAGCTTTTTCAGAAAAAGGCAAATAATTAAACTATAAAGAATAAAAGCCCATTGAAAAATTGCTTAGATTTTGCCATTCTATAACAAAATAAAAGTTAACTTAAAGATGAACCACCCCTTTAAAAATCCAGATTTGACAAGGCTGGGTGGTTTTTGAAACATTCCATGTCGTTATCACTTACATCTCCTTTTTCGGGAACGGATCGGGATTGACCCTCACACCTGATTCAGCAGAGACTTTCTTGCCAACAAAGCAGGCCCAGTTGCGACCCAGCACATCATGTACCCAACCTGGGAAGGTTTCGTGGCAGTAGCTTGTGATATTAGATCCTCGCTGTTCGTACTGAAGATAAAAAATAAATTGGTTTAAAGTGGACCCGTCATCCGGACACAAAAATCTGTACAATAAAAGTAATTTTCAAATTAAACATGAAACCCAATTTCAATTTTTTATTAAAGCATTCATAGCGGTTGTAAGCTCATTTAAAACATCTCAGCTGTCAATCAAATATTGTCTGCCCCTCCTCTATGCCTTAGCATTTACTTTCACTTTCCATTCTGCACTTCCTGGATGTCACTGCTCTCCCCACATTCCCCCGTTCTCTTCACCATTTAATTGTGTAGCCAGGACATGGGGATGGACATCAGGTCCCCCATTCTGGTGCACAAACAAGATTTTGAGATGATACAAGGCTTGTCTTAATAACAGTGTCCACAAAATGGCTGCTGCCTGCTTGTTATAATTATGAATTCCCAGACTGAAGGAAACAAGATTCAAATAATTTATATAGTGTAATTTAAGTTCATTGTGCTTGACTAATGTGATAAAATAGGATTTTCAAGAATTTTTTTGGGTGATGGGTCCCCTTTAAATACAAGGTACTTTATACACAAGAGTCAGAAGAAGGAGTCATAGGAAGACTGTCTGAGCATTTGAGTGAAGCCATTGCAGTAAATGTCCTGGTCAAGTACAAAATGTAGATTTTCATCATAAGCCCAAGGTCTTTATCAGGAGGTCGTTACACTGACACATTCTTCCACTTTATCCCTCTTATGTTTAAAAGAGCAACAACACAAGACTGAAGCACTTTCTACCCAAACACGGTTTCAGAAGAAAAAAAAAAAAAGTGCCAATATTTAGTTATCACCCACTTATGTGCAGGAAGGCTGCCCTCGCCCGGTCTTTGCACGAGATCTGAAAAAAAGGGGTCATTCAACTTCCAAACACTTGTTTCAGTTCAGTTGTTTTCACACTGTTCGTCAGGAATAAAGACTTTATCTTTTATTTCTTACTGTTTTTCCAAAATTGAAGTTTAAAGGGGTGGTTCACCTTTAAGTTAATTCTTCGTATGTTAAAGAATGTCCAATTCTAAGCAGCTTTTCAATTTTTTTTTTTTATTTTCTATAGTTTTTCATTATTTGCCTTTTTCTTCTTACTTTTACCAGCTTTCACTGACCCCCATCTAAAAACAAAATGCTCTGTAAAGCTTCAAATTTATTGTGTTTTTTTTAATTTATTTATTATTACCCATTTCTATTCAGGCGTCTCCCATTCATATTTCAGACTCAATTAAATCAGTGCATGGTTGCTAGGGTAATTTGGACCCTAGCAACCAGATGGTTGAAATTGCAAACTGGAGAGCTGCTGAATAAAAAGCTAAATAACAAAACAAAAAAAAAAAAAAATTATAAAAACGAATTGCAAATTGTCAGGATATCAGTCTCTACATCGTACTAAAAGTTAACTCAAAGGTGAACAACCTTTAAGAGTGTCTTCTTCAGAACGTACGGCTTTATAAAGGGTGGGTATGTGCCAGCAGAAGACACTGTATTGTCCCATAGCCGTGTGCAACTTAAGCCAATGCTTCATACAATGGGATCGTCCCCACCCTATACTTAGAATTTGGGCCCCAGGACTACAATTAGATGCTAACAAGTAGTGATGTGCAGGCCGATCTGATACTCGCGGGTTGGGCGGGTCCGGCCGATGGCGCACGCTCTTTAACACGATCTTCCAAATGCTGGCTTCCGAATTCCAGGTTCAGTTTTTATAGACAAGCGCCTCTCGCCCCGCCCCTTTGGTGACATCATCGGTGGGGCAGGTCTACAAAAGAGACCCAGAAGTCGGGCTCAAGCGGTGGGAGGCATGGTTGCGGGCGGGTGTGGGTCGGGAAAAGCCACTACTAACAAGGGCCTATGCAGAAAACAATCGGGGGGGGGGGGGGAAACTAACAAAATCCCATGTGCCACTGGTTTTATAAAATAAATTACAAAAAGACAAGTCTGAGGTTACAGCAGCGCCAAACCCTGCAATTAAAGGAGAATTCAACCCCTACCCCCCTACATAGATCCCCCTCCCACCCCAGCGAAATGCCCCCAAGTCTTTACTTACCCCTCGGTGCAGATTCAGGGATCGCAATTTACGGCAGCCATCTTCTGGGTCTTCTGTAATCAGCTGGAGCAATTTCCCAGTTTGCGGCAACTGCGCATTCGCCGAAATGGACGGAAATTGCAGAATCGCCGGATGAAGAAACGAAGACCCGAATGATGGCTGCCGTGAACTGCGATCCTTGAATCTGCACAGAGGGGTAAGTAAAGAGTTAGGGACATTAGGGTAGGGGGTAGGTTTTTTTAGTTAAGGGTTGAATTCTCCTTTAAGGAAACAAGAACTTCCACACAAACCTTAAAGAAGGCAAAGAGCAGGTGGTTGAGGATGTTCACTTCAAAGCCCTGGTTGTAGATTAGAGTAAAGGAGCCCAGGTTCCCATTCTGATCCTCAGCAATGTTCAGCTCTTTCAGTGTGACTGTCAGTTTGGTTCTCACTTTACCTGAGGAACAGCAATCAGCAGGTTAGTACAGCTCTGCCACCTACCTACCAACCCACCCACCTAGAACATATACACAATGTCAGCAGGCACTTTATATAAAAGAGACACAGCACAGAATATGCAACAACTTCTTTTATGTGTATAGAACAGACAAATTACAAACATTTTATTGATTGACATTTTCCTGAGCCTAGTCAATGAGTGATGTGCAAACTAAGGGATAATGTACCCCCTACTGTAAATGATAAGGATATTAGAAGTCACTGAGGGCTTGTTCTGTGACCATATAAAGGCACAAGGCTGCAGGCTGAGTTATACAGGGAACTCTGAGTATCACTCATGTATTATAAGGGATACTGTACCCCCTACTGTAAATGATAAGGATATTAGAAGTCACTGAGGGGTTGTTCTGTGACCATATAAAGGCACAAGGCTGCAGGCTGAGTTATACAGGGAACTCTGAGTATCACTCATGTATTATAAGGGATACTGTACCCCTACTGTAAATGATAAGGATATTAGAAGTCACTGAGGGGTTGTTCTGTGACCATATAAAGGCACAAGGCTGCAGGCTGAGTTATACAGGGAACTCTGAGTATCACTCATGTATTATAAGGGATACTGTACCCCCTACTGTAAATGATAAGGATATTAGAAGTCACTGAGGGGTTGTTCTGTGACCATATAAAGGCACAAGGCTGCAGGCTGAGTTATACAGGGAACTCTGAGTATCACTCATGTATTATAAGGGATACTGTACCCCCTACTGTAAATGATAAGGATATTAGAAGTCACTGAGGGGTTGTTCTGTGACCATATAAAGGCACAAGGCTGCAGGCTGAGTTATACAGGGAACTCTGAGTATCACTCATGTATTATAAGGGATAATGTACCCCCTACTGTAAAGGGTATTCGAAGTATGATGGGTTATTTACATCTACCAGGGAGCAGATATCTGGTTACCTTCCCATTGTTCTGCTGATGGGCTTCTTAGGGAAGGGGGTGATATCACTCCAAATTACAGCGCAGCAGTAAAGAGTGACTGAAGTTTATCAGAGCACAAGTCATATGACTGGGGGCACCTGGGAACTGACAAGTCTAGCCCCATGTCAGATTTTCAAAATTAAATATATATTAAAAAAAAAAATTAATCAGTTTGCTCTTTTGAAAAAACAGTGCAGAAGTCTGCTGGAGCAGCACTATTAAAAAACATGTTTCCCCATGACAGTTACATAGTTAGTTAAATTGGGTTGAAAAAAAGACAAAGTCCATCAAGTCCAACCCCTCAAAATGAAAACCCAGCATCCATACATACACCCCTCTCTACTTTTAATTAAATTCTATATACCCATATCTATACTAACTATAGAGTTTA
Organism: Xenopus laevis; assembly: GCF_017654675.1. NCBI lineage: Eukaryota > Metazoa > Chordata > Amphibia > Anura > Pipidae > Xenopus > Xenopus laevis. The sequence goes on from NC_054373.1 coordinate 178,886,205, forward strand.
GTATCACAATAGCCTTTGTATTATGTCTGTCCAAAAAATCATCCAAGTCCCTCTTATAGTCATTAACTGAATCAGCATCACAACATCACCCGGCAGTGCATTCCACAACCTCACTGTCCTGACTGTGAAGAACCCCCTACGTTGCTTCAAATGAAAGTTCTTTTCTTCTAGTCTAAAGGGGAGGCCTCTGGTACGGTGATCCACTTTATGGGTAAAAAGGTCCCCTGCTATTTGTCTATAATGTCCTCTAATGTACTTGTAAAGTGTAATCATGTCCCCTCACAAGCGCCTTTTTTCCAGAGAAAACAACCCCAACCTTGACAGTCTCCCCTCATAATTTAACTCTTCCCTCCCTCTAACCAATTTAGTTGCACTTAGTCTCTACACTCTCTCCAGCTCATTTATATCCCTCTTAAAGACTGGAGTCCAAAACTGCCCCCATACTCCAGATGAGGCCTCACCAGGGACCTATAAAGAGACATAATTATGTTTTCATCCCTTGAGTTAATGCCCTTTTTTATGCAAGAACTTTATTTGCTTTAGTAGCCACAGAATGACACTGCCCAGAATTAGACAACTTGTTATCTACAAAGACCCCTAGAGCCTTCTCATTTAAGGAAACTCCCAACACACTGCCATTTAGTGTATAACTTGCATTTATATTATTTTTGCCAAAGTGCATAACCTGCATTTATCAACATTGAACCTCATTTTCCAGTTTGCTGCCCAGTTTTCCAACTTAGACAAATCACTGTGCAAAGTGGCAGCATCCTGCATGGAACCTATAGTTCTGCACAATTTAGTATCATCTGCAAAAATAGAAACAGTACTTTCAATGGCCACCTCCAGGTCATTAATAAACAAGTTGAAAAGCAAGGGACCTAGTACAGAGCCCTGCGGTACTCCACTAACAACACTGGTCCAATTAGAAAATGTTCCATTTACCACCACTCTTTGTAGTCTATCTTTTAGCCAGTTCTCTATCCAGGTACAAATACTATGTTCCAGGCCAACATTCCTTCATTTAACCAGTAACCTTTTGTGTGGCACTGTATCAAATGCTTTAGCAAAATCTAAGTAAATCACATCCACTGACAGTATCCCTTTAAAGTAATGCATACATGTAATTGCTGCTGAAAGCAGGGTCTGTCTATTTATAGCCTCTGCACTGCTGGTCTCTACTCCTGAAACAGTGTAGCAGAAGCAGGCCACAACTACAAAAAAAAACCTTAAATGGATGTATATGGGGAAGTTGCTTGGGATTACATATGCTTTTATTATGCAAACGCAGCATTTAGGTGTAGTTCCCCTCTAATCACCATTTATCATGTGACTGCAATAACCACAGATATACGAGGCGAGATGAGCTCAGTTCTCTCTGTACTATCACTTCCGCAGGCACGGGGCTGTGTACAAAGATCACATGACTAAGAGACATGTGACCATGCGAGTGTAAGAGTCACATGACCTGACGTTAGTTAGAAAGAAACTTGAGATACTTTGTATACTCTGCAGGCTCGTGTTTCTGTCAGTTGCATGAACAGAATATATACTGTTCCACTGGACTCCTGAGCAATATGAAAATGATACCCACTCCGACTTTAAAGGAATTGTTCAGTGTAAAAATAAAAACTGGGTAAATAGATTGTGCAAAATAAAAAAAACTGTATCTAATATAAAATTAGTTAGCCAAATATGTAGGGATGCACAGAATCCAGGATTCGGTTCGGGATTCGGCCTTTTTCAGCAGGATTTGGATTCGGCCGAATCCTTCTGCCCAGCCGAACCGAGTCCTAATTTGCATATGCAAATTAGGTGCGGGGAGGGAAACCGTGTGACTTTTTGTCACAAAACAAGGAAGTAAAAAATGTTTTCCCCCTTCACACCCCTAATTAGCATATGCAAATTAGGGTTCTGATTCAGTATTCGGCCGAATCTTTGGCGAAGGATTCGGGGGTTCGGCCGAATCCAAAATAGTGGATTCAATGCATCCCTACAAAATATGTAATGTATAAAGGCTGTAGTGACTGGATGTGTAACATAATAGCCAGAACACTACTTCCTGCTTTTCAGCTCTCGATTGGTTACCAGGCAGTAACCAGAGACTTATTTATCTTTTTATTCATCAACTCTCCGTGTTCAGCAATCTTGTTGCTATGGTCCAAATTACTCCAGCAACCATGCATTGATTTGAAAGTAGCAATAACAATAAAAGTTGTAGCCATACAGAGCATTTTCAATGGTTTGCAAATTAAATTGCTGTTGTAAGCAGCCTCTGTCTATCCCTATCTGCACTACTGGTTCTGACTTTTGAAACGAGCTAGCAGGAGTCAGCCTGATGCACTACTGACACTACAGAGGGTTAATGATAGGTGTATTGCACAACATGCTTGCTCTGGGTTTTAGTTCCTGTGCAGCGAGAAAAGACCGACAGTTGGGAGACTATGAGATCAGCAGATTTACTTCCTGATTTCTGTATCTGGGCCTTGGAAACTCTCAGGTTAATGGCACACGGGGTGTTCGGGCCTTGGGGGCCCCTGGTAGAAATAGCGGAGGCCAAAATGTTACTGTCCACTAGTGATGGGCGAATTGCTCTCGCTCTCGCCAAAAAATTAGCGAAAATTCGTGGAACTCGAAAATTGACGCCTGCATCAATTTTGGACGCGCTTCGATTTTGATGCAAGCGACTTATCGGATGTGCGTTATTCGCCCATCACTACTGTCCACTTGTTAAAGGGGTTGTTCACCTTTAAATTAACTGCTAGTATGATGTAGGGAGCGATTTTCTGAGACAATTTGCTATTGGTTTTAATTTTTTTTATTATTTGTGTTTTTCGAGTTATTTAGCTTTTTATTCAGCAGCTCTCCAGTTTGCAATTTCAGCCATCAGGTTGCTAAGATCCAAATGACCGTAGCAACCATGCATTGATTTGAATAAGAGACTGGAATATGAATAGGAGAGGCCTCAATAGAAAGAGGAGGAATAAAAAGTAGCAGTAAGAATACATTTGTAGCCTTACAGAGCATTTGTTTTTTTATATGGGGTCAGTGACCCCCATTTGAAGGGTCAGAAGAAAAAGGCAAATAATTTGAAAACTATATACATACATAAATTAATTAAGGCTTAGAATTGGCAATTCTAGAACATTAAAAGGTTTGTTCACCTTTCAGTTAACTGTCAGTATTTGCAATTGGTTTTTATTTTTTAATGTGTTTTTTGAGCTTTTTATTCAGCAGCTCTCCAGTTTGCAGTGCCAGCAATCTGGTTGCTAGGGTCTAAATGACCCTAGCAACCATGCATTGATTTGCATAAGACTATGTAATATAAATAGGGGAGGGTCGGAACAGAGAGAGGAGTAATAAAAAGCAGCAACAACAGTAAGTTTGTAGCTTTACGGAGCATTTGTTTTTAAACAGGCTCCCCCTGTTGACCCCCTTCTGAAAGCTGGAAAGAGTCAGGAGGAAAAAGGCAAATAATTCATAAACTATAAAAAATAATGAAGACCAATTGAAAGGTTTCTTAGAATTGGCCATTCTAGAGCATACTAAAAGTTAACCACCCCTTTAAAAGTGACCAGTCCCTTTAAGAAATGGCAAGTTTTTATTCTGGGCTCATCACCATGAGGGTTTAGTTCCCCTTTAACTGGGCAGCAAAAGAGCACAGGAACCGTAACCAGTAGTAACCAGAAAGCTACAGGTGGGATGTTGGGGGAGCGCGGAGGATTCTGGGTAACAGGAGACAGAATCTCACTTACCCAACTGGGAGCAGTCAATGGTCTTGTCCCGAGTTGCCCCGGTGCCCTCTCCTATTTGGAACTCCCAGGTGCCTTCCAGGTCGGGGAAAGAGCAGTTAGCCGGGGTGTCAGCGGCACCGAACCGGCAGAGGAGAGCCAGGACCACTAAGCAGCACAGTCGCTCCATTCCCTCAGCGAACTCACCCAGACTCACACCAGGAACTCGAACCCCTGCGGATTATATAGAGTCAAAGCGGCGCTGCCAGAGTTTAAGCGATTGGTCGGTTTACGGGTCACGTGGTAAGGAATCACGCGCTTGCTGGCTCACGTGGTACGTAGTCATGCGCTTCCCATCATGGTACAGAGTTCACAGTTACTAAGCACAGTAGAGCCCATAGCAACGGGTGGTGTCACAGTCTGTGTTGTGGGCAGAGAGGGTTTTATTAATGCTCTGTGACTGGGTGACCATTATCCCTTGATTGGACCCGTGTTTTAAACATTTCAACAAACCACCCCTCCATTTTTAATGGTATTAATAAAAATAATAATAAAGGGGTGGTTCACCTAATCGTTAAGGTATATTTTAGAATGTTATAGAATGGCCAGTTCTAAGCGTTTTTTTCATTTTTTTTTAATAATTTGCATTCATTTTCTGACTTTTTCCAGTTTCAGAAGGGGGTCATTGACCCCATCTATAAAAAAACAAATGCTCTGTAAGGCTACAAATGTATTGTTATGGTTACTTCTTATTACTCCTCTTTCTATCCAGGCCTCTCCTATTCATATTCCAGTTTCTTATTGAAATCAGTGCATGGTTGCTAGGGGAATTTGGATCCTAGCAACCAGATGGCCGAAATTGCAAACTGGAGAGGCTGCTGAAGCTAAATAACTCAAAAACCTACAAATAAAAAATGGGACAAAATTACAAATTGTCTCAGAATATCCCTCTCTACCAGTTGTATGCGGGTCGAGAAATTCTCAACCTGGCTTGGCCCACTGCCCCCCCCTTCTATTTATAGACCTGCGCCTGCCCCGCCCTGCAGTGACATGACAAAAGGGGCGGGCACAAGTCATAAATTTAGGGGCCAGAAGCCAGCAGTAGTGATGGGCGAATACATTCGTGAAACTGGCGCAAAAATTTGTCGCATGTTCCTGCGGGTTTTGGGCCGGCCAACGCGTCACTACTCACTACATCATACTAAAAGTTAATTTAAAGGTGAACAACTCATTGAAACCATTTCATGGTATTAATAATTATTAACATGTATTTATAAAGCACCAACATATTCCACACTGCTGGGCAATACATGAGTTATACATTGAACATACAGAATCACCTACAAAGCAACTAATAACCAACGAGGTGGTACAAGTATGCTGAAAAAAGTGATATGCTGAGAAAATTTGCAATTGGTCTTTATTTTTTTCTTTTGTGTTTTTAACTTTCATTGAGCTTGAATTTCATCAGCTGCTGCTACAGTATCTGCCCTAGAAGCGTATAGGGTCCAGTTAACCCTTAGCAACCAGGCAGTGTTTTAAATGAGATACTGGAGGAATAGCAAAGGCCTAAATAGAAAAAATAATTCATACAAAGTAACAATAACATTCTAATGTCTTAGTTTTTTTTATAATTTTCAGGGTCAGTGACCCCTATTTGAAAGCTATACAGAGGCAGAAGGAGACAAATGATTCAAAAACTATGAAGAAGACCAGCGGGGTGTGGGGGGGTGGGGTCGGCAGCAAGTTTGGACGCGTTTTGGCGTCCAATTCAGCACGCCTCGTTTTTGTGGGCTCGGCGGCCCAGTGCAGGAGTGTCCGCAGCCCAGTTCTGGGCCACGGCTTGGCGGTTGGGGACCCCTGATGTAGAGAATGATATTCTGTGACAATTTGCAATTGGTTTTCATTTTTTATTATTTGTGGTTTTTGAGTTATTTAGATTTTTATTCAGCAGCTCTCCAGTTTGTAATTTCAGCCCTCTGATTGCTAAAGTCCAAATTACCCTAGCAACCATTCATTGATATGAATAAGAGACTGGGATATGAATAGAAGAGGTCTGAATAGAAAGATTAGTAACAAATAACAATGACAATACATTTGAAAGCTGGAAAGAGTCAGAAGAGAAAGGCAAATAAAGAGATAAAGAAAATATGAAGGCCAATAGGAAAAATTGCTTAGAATGAGCCATTCTATAACATACTTAGGGGGTTATTTATTAAAGTCGAAAAACTTCAAAAATAGTTTTACTATAAAATCCACATTTTTAGTGAAAAAAGTTTAGAATTAATCAGCATTTATTATACCCCGAGGATGGAAAAAGTGCGAATACGAAGATCCGGCATCTCAGACCTGCCGAGGTTGTGTATAAATCAGTGGGAGAAGTCCTAAAGATATCCTAATCTGTGCTGGGTTTTGTGCAATAATCTGGAGATTTTGTGGTTTTCGGGAAAAATCAAAATAAATAGAATTGTTCGGGGTGGGAAATCCAAAAAGTTCGCACGATTTGAATTTTCGTACGTTTTTCTCAATTTTTTGAGTGTACACCTTTTCAGGGTGAGACCCTTGCTCAGGTAAATGCCCACGAGGTGGATACTGAATAGAAAAAAATATATTGGTAGTCCCAGGATTCCCCTAATGAATTGAGGGTATGGACACAACTAACTAGCGGCAGGGGCGATCCTGGCCCCTCCGCTGCCTGAGGCAGCAGCAATTGCTGCTGCCCCCCCCCTCCCCCTGAAATTCGCTCTTAAAGTACCAGGAGTAGCATTTTTGCTGCCCCTGGTAACTAGTGGGGCACTGCTGCCTGAGGCGATAGCCTCAACTCGCCTCATTTGCGAAGCACCCCTGACTAGCGGCAATGGGATGCTGATATTGTTTTTGGCGCTGTACCTATAGGCATGCTGGAAGTGAAGCCATACCTAGTGTGAAAATCTGTGCTGCATCTGATATGTGATGGACCACAGCGGATTGTAAATTACACATGAATAAATTATCCAATAAGATACACTATCATACCATATGGCAGCTCCTTCCCACACGCATATATATATAGAGAGAGAGATTCCAACAATAGATGCGGTTTTATATATATATATATATATATATATACACACAAAATCTGGGTTTTAAAAACCTTTTGATGCAAGGATCCAAATTAAGTTGTAGACTACCCAAAATTGTAGGTGGAAATGTAACTGTGTTGATGCAGAACATAGGCACCCACTGAAGTCTTAGCTCCTATTCCTATGCCAGTATCTAGTGCAACCAACGTCTTTAGGGCTGAGTGGGCACAGAGAAGTGTTTTAAGCCACGTGGCTTTAGATTCATTAGATGCTCTATAGCAGGCAAGTAGTAAGGAAGAATTTGGTTGCTGTCATTCATGAAAGAGTTAAAAAAGAAATGACTATTGCCGTTACTCAGCGTAAGCAGGCCGCTGACAAAGACAAACTGGTATACTGGAAACAAATGGCAATTGGGATGGGTGCTCCCACCCCCATAGTATGATACAGAGGCGCACACTAGCCCTTCGGTCATTTGACTGATAATGATCCACCTTGGGAGCCTTATCTCACGTTCCCGTTAGTTTGAATATTAGGGATGCACCGAGTCTAAGATTCGGGATTCGGCCAGGATTCGGCCTTTTTCAGCAGGATTCAGATTCGGCCGAATCCTTCTGCCTGGCCGAACCGAATCCGAACCCTAATTTGCATATGCAAATTAGGATTCAGTTCGGTATTCGGCCGAATCTTTTGCAAAGGATTCAGGGGTTCGGCCGAATCCAAAATAGTGGATTCGGTGCATCCCAATTGAATATAAATTTTGTTTAAATGAGAAGGAAAGCTACCAAACTAGTTTATTTCCAATTGATTAGCGACAATAGTACAAGCTATAACACTATATTTATTCTTCAGAATGCTTTAACATACCTGACTAAACAACTCTAGAAGCTCTCTTTGTTTGTTAAGGATAGCAGCTGCCATATTAGCTTGGTGTGACATCACATCCTGCCTGAGTCTCTCTCGCTCACTCATAGCTCTGGGCTCAGATTACAGCACGGAGGGGGAGAGGAGCAAACTGAGCATGCTCAAGCCCTAGCCCTGGAGGTTTAAAGGACAACTAAAGCCTAACTAAAGAAGTAGATTAGAAATGTTGTACATTATGTTTTGTGCTTCTATACCAGCCCAAGGCAACCACAGCCCTTTGACAGTAAAGATCTGTGTCTCCAAAGATGCCCCAGTAGCTCCCCATCTTCTTTTCTGCTGATTCACTGCACATGCTCTGTGCTGCTGTCACTTACTGAGCTTAGGGACCCACTCACAATATACAGTACACATAGAATAGAAATGTCACACTATAAGGCTGATTAGTCATTAATACAGATAATTACTACATGGCAGCACAGAAACCAGTGCAATTAGCATCAGAATTTAATAATCAGCAAACCTGTAGCATCAGCTTATATTACAGGGGAAGCTCATTTTCTGCTGGATAATTAGTGACGAGCCCTAAGCTTAGCTTCTCAACAGCCAATCAGAGCCCACTGAGCATGTGAGTGTCACAGACACTTTCCAAGATGGTGACCCCCTGTGACAAGTTTGAAGTCCTGGATCATTGCTGCTATTGACAAGCTGAAACTTTAGCCTCGTGCAATAAGTTCACTAAATAAAATATGGCATTTTTAGCCACATTAATTTTTAGGGTTTAGTTCTCCTTTATGCTGAAAACAGGAAGTCTGATGCAGAAGCCCATGAGTACACAATAGAAGGAAAGAAATGTGGTGTTTCTTTTGACTCAGAGCAGCATTACTTTGAGGGGTTACTGGTGTATTTATATGGACCTTTCTGATAAAGCTTACTTACTTTTAGCCTTTCCTTCTCCTTTAAAGAAATCCAGGACTGGATCACTACCTCTCTAATTGCACAGGGTTAGTTGACATTTCTGATGAACAATTAATATTTAGGGGGCCCATGTCATGGTCAAGGGGACAAACAAAACCACTTACAGAAACCCATGAAGATAATAGGGCTCATATATAAACTGAAAGTGTATTTTCAGTTGAAAATCGTAGGCAGAGTCAGTGTACAAATCAGGGCCATTTCTTTTCGCTTCTGCAATATTTGTGCAATATTTGTGCAATATTTGTGCTTGGCGACTCTACTCCACCTCCTGCACTGAATTCTGCACAAGCGAGTTTATTGACACAACTGATGGGGCTTCCGCCATCTTGAAAACCTGAACTGAAAAAGCACAAAAGCTGTATTGTGAGTAAAAAAATGGCAACTTGCACAGTGGCGTAACTAGAGTGCGCTGGGCCCCCCTGCAAAAAAATCTTCAGAGCGGCCCGGCGCACTCTGATCCCCAACTCCGCCCACATCCGCCTCGATTTACATCCCCTTCCTCACGTAAGAGAGCGGCTGGGGAGGAGGGAGTTTTCTTATTGGCTATAGAGGAAGAAGACCCCACAGTCCGGGCCCCACTTGTTCCCTGGTCCCCCTGCGATTGCGGGGTGTGCTTCCTCTATAGTTAAGCCACTGAACTTGCACCCAATATTGCTCTTTGCACACTTCACATGTGCTTGTAAATAAGCCCTAATATATTGTAGTAAAGGATAAAATCCCAGTGTCACCCGTCTTACATCAGAAGATAAGGCAGCTGATTAACAGACCTGACTTTGCTGGGGAGTGACCTTAAGACGTGAGACTATAAAACCGGAGCCCGGAAGTCAGATCCCGGCATTTGAAGGGGACGGGGAGGGCGGAGAAGGGCGGGGAGAGCAGGAGAGCTCAACCCGCCTGCCACCCGCGAGGAGCAGTGCAAGGTCGACCCGAACCCGCGGCCGACCCGCACATCACTACTGGGGAGCCAAGACTTTTGCAACATTGTTTAAAAAGTAACAACTGGGAGTTAAGCAGATGCTGCTTTCAATAGCAATTGTTTTTACAAATAGCTTTAAAAGCACTGAGACTTTTTAATTAATGTATATTGGAAAATTGCTTAGAATTATATTTTCTTTTATTGGGCACATTTTAATTTTGGGGTTGACTTGCCCTTTAAGTGAATGTGAACCACACCCAACTCCGTAGGTTTGACAATGCCTCCGTGTAACACAGGACTGCGAGAATAGCTGGAAGAGTTGTCACAACATACGTGTGGCTTCATGTGGTGCACAAACATTAACAGCACTTGGACACAGGGGTGACACTCTGATTTAGAAATACTACATGATATTATCCTTTTGTGCTTCAATGCATTGTGTTGTTTGTTTCCTATGCCTATAAGCAATGATTACTTTATTAAATCCAGTGTTAGAAGCTGGTTGGTATTATATAAGTGACTAATTTCCCCCATCCTTCCTCTGATTAATGACTATATATATATATATATATATTATATATATATATATATATATATATATATATATATATATATATATATATATATATATATATATATATATATATATATATATATATATATATATACTCAGCAGTACTGAGGGTTTCCTGTTGTACCTATGACCAAGTTAATTGCTGTCAGTGCAAATGTTATCCAAATTTAAGTTTTCACTAACCGGAAGAGGCAGCTGTTTAGAAACATGTTGGTGCATCAGTTTTGAGTCTATTTCGAGGTGCTGGCAAATAAAAGTTATAATAAACACACTCTATTGAATACAGCCTGCCCGTTAATTTATATACTGGCGGTTTTGAAATCAGAGCAATAAAATAGTCAATGTGGCTTCATGGTTTTACTGGCTCAGTCTGTGTTTTCAGTCTTGACTAAGAAGCCATTTGTGAAGATGTAGAGTAATAGTCTAATTGGCAGACAATAACATGTGTCTTGTTTTCAGGAGGATGAGATGTAAGAGGGTAAAATGTTAATGTTTAATATAAAGGTTTAAGTAATGGTTAATGCATATTTTTAGGTTGGCGAATAGAGGATAACAGTGTGAGGGAAAGGCCCCAGTGGGTAAGGAATAGGAAGTTATAAAAAGGAAGTTAGCAAGTCCAGTTGTTTTAAATTTACCTATACTAGATATACCATGACCTGGATGAATGAAAATCTTCATAGTCATATAAAAGGAAGGTTTCAGGAAGTGAGATCAGAGATGCATCATGGGTAGCAAGATGAGCAGAGGGCACTGCAGCAGTAGAGTCATCTCCTGGAAGAAGTACTGAGCCTAGATAGTGTGAGGCCTAGTGGTGTAATAGTACGCTCTTGGAAGTGTAAGAGAGCTAGGTAATTAGCATGGGCAACTATGACCTAGGAGTTAGTGGGAATAGTGTTCCCAGCGGGAATTCCACCAGCTAGGGTTTAAAAAGGCTAGATCCGGATAGAGCTGGCCAGCGTAGAGTCCTGTGCAGAACCAATTTGTAAGACCCGGACCCGACCCAAACCAGCAACTCGCATATTTACCCACTTTGATCACAACTGCCTTATACGCAACGCGACCTGCAACCCGCCAACTACCATCAAACCGGAAGTGATGTTGCTGCAAACTGGAAGTGACATCATCAAAAGTTCCTGATAGCCAAGAGGGAGAGGGACAGAAGTGCGCTGCTGGGAGAGAGCTGCAGCAAGAAGAGACCTACAACCCGATCCTCGACCCTGCAGGCCCACATCTATACCCACACCTGAAAAGCCTACCCGCAGGGTACCTTCTTTTTTTGCAGGTAGCCTGAGGGTACCTTACCCGCTGCAGGACGCTAGGCCAGGGCCCAAGAGGGGTGCCTACGAGCGTGTGCTCCCACTGGCAGTGTGCAATTACCTGAAGTGTCATATGTGGAATACTGGGAGATTGAGACCTGTGAAAGTGTTGCTGCTTAACTGAAGGCTGTGGCAATAAAGAGAATGTGTTTGAACTGCAACTCTCTGAATCATGTGTTTCACTGAAGGTCCCCCCCCCTCACAAAAGGTTGGTGGTACAAAAGGTTGGTGGTTATCAAATAATAACGGGTATGGCACAGGAGATATTTGCCCCCGTTATACGTTGTCTATTACAGGCAGGCAATAAGGTCCTGGTCATGTTTTTGTGTTTATAACTCCAGTGCAAAATGCCAGTAGGGGGCGTGGCCTGAAATGGGCAAAGAGTGCGGCTAGACTAACAGTTTGCAACTCCCTGCATTTTCCTTATAAGCTGTACAGTCAGTGGCGATTCTGACTAAGGAGCCGCCTGAGGCGGCTCCTGCAATGCCGCCCCCCCTCACCAACTTACGGGTCGGGAGGGGAGGCAGAAACACTATTGCGGAGAGCGCAATTGCGCTCTCTCGCAATATTACAGCCGAATTTCCGGTTCAAAAACCGGAAATTCGGCTCTTAAAGGTGCAGGAGCGACTTTTTGCCGCCCCTGGAATCCTTTCAGGCGCTGCCGCTTATTTCTGATCTTGCCCAATCCCACACCTTGTGTCTCTTTCCCTTGCCCTTTAGATTGTAAGCTCTTTTGCACATGGGCCTTCCTCACCTTCAGTACTAGTTGTTATGTATGTAACTCTGTTCAATGTGTGTAATTTGTGTGATTTCTTTGTATAAACACATTTATTTTACAGCATTGCGCAATTAGTTGGTGCTCTAAACATACATGTCAATAGTAAAAATAATAGTAATACTACAACCCATCACACAGTATATAAGGTATCTTCCTTTTTCTCTTCCAAGAAGCATTTTACACCTAGAAAATAGTTGCACCTTTCTACTTGCCATACATTGAACTTCTCCCAGATTGACAATAGAAGCAACAATCAGACGTGAGCTGTTCCACCACTACCAGTGTTTGCAGCGGGTTCTTCTGTCCTTTAGAATAAAATTCAAAGTCATTTTCTAACCCCTAAAGGTTAACATACAGTCATTTATTCCTCCTTTTCTCACTCAATACCACATTCACCATATCTAGTTTATCATATGATTCCCTAGATCTTATCATACAAATTCATCCTCTGCATTTCCCTCAATTTTCTTTCCGACACGCCTGCAAAATAGCAATGGCCATATTAGTGACCATAATAACAATAACTGTTTACAAGAAACCATGTCTCTGAGCCAAGATTTAATGGTTGATCTGGTTGATTTCTTTAACATCGCTAAAGAAGTTTGGCGAACAATCATTACTCTGCAAATTCACTAAAGTGTGTTAACGAAGTTTCGCTAGGCAGAAATGGATGGTAGCGAAGTTCGCTATGAAATGCTTGTGCTAACGAATTTACGCTAGCGAAACTTTGCCAGTGTTTGTCTGCCGATACATAACTTCGAATGCGCTGTGAATTTATGTCTGGCGAAGTGTGGCGGAGCCTTCCAAAGTGAAAATTCACCCTTTAGTGAATATCCCCCACTAACTGAAACTGAAAGTAGAGTAGAAAGTAACCTTTGTGACATCTTGTCTCTTTTCCAATATTTGACACCTAGGGGCAGACATCTTCTTCCACGCGATCTTCTTCCTGCTGTGAACGGCGTTTTGGCGCATGCGCAGTAGGAGCATTTCGCCGGTACGGATCTACTGCGCATGCGCCAAAAGTCACGTGCATGCGCAGTAGATCGTACCGGCGAAATGATCCTACTGCACATGCGCCGGTCAAAGCAGGAAGAAGATCGCGTGGAAGAAGATGTGAACTCCCTGGACTGGACCTGCGCAGAAGGGTAAGTAACAAGTTAGGGGCATTTGCCCAGCCGGGACGGGTAGGCCAGGGGGGAGGGTGGGCAACAAACGTGAGGGGGGGTGGGGGGTTTTGCCAACAAGGTTTCCTTCCCCTTTAAGTTGGCGAAGTATTGAAGTCAAAGTTTTTTTAAAGATACAGTACTTCGATTATCGAATGGTCGAATAGTCGAACGATTTTTACTTCGAATCGAAGTCAAAGTAAATTCAAAGTCATAGTATCCTATTCGATGGTCAAAGTATTACTTCGAATTTCGAAATTTTTAACTTTGAAAATTCCCTCGAATTCACTTCTACCTTTGATAAATCTGCCCCCTATTGTATCTGGAGCAACCAACCCTTATTTCTGTGGGACAGATGAAAGCAGAGCAGGCAGTAACACTTCCAACACTTTTGTCTTGTCTTGTTCTCTGTATATTAGCCTCCTGCTACTTCTGAAAGATCCATTGTGCACATGGTTTATCCCATTCTCCTCAAGGGGAATCGACAACATTATGTAACAGGTGTTTTGTGCTCTACTACTTTGTCATCTGTGTAGTCCAGTTGGTCCTCATATACCCCTATCTAATTTATCTAAATTATCTAAATATCTGGATAACTTTCGGTGGAGTTTATATGGAAACTTTGTAGATATCATATAAAAATGTGCTTCATTTTTTCCCTGCTGTACCTGTATCTCACACTTATTACTATGTATAGCACCCAATGGAAGACCCCAACAATGGAAAATTGCTGGCGTACCTCACTTCAACTCAACACAAACACAAGAAGAAATATTTTAGTGCTATCTAGTATAGGTCAATCTAAAAACAACTGGACTTGCTGAGTAATCAATGAAGACGTCTCACTACTCATCCGAGCAGCTTCTTCAGTACAACTGACTGGTGTGGGAAGTTCTCGGCATATAAACTCTTCCACTAATCCAATCACAATGGCACATTGTAACTCTTCAAATTGACCTATAGATTGACCTATTTAGATTGACCTATACTAGATATACTATGACCTGGATGAATGAAAATCTTCATAGTCATTTTAGTGCTAGTATATTTTAAAAGTTTTCTATATATTGTCTCCGGCAGATCACAAATCCCAATACAATACCCAGCCATTAGCTTAAAAATCATGCATAATTACCCATAAACATGTCACTCACATAAAGAAAATGTATCATACAAATATATCTGTTGCTACTCAGCTAATGATTATCACATGTCCCCGAGGTAGTTAAAAAATAAATATAACGCAATATTAATAAAAATCTAGGAGGACAGTGATTCTTCAACAGGAACAATGAATTTATTGAAGAACCTAAATAAAGGAAATGTACACGTACTTAGTGCAATCGATATACAGGTTGGGATCCATTACTCAGAAACCCATTATCCAGAAAGCTCTGAATTACGTAAAGGCTGTCTCCAATAGACTTCATTTTAATGGAAAAGTTTACATATTTAAAAATGATTATCAATTTCTCTGTAATAATAAAACAGTAGCTTGTACTTGAGCCCAACTAAAATATAATTAATCCTTATTGGAAGCAAAACCAACCTGTTGGGTTTAATTAATGTTGATTTTCTAATAGACTTAAGGCCTTATTTTTTCTGAGTATTTAAAATAAAAATGTCTGAGCAGTAGAATCCATGATTGGACCTTATTTATTATTTAAAAAAACACAATTTATTAGGATAGGGTAAAAACTCTTTAAAGTCGCTCGATAATTCTTCACGAAAAGTTTTCGACCGGAAAAGCCCAAAATAGTCAGATTTCGGGCTAATTCCATCTCAGACCACAGAAACTTCCAAATAGGATAGGAACCTCTCCAACTGACTTATATACAACCTCGGTGGAGTATTTTCAGATTCAGACTTTTTCCATCCTCGGGGTATAAAAAATCTTCAAAAATTCAAAAAATTCAAGTTTTTTTACCCCACTAAAAAGCTGTTGATACTCAGCTAATGATTATCACATATCCCAAGGTAGTTAAAAAATACATATAAGCCAATATTAATAAAAATCGAGGTGGTCAGTGATTCTTCAACAGGAACAATGAATTTACCGGTATTGAAGAACCCTAAATAAAGGAAATGTACACGTACTTAGTGCAGAAATCTCTGAAATATGGAAAGGCTGTCTCCAATAGACTTTATTTAAATGGAATAGTTCACATATTCATAAATGATTTCCTTTTTCTATGTAATAATAAAACAGTCGCTTGTACTTGTTCCTAACTAAGATAAAATTGATCCTTATTGGAAGCAAAACCAGCCTTTCGGGTTTAATTAACATTTACATGGTTTTCTAATAGACTTAGGGCCTTATTTATCAAAATTCTAAATTTTCTGAGTATTTAAAATAAAAAAAGTCAGACCAAACGAGAATCCATGATTGGACCGTATTTATTATTATTAAAAAAAAAAAGCATGATTTATCCGGATAGGGTAAAAACTTGATAACATCGAGTGAAAATCAGAATTGCTCAATATTTTTTAAGAAAAAGTTAAAATTTTTAGGATTTTTGCCTGAACGCCAAAAAAATTGTTGGATTTTCTGGCTTAGTCCATCGCAGACCACAGAAACTTCCAAAGAGGACAGGACCTCTCCCATTGACTTATATACAACCTCGTCAGGTCTGAGATGGAGTATTCTCCCATTCAGATTTTTTCCATCCTCAGGGTATAATAAATCTTAAAAAATTCAAGGTTTTTTTTCCCACTTAAAATTCAGATTTTATAGTTAAAAAAAAATAGCAATTTCGAGTTTTTTTGGATTCAGACACTAATAAATGACCCCCGTAAAGTATGAATATCAGTTATCTGGAAAACCCCAGGACCTGAGTATTCTGGATTACAGGTCCCATATTTTCAGATAGCGGATAATCAGTATCAAATCACAGCAGTTGCACTTAGATGTTCCTCATACCACCAGGTTTTTGCCCCAGTCTACCATGACCTATTTCTCTGCTTCTAACCTGGGCCTGGCCCTTCTTGAGTCCCTACTGTCTGGTGGATGTTGTCTGGGGAATTACTTCCCCTTGTTGGAGCACTAGTTATAGTAGGTTACACAGTTAATTTCACATTCCTATGGCGATCACTATCCTATCACTTCCTACAAGCCCTCATTCAAGGAGTCTTGTGTCAAACTTAGGAGTCCAGCCTACCTTAGGGTCCTGCTTTCTCCTTACTGAGGTCTCCTGCCTCTGGTTCAAAGAGAAAGAACTATGGTTTTGTCTAGAAGGGGATTCCCATATCCACGAGGGCCATGGGGAACATATCTCACCCACAGGAGAGTTAAAAAGATAAAAATGTGTTTACAATAGACTCAAAGCACAACTCAGTTCAACTATACTGTATAGTTTAATTCTACTGTTTTATCTTTCAAGTTATTATAATCTATGGCTGCAGGAGATTTCGTCTGACTATTGCATTTATTCATAGCATGTCTGACAAGCTCAGATGAGCAAATATCTGCACAATAGAAAATAACGAATACCAAAGGGACTGCTTTCTTCTGCGTAAACCTTTGGCTTCTAACAATCACGGCTTCCCCTATCCTGCCAATAAGAAAACCTTGTGATAGATTTGTCATTGTATCACTTATGTCATTATTGAGAAGCCCCGGGAAGGCCGACCATAACTAAGGCTAACATTTCAAATCAAAAAGATGGGTCTGTATTAGATCTGTGACCAGTTTTCTTCTCCGGAGAGTTGACTTATCATGACCTTCTTTGACATTTATCCAGATTAAAGTTGAATGAGGTTATGGGATGATATAATTACTGTACCATCAAATCTATCCCGATAAACATTGCATCAGGCTTTGTGAGCGTCGTCTGTCAAAAGAAAACAATCTGTATGTTATATTAAACCTAGAAACGGACCATAGTTACAGACCTGTGTATCTTCTATAACAACGTTTATATACAAAACGTATATTTTACCCGTACAGTTGTGTAGAATTGCCTTCTTTCATTTTAAGGAACACTTTGGAGGTTATTTATCAAGGTCCGAAATTATCTCAATATTGGCTGCTACAAACTCCGATCTAAGCCGCTTATTTATTATTACATTTTCCAGAAAATTTGCTTTGCGGTTAATACTCAGATTTTCATGATTTTTTCGGAGGTTTCACCCGATTTTCACGATTTTTCATCCGAAATCTCAGATTTCTGCCCGAAACCTCGAGACCCAGCGCAAATCAGTAAAATCATTGGGACTTCTCCCATAGACTTATATGCAACCTAGACAGGTCTGAGATGCCGGGATTTCAGATTCGGAGTTTTCCAGCCTCGGTAGTTTAATAAATTCCAAAAAAATTGTGAATTTTTAAAAACCCGATTTTATAAAAAAAAAAAATCAAGAATTTTTCGTGATTATTGCATTCGGGTTTTAGTAAATAACCCCCTTTGTATTCAGGACATCATTTACTTAATCCTAGGGAATATTCATGTACATTATTTCTTGGTGTTTAACATACATACAGGTCTCAGGGGCTGCCCATAGGGAGTGAGCCAGGATTAAGGGAATGACAGGGTGGTGAGAGCATTATAAAACAGGGAACTGTACAGGTTAAGAGAGAGGAATTATTGGGTGTTGTAGTTGCACAGGCCTGATAGCATGGGAGGTGAAACAAGGGTTTAAAAAAGGAAGGAAGTCAGGTCAGTGTTGCCTGTTACCTAGAACAATCTTTGCTTGCCCTCCGGAGAGAAACGGGGCAGTGGGGGGGATGGAATGTTTTACATGTGATAGGGGTATGAAGTATGTGGTGTGGCAGGGGTCAAGCCTGGGGACTAAGTCGTAGAAGGGGCATGAGTATGGAGGAAAGTCACGCCTAGGAACGACAGCAGGTGGACATACTCATTTACTCATAACTATGATGTATGCAATGATATATTGGTACTTTGATAATAAACAGGTTTTGGTACCTTTCAGTTAAAGGAGAACTAAAGCTTAACTAAAGAAGTAGCTAGAAATGTTGTGCATGATGTTTTGTGCTTCTGTACCAGCCCAGGGCAACCACAACCCTTTAGCAGTAATGATCTGTGTCTCCAAAGATGCCCCAGTAGCTCCCCATCTTCTTTTCTGCTGATTCACTGCACATGCTCTGTGCTGCTGTCACTTACTGAGCTTAGGGACCCACTCACAATATACAGTACACATAGAATAGAAATGTCACAATATAAGGCTGATTAGTAATTAATACAGTTAATTACTACATGGCAGCACAGAAACCAGTGCAATTAGCATCAGAATTTAATAATCAGCAAACCTGTAGCATCAGCTTATATTACAGCCAGGGAAGCTCATTTTCTGCTGGATAATTAGTGACGAGCCCTAAGCTTAGCTTCTCAACAGCCAATCAGAGCCCACTGAGCATGTGAGTGTCACAGACACTTTCCAAGATGGTGACCCCCCAGTGTGAAGTCCTGGATCATTGCAGCTATTGACAAGCTGAAACTCTAGGCTGGTGTAGTATATACAATATGCCATTTTTAGCCATATTCATTTTTAGGGGTTAGTTCTCCTTTAAGGGTAGGAATCTCTACTATTTTTTTTTTTATGTTGTAGTGGTGAGTGAAATTTTCATCCAAAATGATGCCCATAGACTCTAATGGGTGACAGAAATCAGGCGTCAAAAATTTTTTGTTTCTCATAGACTCATAATTTGGGAAGGCAAAACACTCTCTAATAGGGGCTTTGATGAGTTGGCTTATCTTTATTGAAAGGATACAAAAGTTCAGCAATGTTATTTAATGCATTCCTGTAGTTAGGCAGGGCAGTTGGTATGGATTAAAAATCTATGGGACGAGGCAGCTCATGGAGATCCCATCTTTGTCAATGTGTTGTCTATGGTTCAGTTCTTGTCTAGGGCTTACATGTGTAGTGCATTCATGGTACAAAGGTTTTGTTTGTAGTTTCCGATGGGACACACACACATTACTACTTCCCTGGTACCTAAAGACTGCTCTATATCAGCACTTTTTGCATGTCTGAAAATCCGATTACGGCCATATGTGACCCCTATTGTCCAATCAAGCATTTAAAATTTCAAGAATAACTCAGACAAAGAGGGTGGTGATCCCACAACTCATCCTAATTGACCTTTAATCATCTTTGGGACCCCTAGGACGACTAGCCTTTAGTTTATCTCTATCTTTACCAGTCATTCTGTAAAGCACCTGCAAAATATGTGACTTTATGAAGTGTTTACTTTACGCAGTTAATTCGAATGCCGGAATCTTTTCTCCACTTAATCTGATAACCGCTCTGAGATACCAGGTGTGACTCATGGCATAAGTGTCTGGGCCCATTACATTCTTCTCATAACAAATGATGTTTAAAGTGACAAGGGAACAAATTCGTAATTCTTTTTGTGCAGTATGACATGAAAGTACAAGATGTTTTCTTTAGCATTTACCTTGTCCTAGAACTCACTAAGGTGATGGTGCAGTTGAGTGAGCAGTGAATGCTTTGGGCTGGAACTTGGCTTGTGCTTCATACATTGTTTATCTCACACAGAATGAGACGAATAAATTCTGAATATCATACTACACTTAGCTGCTGGTTTCTCTGGTTAGGGCAAAGTAGTGCTGTAGGACCCACAACTTCAAAACTCACATTAAGCCCATAAATGTTCAGTCCATTTCCTTCCAACCTTACTCTTACTATGTTGCTATTTTGCTTCCATTCCTTACATATTGGTTTCTTCTTACTTCTCTCTCTGTTTGTCCATACTCTGGAGGAGTTATTTATCAAAGATATTTTTTTAACTCGAAAGAAATCGAATGACCTCGAAACTGGAATGGTATCTTATTTAAGAAAAAACTTGAATGGCAAAAACCCAAATCTGCGAGTTCAAATCTCGCAACCCAAAAACTGCAATTGATCGAGTTTTCTGTAGAAAAAAACTTGAATTGATCGAATCAAATTTCTCAATTCAAAATTTAAATTCAATTTCGGTCAAAACCCTCCAAAAAAAAAACCTTGAACATCAAACAGGCTGTTAAAGTCTTCAAATGGTTCAGGGGACCTCTGCCATTGACTACTACATGATCTTGACAGGTTTTAGATGGTGTATTTTGAGATTCAAGATATTTCCATGTCAAGGTATAATACATTTTGAACATACAAGTTTTTAAAAAAAACAACACGAAAACTCAAAGATTTGTGGAAAAAACTTCTCAAACCTTCATAAATCTGCTCCCATAACCAAGCACTCTGCAACAAACTTCTCTTAGTGCAACTTATTTATGGCCAAATAACTAAATTTTTGTCTCATCAGTCCAAAGTACTTTGTTCCAAAATGACTGTGTCTTGTCTAAATGAGCTTTTGCATTCAACAAGCGACTCTGTAGTGCAGAAAGGGTTTCTTTCTCATCCCCCTGCCATACAGATGGTCTTTGTGCAAATTGTGCTGAATTGTAGAACGATGTACAGATACACCATCTGCAGCAAGATGTTCTTGCAGGTCTTTGGAGGTGATCTTTGGGTTGTCTGTAACCATTCTCACAATCCTCCGCATATGCCAGACCTGGGTTTTACAGCAACTGTGCCTGTGGCCTTCCATTTCCTGATTACATTCCTTACAGTTGAAACTTTAAACCTCTGAGATAGCTTTTTGTATCAGGTGGGGCATCATTTTTCTAACTGGTAGGCCTTCTCTGATTTTTGGTAAGGGCAGAGAAGGCATAAATGGTCATCCTATTAGTAAATGGTTATTGAAGTTAGCCTGTGGTCTTAGTTACTGGGAAACCCTCAACATGATGAGCCCACAGTTCCACACCATGACTTGGCCAATCAGCACCATCCCTTTGTACTTGTTTCTACCTCATTCTATCCCAATGGTTTAAATGAAGGACAGAAGGTGGGGGTCATCATATCAGTAAGTGATGTTAGTCACTGGCAACCCCTGAATATTAGTGATGGGCGAATTTATTCGCCAGGCGCGAATTCGCGGCGAATTTGCGCGATTCGCGCCCAGCGAATAAATTCGCGAAACGCCCGCGAAAATTTGCGGTAAAATTTTTTTTTCCGAAAAACGGACGCCGGCGTCAAAAATGGTCGCCAGCGCCAAAAACGAGACGCCGGCGCCGTTTCGCGAATTTTTCGCCGCTTCGCGAATTTCATGTGAAATTCGCGAATTTCACGTGAAATTCGCGAATTTTTCGGCGAAGCGAAACTGCGCAAATTCGCCCATCACTACTGAATATGATGATCCTGCAGTTTCATACAGTGACCTGAATACTCAACCCATATTGTCCACCTTGCCGAACCCTTTGTGCTTGTTTCTAAATTTAAAAAGGCTTAAGATTGCAATACAAGGGCATATTATGGCCCATACTGATATCTGTTGAAGACTCTTTCCACTATTGATTGAAAAGGCTGCAAAATTATTTGGCCAAGCACAGCGTTGGGTCATGGATGTGGTCTACAGCTGACAGACTTGTGGAGGACCTTCATGTGACTTGATTGATTGCAGAACCTCATTTGTCTCACCAGTTTGGCAAAAATCTGCTTGTCAACTGCACCAAACAAACAGATCTTATGTATGGCATATAGAACTCATAATTATAACCCTTACCTACACTTGCCTCTTTGAGTCATATTTTTTTTTTATCGCTTACCCATAGGATCATCGCATGAGCATGTGACTGGTGAGTGAGGCACATTACTTTATATTTAACATAAGGTTTGTTATATTTCTATGGTGCCATAAGTTGGACAGCCTTGGAACGAAGTGACTATAAACCTCATGTATGATTCATGCAATTTCATAGCTGCTGTCAGTCTTTATAAACTCACAATGATCTCCACTTCCACCACCCACTCTGCCAGTTCATATTCTGCCTCCCTGTAGCTTTCAGAATTACAAGTAAAGTCATTTGACTAATTTATTTAATGGTCCCATGTCTCTGCTCTGCTTTTATTTCTAATTATTCAGCTAATGAGGGCAATATCTTTAGCTGTTATTATGTGTTAGCCAGGGACCGAGAATTCTGCTCAGTGAGGCTTAAAGTACAATCTAGTTACGGGACAAACCAACATAAAGTCACAAGACATAGAATAAAATGACATGAATCATTCTTGTGGAGCCAGTATACTGAGCACCGAAACACTAGATCTCATCCAAATCAAATTGTTTTAAATATGAACTGTAGATTATCAGCAGAACCAGATTTATGATGACACCATCTGATACAAAGTGATATGACTGAGTGCACCTCTAAGATCTAAGAATCTAAGACCCTTTTTGTACTACATTATTAGGCCAATAGTATTGGCTGATCTATTAAAGGGGTTGTTCAACTTTAAATTAACTTGTATTATGATGTAGAGAGTGATATTCTGAGACAATTTGCAATTGGCTTTAATTTTTTATTATTTGCGGTGTTTGAGTTATTTAGCTTTTTATTCAGCAGCTCTCCAGTTTGCAATTTCAGCCATCTGGTTGCTAGGGTCCAAATGACCCGAATAAAAAGTGAGTAATAAAAAGTAGCAATAACAATACATTTGTAGCCTTACAGAGCATTTGTTTTTAGATGGGGTTGGCAACCCCCATGTGAAAGTTGGAAAGAATCAGAAGGCAAATAATTAAAAACCTATAAAAAACAAATAATGGAAACCAATTGAAAAGTTGCTTAGAATTGGCCATTCTATAACATATTAAACATTAAACCAACCCATTATTAGTTTAAAAATGTGTTGGGCAAAATGCCCCAAAAATTATCTTAATCTGCTTTACAGACAAGAATCTTGGGATATTGTTGACTGCTAAAGGGTCATGTGCACAACTAATCCTATGATTAAGGGATTTACTCCCGAAACGCGTTAGGTTTTACAGCAGTAACCCCAATAAACCTATTCCAGAAGTGCCGTCTGCCTGTTCTGAGTTTATTGCATGTGCACAACTGCAGTGTGGAAAGTGCAATTTTGGATGCAAATTTCCATGAATGCAGAATGCAGCATTTTTCCCAGAATTCCAGTGTAATTGTGGTCACAAGGTAGAGATGCTGAAAAAATCAGGATTAGAGAGTCAGGATTACGTAATTTCTGGTGCTCCGCATCAAAATGATGTCTGTACATAATTCTTTAGAAGCAAATGACTGTCGTATTAAAATTGCGTGAACCCTGGCGCTGCCACC
Organism: Xenopus laevis; assembly: GCF_017654675.1. NCBI lineage: Eukaryota > Metazoa > Chordata > Amphibia > Anura > Pipidae > Xenopus > Xenopus laevis. The sequence goes on from NC_054373.1 coordinate 178,909,720, forward strand.
ACCTCAAAGTTGGTGGAAATTTCTTTGTGTAAATACACACACTTGCACACATTTTGTAAAAGGAGACACTTCAGCTGCACCAATGATCAGTGCAACTAAGTGGGAGCACATGGAGCCTGGACAAAAGTACCTTTAATGAATGGCGTCAATCCATCCAACGACTGCGGCTATTTTTTGCTCAACTATAGTTGTGGTCATAAATGAGCCCTTTATCTAGTCCTTTGACTCTGTGTTTTTATTGTATATTTGAGGAATAAAATAACTACATAATATCATTATAATACAGAACAAAACCCCCAGTGTTGGGCTGTCACAATTATGGGTGTTCCAGACCAGTCCTTTTCCATATCTCCATCAGGCCCTTTCTAAACCGAAGATATATGAATAAATAGGGGGTCCCAAATCAGGTAATGACTCACCACACTTAGGAAGAGGCCCAGGTGCACCACCCTGAGAAGTAGCGTCACTTGAGGGGGGCGGGGCCGTTGTGCGTGACGCGCAGCCGGGCCCCGTCCCCCTCCGTTCGGCCACATTTGGCCGTTTTTTTCAGTGGAGCGTGAGCTGCCGGGGGGCCCTGAGGGGGTGCAGGCCCTGGCCCGCTCGCACCCCCTGCTCCCCCGGTAATTCCGCCACTGACCCTGAGTCTTCAGCAAGGGGAGAGGATCAAACCAGGAAACTAAAGAGCAGGCACTCAAATAAAGGCATTCTTCCACCAGGTGAATAAGAACAAGTAGAACAATTTTATTATGTCAGAAAATTACAGCCTTGCGCGTTTTATGTTACAAACACTTAGAGGGTTATTTATTAGTCCCAATTGATCTGGGATCTGAGGTTGTATATAAGCCAATGGGAGAAGTCCCGAAGATATCCTGATCTGTGCTGGGTTTTGTGCAATAATCCGAAGATTTTGAGGTTTTCAGCAGATAATTCAAAAAAATCATACAACTCGATTATTTCACGATTTTGTAGAGTTTTTTTCCCTGCACAGGAAATTTTCGGAAAAATTTACTGATAAATAAGGGGAAAAAACCCATGTGGATTTGGTCGGAGTAAATTTCAGAAAATAACCCCCTTAGTCATAACACAAAACGCGTAAGGCTGTTATTTTTTGACAGATTTATTCTGCTTGTTCTTATTCGCCTGGTGGAAGAATGCCTGTTTGATCCTTTCTAAACTGAGCATTAAATGCATACGCTGCTCTGATCCCTCTATCCAATGGTATAAATATGTATCCAAATGACAAATCTTATAAAGCTCACAGTAACTAGAGATTTGTAATTCCATTTCTATTTTTCTGGAGACAAAGCAGCATCTCCACTGAAGGTCCGACTTTATGAGCCGCACATTCGGCTGAAGCCAATTCTTATGACACCGATATTTTCCTGCTTTGAGTGTCAAAATAAAATGTAATAAAAAAGGAGTTATTTGGCTGCGTCTGTGCGACTGTGATGGCTCTTGGTGTCACTTTTCGACTGACAGACCATTTATCATGTCCAAAAAGATTCCTGCTCAAGTGCAGCCGCCGCACGTTACAGGCTCCTCGTTCAAAAGGAACTGATCAAAATATTTATTTTTGCGTTTCAAAATTATCTCAAGTGAGTTAGTTCAGTGTAGGTAAATCGATTTCAAACAATCAATGAATTATATTAGGATCTTAAAGGAAAACTATACCCCCCAAACAATGTAGGTCTCTATAAAAAGATATTGCATAAAACAGCTCATATGTAAAACCCTGCTTCATGTAAATAAACCATTTTCATAATATGTAGTATGTGCCATTTGGGTAATCAGAAATAGAAAATTGCCATTTTAAAAAATAAGGGCTGTCCCCCTGGGATCATATAATTCACGATGCACACAAACATACCAAACAAACCATACTTGTTAGATCACATGAGCCAATTAACAGACAGAGTTGTGACTTTTGCTTCAACACTTCTTCCTGTTACAGTTAGAGCTGCAGTATTTCTGGTCAGGTGATCTCTTCCTGTTACAGTTAGAGCTGCAGTATTTCTGGTCAGGTGATTTCTGAGGCAGCACACAGACTATCACGAAATGGTGGTTCAAGGCAAGAGATGTAAAATGGCAGTTTTTACTTAAATATATAGACCAGTTTGGTAAGATTCTTTAATATGTCACTTAATATGATATAAACTATCTGTTGCATAAATATTAATTTTGGGGTTATAGTTTTCCTTTAAGCTGTGCTTGATTCAAGTCCCGCTCCCCCCACCACTTTGAGCAGAGTCCCCTTAGCTCATAACAAAATTACGCCACACTCCCAGTACCCATGACAACATATAAGTGTTTACTGAAGATGTCACCCTAATTGTCCTTCTAGCTGGGCTTCAATTGTTATCCAGGAGAACAAACAGGGCCGGGCCAGACCCCAATAGTGAGTGATAAAAAGAAAACAAAACAAAACGCAGCCGTGGGACAGCAGCAAGGGGGGGCCCGAGGGGGCCCTGGACAGCAGCAGTCCCAGTGGCCCCGGGCCCCCCAGTCCGACCCTGAGAACAAATAGTTATCATTGGTTTTACTCTAACAGGCCTTCAGGCAGAGCCCCCCTAAGTAGACCACCCCACGGGGTGGGGGAGCCCCACAGTTTGAGAACCACTAATCCACTGATTTAAAAAGCACAATTTCCCTTATATATTCCCTTATATATAAAACAGATATTATTTATATTATATTACGTATTTAATAAAAAAAAATATATATAATATTTAATAACATAACACTGTTATCACTCTTCCTAAGACCCTGGAACATATAGCTGCCAGTTGAATTGGATCCTATAATAAATCTCTTCCTTCTCTAGAGGAACCCTCCCCCCCCAAAAAAAATGAGGCCTATCTGCCAGTGAGGTGAGCAATTTTGTTAAATCTGAACTTAAATAATGGGGGTCTATACTGAACCTGACTGCTTAGGTATACTGTAATGGGGTGGTTCACTTTTAAGTTAACTAATATGATATATAATGGCCAATTCCAAGAAACTTTTCAAATGGTCTTCATTATTTATTTTTTAACATTTTTGAACTATTTGTCTTCTTCTGACTCTTTCCATTTAAAACCAAATGCTCTGTAAGGCTACAAATGTATTGTTATTGCTACTTTTTTTTTTTGTTTCAACTCTTTTTATTTGATTTTCTTCATACAGTTGAAGACTTAGTATTATACAGTAATAAAGATATTATACAACTTTTTTTTATTTATTTTTTTACTCATCGTTCTATTCAGGCCTCTCCTATTCATATTCCAGTCTCTTATTCAAATCAATGTATGGTTGCTGGGGTAATTCAGACTCTAGTAACCAGATGGCTGAAATTGCAAACTGGAGAGCTGCTGAATAATAAGCTAAATAACTGGCTTCACTTTCCGCAGTTCTGATCATTCAGTTATCAGCCCAGATGATCAGGACAATGGAAGCTTGCCATGCTTATATATGGACACTTATATGAGCCAGGCTATGATCACTGTAAGAAAAGTCTATTGTACAGATATAGGATCTGTTTTCTGGAAACCCATAATCCATAAAGCTCAGAATTACCGAAAGGCCATCTCCCATAGGCTCCATTTTATCCAAATAATCCAAATTTTTAAAACTGATTTCCTTTTTCTGTGTAATAATAAAACAGTAGCTTGTACTTAATCCCAATTAAGATATAATTAATCCTTATTGGATGCAAAACCAGCCTATTGGGTTTATTTAATGTTTATATGAATTTCTAGTAGACTTAAAAGGATTCTGTCCTGATTTTATGATGTTGTTTTTATTTCTAAATTACGCTGTTTACACTGCAGATGATTCACTACAATATAAAATTTAATTCCTGAACCAGCAAGTGTATTTTTTAGTTGTAATATTGGTGTGTAGGTGCACCTCAGGTCATTTTGCCTGGTCATGTGCTTTCAGAAAGAGCCAGCACTTTAGGATGGTACTGCTTTCTGGCAGGCTGTTGTTTCTCCTACTCAATGTAACTGAATGTGTCTCAGTGGGACCTGGATTTTACTATTGAGTGCTGTTCTTAGATCTACCAGGCAGCTGTTATCTTGTGTTAGGGAGCTGCTATCTGGTTACCTTACCATTGTTCTGTTGTTAGGCTGCTGGGAGGAAAGGGAGGGGCATGATTTCACTCCAACTTGCAGTATAGCAGTAAAGAGTGACTGACTAAAGTTTCAGAGCACAAGTCACATGCCTAGAGGCAGCTGGGAAACTGGCAGTATGTCTAGCCCCATGCCAGATTTCAAAATTAAATATAAAGAAATCTGTTTGCTCTTTTGAGAAACAGATTCCAATGAACAATTCTGCTGGAGCAGCTCTATTAACTGAGGTATTTTGAAAAACACATGTTTTCCCATGACAGTATCCCTTTAAGGTATGAAGATCCAAATAACGGAAAGATTTGTTATCCGGAAAACCCCAGGTCCCAAACTGGATTATAGTTCCCATACCTGTACAAAGGATAAAATAATGCTATTAATGTGTCTTCTGTTTAGCATTCTGCTTTGTATGAACATTTTGATAAATAAAGGGACAGCTGATAACATACAGTAAAGTTAAGTGCAAAGACTTATCTTGGGATTTTGATCCTATTACTGCACCACGCGGGGTGGGGGCCCTTTGTACCTCAGTTGTCAACTAGAAATTGCACTGCCTGGAAGGGAACAAAGAAAAACCTCTCTGTATTTATTATTAACCGTAGAGAGAGACAGAAGCTCTATTCTCTGTCAAACTGTTCTGCATTGATTTGGAAGAAGCGGGGCCATCTAAGCAGATTAAGTCATTTATACCCTTTTACTGCAGGTGAGCGGCTACACTACTATACTCATTATTGTGCACATGCCACTGTATATGAGAGTCAGACAAATCGAAAACCATTTTTGTCTTTTAATAAATGCAGTTCTTACCGTCTCAATCAGAGAAACCTCCTGGTAAGAAGATGTAATAGAAATGCAAGGAAGGAATATTTTAGGGCTGCATTGTGTTGGCTTCTAGTTGCAATACAAGCGCACGACACCATCCATAGATCATTTCCCATTCTTGCCAAGCTCTTTAGGGCAGTGAGTAGCTAGGGGCAGTTATTCAACACAATGCAATTGAATGGGTTTGAAAGAGGTGGTTCACGTTTAAGTTTGCTTTTAGAATCATAGAATGGCCAATTTTCAGCAACTTTTCAATTGGACTTCAGTATTTATTTTCTATAGTTTTTGAATTATATGGGGCGAATTCCCCTAACCGGCGAAAAATCATCAACACTTGGCAAAGTTGCTTCGAGGGCGCCGAATGCTGGTGAATTTTCCCTAGCGTTACTTCGGCAATCAAATCAAAGATGAGCTAGCATTGCCTAATTTGCATACAGCGGGAAATGATAAAGTTGAATGGACGTATATATTGTAGCAAATACATTACATTACACAAGTCCAGGGAACCTTAATAAAGACAATAGAGTTGTTATATTGCCCTACACATGTGCCCACTGTATAGTTTATGTTCCATATGTTAGAAAATGGAGGGGGGAACCTGGTTACCCAAAAACATTTTCACAAACCTTCGCAGGCTATCAAAGGAAAAGACGCCAGCGTTTTTTTGGAACTTGGAAACATTTTGCACTAAAAATTGAAGTTGAAGTCTTAAACACTCCATTGCAGTTCGCCTGGTCTAAGCTGGCGAAGGCAAGTCTGGCAAATGAGGTAATGTTCATTAAAATCTGCCTCTTACTGAATGTGGGGAGTTACGTCCGTTTGCCAGAGCGAAAATTCGCCTGGCGTTAGAGTGCGAAGCAACACTAGCATCTATCTCCTACACTAGTGAAGTGACGCCTGCACCCGTTAGGAAATCTGCGAAGTTCCGCAATTACGTCATGCTGGTGAATTTTTCGCTAGCGTTAGTCACTTCGCCCTTTAGGGAATCTGCCCCTATGTTTTCTTCTTCTGACTCTTTTCAGCTTTCAAATGGAGGCCAATGCATAGTTGCTGGGGTAATTAGGTCATTGCGCCATGTTGTGACTCCATTGTGCCATGTTTTGGTGAGAAAACTCAAAATAAAAGGATGCCAGAGACCCGGGTTCAATGCCTGATTGCTCCTGAATTATTCTCTTGCCTTGATCCATTGGTTTCTGATCTCCTGATTTGACTTTGACTTTACTTGCTGCCTGCCCTACAAACTAACTACAAACTGTCTTAGCCCCTTGGATACCGCAAATTAGACTTTTCTTTATATCATCCTTTGTCCCGAATCCAACCTACTAGAGCCTTTAGGCCCTGACAATATTTAGGGACAATTAATGTCTGTTACAGTATTGGCTTAAAGGAAAACTATACCCCCCAAACAATGTAGGTCTCTATTAAAAGATACGGAGTAAAACAGCTCATGTGTAAAACCCTGCTTCATGTAAATGAACCATTATCATAATAATATACTTTTCTAGTAGTATGTGCCACTGGGTAATCATAAATAGAAAATTGCCATTTTAAAAAATAAGGGCCGCCCCCTGAGATCGTAAGATTCACTGTGCACACATACAAACCACATGTAAGGTCACATGAGCCAATTAACGGACAGAGTTCTGCCTTTTGCTTCCACACTTCTTCCTGTTACAGTTAGAGTTGTAGTATTTCTGGTCAGGTGATCTCTGAGGCAGCACAGATAGAGTCACAAAATGGTGGTTCAAGGCAAGAGATGTAAAAGGGCAATATTTATGTAAATATATATTCAAGTTTGGTAAGATTCTTTAATATGTCATTCAATTTAATATAAACTATCTGTTGCTTAAGTATTCATTTTGGGGGTATAGTTTTCCTTTAAGTCAAGGCTTTTGATCCCTACCCAAGGAATACTATCCATGGGGGAGATCTCGCAGCATGCTGAAAATCTATTTCTAGATAGACAGGGCTTGGGAGTCAAGTGTGGGTGGGACAGCCATAATTCTTCTGGGTAGTTTGGAACCTTTGTTTGATTGTCGGCCAGATACAGACCTAATGATATTTTTGATACAGAGCTGAAATAAGACCATATGATCCCCAAGTGCAAGAAAATAGTTTGGGCCACCCCATCGGAAAATGGTAATTTCGCCTACCTCAAACATGCTCTCACAGACGTATGGACTCAAAAGACCTTCCCATAGACGTCTTCAAGAGATAACCCCCAAGCTATGTTTTTCTCATTGAATTGAATCTGTCCAAAAATGTACAAAAGTTGCTAGTGATCTAGAAACCCATATAAACCCATCATCATGTGGCATTTAATGGTCAACTAATTGGTTGCTAAGGGATACTAGATCTGTGCAAACATTAAAAGCTGCCAGCAAAGCTGCATGTAATATTGGTGCCATTGATGCCAAGTGCCAAGTTTTAGGAGGTTATTCATCAAAGGTCGAATTTTAAATTCATGTGAATTTCCTTTAACTCGATTATTCGAATATACTCACTCGAATAGTAGGTTATTTAAGAAAAAACTCGAACGTCTAAAAGTCAGATGAATATTCCGACCCGAAAACTTGAATTGAATTTGAGTCGACTTCATCTAAACTTGAATCGAGTTTTTTCTCCGAATCTATCTCGAATGTCAAGAAGGCTATTAACATCTTCAAATTGGTCACTGGACCTCTGCCATTTACTTCTACATGAACTCGGCCGGTTTTAGGTTGCGAATAGTCAAATTCGGGTTGTTCCCAGGGTCCAGGTATGATAAATCTCAAATTTGTGAGTTTTGACCAAAAATCCTACTCGAAAATTCGAATTCAAATTTACAATTCGACCCTTAATAAATCTGCCCCTTAAAGTCATTAGAGCTCATTTATCAACACTGGGCAAATTTGCTCTTGAGTAGTTACCTATAGCAACCAATCAGTGATTAGCTTTTAAAAGCTAGCTGCAAGTAGAACAATAAATGCAGCAATTTGAGTGGTTGCTATGGGTTATTGTCCATGGGCAAATTTGCCGATTGTTGATAAATAACCCCCACTGTTCAAATATATATCTGTGGAACATATATGGGATATGCTATCCAGAATGTTTTGGACCTGGGGTTTTCTGGATATCGGATCTTTCTGTAATTTGGATCTTTATACCTTAAGTCTACTAGAAAATCATGTAAACATTAAATAAACCCAATAGGCTGGTTTTGCTTCCAATAAGGATTAATGATATCTTAGTTGGTACAAGCGACTGTTTTATTATTACAGAAAAAAAGGAAATTTTTAAACATTTGGATTATTTGGATAATATAGAGTCAAAGGGAGACGCCCTTTCCGTAAATTGGAGCTTTTTCGATAATGGGTTTCCGGATAACATATCCCTGTATATTGTATACAGAACATGTGCATGAAGACCAGAGGGCAAGGGCTAAACACTTACAGTATACGACCCTTGTAAATGTTTTACAGTAATACATGCAATATATGAGCCATCTGGGCGTTATGATGTCTAGCCCATAATATGTAATCCCATATATATCCCTTTATCTACAATGTTATTTAAGTGCTAGGTAACCATAGCAATATCACTTAGCTTTCACCAGTGAGTGCTTTAATTCTAAAAACTAACATCTGGTTGCTATGGGTTACTAGGCCAGGGCCTCTGTTATTAGAGATGCATTTCTGTAGGGTCTATAAATTCCTATGCACCGCAATGTCACTATATAAATAAATATGCAAGATACAATGGCGTAACTGTTGAGGAAGTAGACCCCGCAGTCACAGGGGGCCCTGGTTTGCTTTCTCTATAACTAATAAAAAAAACCTCGTCCCCAGCCGCTCTCTTACCTGTGGCGAGGAAGGGGGAAGCAAGTCGGGCAGGGATTGGGTGGGGCAGAGGCAGGATGTGGGCAGGGCCAAGGAAGGATGTGGGCAGGAAGAGGCGGGCCGGGAAGTGGGCGGGAGGATGGGGATCTGTGTGCTGGGTCCCTCTGAAGATTTATTTTGCCGGGGGGGGGCGCACTCTATGCTTATGAGAAATTAGTGAATTCCACTGTATTTTAATGGAAAACAAATTCAAGTAATTTATAATAAGTCCATATAACTATCCCGCAGGCCTGTGGAGCTGTTTCCCAACAGTCCTTTATTATTATTAAGAAAACACTTTAATTTTTCCGATCCAGTGATGTCTCCATAGAGAACGTCCTACGGAACGAGGGAACCTGCACTAAATACTGGTGGATATTTATTGGGCTGTAAGAGTGCTGCTAAATCATTTAATCCACAAATACATGTGTTTGTTGCTTAAGCTTTATGGGAATTTAAAGAGATTTATCTAAATCGGCCCATTTCCTCCATAAATCTGAGCAACATTATGGCTTATACTTACTGCCTGGCCGGCAAAAGCACTTGAAATATTGCTCCAAATCTCCATCTCTCTCTGTGTTTTCCCAGCACTTTAATGAGTATTTTACTTGTGAAGTGGTCTCTGTGTAATAGCAGGGAATGGCAGTGATTTATGGTGCGCCCGCTTGCTGCTTAATAACTCTGGGAGCACGTTATAGTAATATTCTCAACTTGTATATTTATAGGACTAATTTTAATAGCAAATGATCTGTAAACATTTTCTCAGCCCAATATTTTTCTGCTCATAAAAAAATATCTTCCTGTGTTTCTACAGAACATTAAACTTCATTTAGTGATCAAGGGACGTAGTCATATCTACCTGGGAAGCCTAGAACCTAATGGCAAGGGACAATGCTGTTATTTCTAGTCACTGAGGGGTTCTGTGACTATATAAGGGCACAAGGCTGCAGGCTGAGTTATACAGGGAACTCTGAGTATCACTCATGTATTATAAGGGATAATGTACCCCCTACTGTAAATGATAAGGATATTAGAAGTCACTGAGGGGTTGTTCTGTGACCATATAAAGGCACAAGGCTGCAGGCTGAGTTATACAGGGAACTCTGAGTATCACTCATGTATTATAAGGGATAATGTACCCCCTACTGTAAATGATAAGGATATTAGAAGTTACTGAGGGGTTGTTCTGTGACCATATAAAGACACAAGGCTGCAGGCTGAGTTATACAGGGAACTCTGAGTATCACTCATGTATTATAAGGAATAATGTACCCCCTACTGTAAATGATAAGGATATTAGAAGTTACTGAGGGGTTCTGTGACCATAGCACATAGCTGAAAGCCGAGTGCTTTTTATACATATCCGGAAATTCAAGAGTGAGTTGAAATTACGTTGTTATGTTTACAGTGATTACATTTATTCATTTCATGGTGTTTGGGTATTATAATGTCTGTGATAGTGTGTATTATGTTAATAATTTTGATTAAAAAATAGAAATTAGCAATCTATTCCTATACAATTTTGTCCATTTTATAGACATTTAATTGTATATTTTGAAAAAAGGTGCACTTTTTGCAATGGGATGAAACAAGACAGGTGTTGCATTAAATAGAGGGCTTATTTACTATTGCCCCAGATCCAAGTGCAGAGTTAGAGTCCATGGACAGAGCATAAGAGCTTGGGGTTGTCAGATAAAACACTGTTGGGTGGTTCAACTTAAAGTTCATTTTTAGTATATTATAGAATGGCCAATTCTAAGCAACTTTTCATTTGTTCTTTATTATTTCTTTTTTATAGTTTTTGAATAATTTGTCTTTTTTCTGACTCTTTCCATCTTTCAAATGGGGGTTACTGACCCCACCTAAAAAACAAATGCTCTGTAAGGCTGTTACAAATCTATCATTATTGTTACTTTTTATTACTCATCTTTCTATTCAGGCCTCTCCTATTCATATACCAGTCTCTTATTCAAATCAATGCATGGTTGCTAGGGTAATGTGGACCCTAGCTACCAGATTGCTGAAATTGCAAACTAGAGAGCTGCTGAATAAAAAGCTAAATGACTAAAAACGCACAAAAATGAAACCCAATTGCAAATTGTCTTAGAATATCACTCTCTACATCATACTAAAAATAAATTTAAAGGTGACGAACCAACTTCTGGAATAGGCCTGCCTGTGGGAAAACATGCAAACTGGGGGGAGTTAGAGGGGATGACATATTTAGTCCCCTCTGAAAGCAGACAGATCTGTATTCAGATCAAGGACTAGCCTTTTGCTCTATTCTAGGGGTGCAAAGAATTATGCCATGGGGTGGACCCTGCAGGGCAATATGCAAAAAAAAAAAACCAGGGAGCTTTGCACAACCCCCGGCTTCTTTGATGAGTCCTGGAGATTAAAACTGAGCAGAGCAAAATCCGTCAGGCATAAAAACCAGGCACTGCAATTAGCAGCTTTACTCCATAGACTCCAGCCTGGATGAAACTGTCACTTGGTTCAGAAGCTCCGTGACATATGGTGGTCACAGATGGATGGTGCTAGCCACGACTCCGATCTCTCACAGGTCTGTGCCAGATATATGTCAAAGCTGCCTGAGGGACGGAATGAAACCTCTGTCTTTCTGTGTCCCAGTAATAGTGTGCAACTGTCAGCATGGAGCCCAGCTGGGTGTCAGTATCCAGTGCCCTTTATCTGGTCTGGAGAAAAGCCTCACTCACACAGGGTCTTTCATTCAGTGAAATAAAATCCCACATTAATCGCTGTCTACTTGGGTTTTTACTATATTAATGCAATTCATGTTTCAATATAAAAAATAAAAAAGAACCAGATAAACTGCCAGACTGAGCCATGGGCACATATTCTATCCCCCATATGTAATAAAAGGCACTACGTTTGCCCAGGAACAGTAACCTATAGCGACCTATAAGATGTTTGCTTTTAAACAGGTGACCAGTAAATGCTACCTGCTGATTGGTTGCTATGGGTTACTGCTCCTGGGCAAATTTAGTGCCTTTTATTACATAACCCCTTCCTTTAAACCTTGTTTGTCATTATGCAAAGAGTGAGCTCTCCCAACTCGTTGGGCTCAAATCTTTTCCTAACTAGGTTTTTGTGCTGCATCCATTTAGTAAGACTACCATATTTAGGGCTAGTCCACGCAAGGAGATTTGGGGACTGCCCCAATAGTCCCCAATAGTCGCCCAAAGTTGCCTCAGTGAGGCAACTTCGGGCGACTATAGAAAACTATATGCCTTTGCATTAGCGCAGGCGACTTTTCATTCTAGCCTATGGGGAAAAACGCTGAGGCAGTTCGAGGAGATAGTCGCTCAAAAGACGAGGCGATTAGTCGCCAGGCGACAAAATCTCCCCGAATCTCCTCGTGTGGCCTTACCCTTAGGGTTGGTACCTTTTCAATTGGGTGGATCTGGGCAGGGGGCGGGACGGATGATGTCGTGGGTGGGCTGGTGATGTCAGGGGGAGGGCTGGTGATGTCAGTGTGGTGTTATTGATGTCAGGGGCAGGATAGATGACGTGGCTTATTGGCTGATCCCCATATCATTAACTTCAATGTCCTGTCTGGATTTCCAAATTAGGCATTTTTCACCTGGACAGCCCTTCCTAAAACTGGGCTGTCCAGGTGAAAACTGGACAGGTGGCAAATTTAACCATATTCCTATGAATTTTAATACAAATATGTTGGTATCCCTTTAAGTATAGGGAAGGGTGCAAAGTGCAAAGAACTGGCAACATCTATATGCCTTCCCCCACCAGCTCTTAGAGCAGGTATGGGATCCATTATCCGGTAAATCGTTATCCAGAAAACCCCAAATTAAGGCCGTTTCCCATAGACTCCATTTTATCCAAATAATGAACATTTTTTAAAATGATTTCCTTTTTCTGTGTAATAATAAAACAGTGGCTTGTACTTGATCCCAAGTTCCCAACTAAGATATAATTAGTCCTGATTGGAAGCAATAAATTATTTTAAATAATGATGCTTGTTGTGTTTGATGAGCGAATGTAATTAGCAAACAATAATAATAGTAATAAACCAAATTGTTTCTATCACAGATTTTTAATCATGTTCAAAAAGTTACCTGTCACCAGAAACACCAGAAATAACATAAGATTAACTGTAAACCAAGCAGTGTCATTTAATATCTTTTTTTTTTCCTTCGTTTTCTTTTTTTTCAAAATAAATTACATATTTTACAGTTACAAAGCTAAAGAAAGCGATCCAATTGTGAAAAAGAAACGGTACCGGTTGAACATCCAAATAAAACAGTACATTCTCTATTCTGTTCATAGAAGCAGCAACAACATAAAAATTAACAAGTATTCACAATTTTTTTTGTTTAAAAACTTTTTTTTCTCCTTTTTTTCCGTTAATGGTATAACTTATTAGCGAATAAATGACAAAGCACTTGTAGCCCACATAAAATCTGTAAAATTGGCACCATTAGTATTTTGTACACATACATGGATTCCTAGTTATGAATACCGGACTGACTGCCGTTCTAGAAGGATGACGGATATACGTTATATAGCATCGGACTTCCATTCAGCGCTATGGAGACAATATTGACAGTTTTCATATACATAAATTCATTACCTACAATGGATGTTCCCTCTGGACGCTCGTCAACGGATTTCAGTTACGAGCAGGAACCGTAGAACCGATGGGTTTCATTGTTCAATAAGCGGATGCTGAATATAGTTTCTATTATTTAAACATCACTCCAAGAAAACTTTTATTTCACAGGACTAGATACATTAGTACATTAAATCCTTTTTATTAGTTGCAATAATACTGTCATTGAGATGAGGTTACGATGCTTCTCTTTGATCTACATGTCTATGTCTAGAGTTATTTTTCTGGATATGGTGTGGACTGAAGAAGACCTACATTAGCATTAGGACTGCATTATAAAATGTCAAGTTGAGTGAGATTGATGGACGCTCACGGTTAGGTTGGAAAATTCATTTTTGCCTTCCTCTGGATCAACTGTCAGTTAGGCAGGTTAAAATAGAGTTAAAAGGCTGAACTTGATGGACGTGTGTTTTTTTTTTCAGCCTAACTTACTATGTTACAAGATGGAAAAGTGTAAAATATAGATGGTGTTTTTTAGGTGGGTACTAAGTGAAGCCTGGTCACTTACTGTAAGGACATTGTTATTGCAATCTAAAGAGGTTTTTTTGCTACATGTCAACTGCTTCAGGCGTCTTTATATCTGAAGCTGATGTATACAGGCAAAATATTACCCATGTTAACAAATATTTGCATCGTGCTAGGTGGGAAAACGAATGGAATGATGCTTTGTCGGACTGGGAAAGATCAAGGGCCCACCCAAAAACCTTAGACCAGGGGCCCACTCTCAGTACTATTATTCTTCCTCTCCTCACTCAACCTCTATTCTCCTAGTCTCTTTTCTTTACATACTATAATCTATTATTCCATCTATTTGGCCTCTTTGTTCTCATAGAATAGGGGAATGGCCATGAAATAGGCCAAATGTTTAGCAGCACAAGGGCCCACAGACACCTGGGCCCACCGGGAGTTTTCCTGGTATCCCAGTGGGCCAGTCTGACACTGGAATGATGGATCTAGATGATCCTGATGACTAGTGGCTTCATTCCATGTTTTAATATACAGTGTAAACTAGGGAAGAGCTCACCATAACAGCCATGTTTTCTTATGACACACCCTCTTTATCATTTTTCCCTACTGCCTGCTGAATTTATTTAGGCCGAATGTATCTTTTTGTTGCTAAGGTCTAGAATTTTTCAAGAATTATGTACAGCTACAGTTGAATTTTAATGCATTTGTCAAGGATATTTCTAATCATCCCAATAGGACAGTTTTTATTACAGATGCACCAAATTCAGGATTCAGATTGGTATTTGGCCTTTTTCAGCAGGATTGGGCCACATCCAAGTGCTTCCTGAACCAAATTTGTGTGACTTTTAGGGTCTTATTTATCAAAATCCGAAAATCTTTTGAAGTATTTAAATAAAAAAAAAGAATGACCAAATTAGAATCCACGATTTGACCTTATTCATTATGATTAAAAAAGCACGATTTAATCAGATCGGGGGAAAACTTTTGTTTTTTCAGAGTTTTTTTCCAGAATCTTTTGATTTTTTCAGTCTTTTTCCCAAAAAGCCAGAATCTTACAGATTTTGCCCAAAAAGTCTGAAATAGTCTGATTTTCAGGCTAATTCCAGAGCAGACCACAGAAACTTCCAAATAGGATAGGGACTTCTCCCATTGATTTATATACAACCTCGGCAGGTCTGAGATGCCAGATTTTCAGATTCTGAGTTTTTCCATCCTCGGGTATAATAAATCTCGAAAAATTTGAGGTATTTATTTTCCACTAAAAATTCTGATTTTATAGTAAAAAAAAAAACTAATTTTTTTTTGAGTTTTTGATATTCGGACTTTAATAAATAACCCCCTTTGTCTTATGAACAGGAAATTGAGATTTTTTTTAACCCTAATGCAAATAAGGGTTCAGATTCAGTTAGAGATGCAGAAGAATCCTTTATGAAAGATTCAGGATTGGCCCGACTCCCAATTGGCCCAATTTATCAATTTAAAACATTATTAATCAAATTTAAGTTTTAAGCAATAAATCCACCAATGATATATTGTCTGTATGTTTAATCCTGGGTTTCATTTGAAGGTTGTTTTATTGCTATTCTTGACTGACTGGGGGTAAAGAAAAGTTGAAGTACGACTAGAGAGGTAAATCAAATCTGTATATGTAGTCATAGATATGCAGGAGGTTAAAGTCTGATTGTCTTAATAGTCAAGTGGTTTGTATATGACAGGGACCCAAGATACATTTTATTAACATGAATAGAATAAGGTATAAATGGAAGACAAGTTTGTATCAGTCTTCAGTAAGTAGAGATGCATCCTACAGGCAACAGAATAAATATTCCAACAGAGAGTAAAGGCAATTAGAAGCTATATTTAATTTTCAATTTTTTTGATGTTGGCTAGTGATGAACACATTTTTTCACCAGCCATGGATTTGCAGTGAAATTCCGCATTTTACCATCTGCAGATTTGTTCGCAAAACTGCAGCAAAAATTTGCCATGGAAAAATTCGAAGAAGAAAAAACACCCATAAGAAAAAAACGCTTATTGACTTAAATGCATTTGGACAAAAAAGTTGCTATAAGAAAAAATGCCCCTTGACTTTTGGAGAGAGAAAAATTGTCACACACGTGAAAAATTGTTGCGTATAAAAAAGCATTTTGACTCTCATTCACTTTTTCACAAATTTTTCAACAATTTTTCCGCAGTTTTGCAAATTTTTTGATGAAGCGAACCGGACAGATTAGCTCATCACTAACGTTGGCTGAAAGAAAAGGGGGCACATAATCAATCTCTGCCCTAAGTATTTACATTGTGTTTTTTGGACATGACTCTTGATCACTAGAGAGAAAAGAATAAAATAGAATAGGATTTGTTGGGGTAAAAATGAGTGGAACAAAAAGTTCCCGACTAGTTAAATATTTTTGTTTTCATAAACTCTTGGTCAGATTAATACAAAAGGCTAATGGGTGACATTCTTTTCTGTAGATGATTCCTAAATTCTATAGATACAAACCAAATGACTCTACTCTAAAAACATGCATTTGAATTAACCAAAATATGGTAAAATATTATATTATAAGCAGGTATTTTTAATGAACCTAGTGCAGTGGCAAAGATGGCTGTAAAATTGTGCTTATCAGTTCTAATGAAAATATTCCTGGCCTATTTTATTACAAAAGGTTTGCAAATACAATTAAAAAAAAAAGAATAGCACCCAAATTATGATTTCATTTACACATAGTGAAAAAAATACCCAAACAAAGAAGCCATGGTAAAAAGAAAGAAAAATAACAAATATATATAGTTTAAAAATTTACCATTATGGAATATATTTAAAAATTTTAAAGATTGTTTCTCATTATTCAAAGATGAAAGGGCAAAATTCTAATGAGAAAAAACGTCTTAAATACTTTAGAAAGCATTTGTGAAGAATTTCTTGGGGTTATTTGTAAGTTATTTGTTACATTTATTTGTAAGTTTTTACGGCAATTCATTTTTTTTTTCTTCTGCAAAAAACAATTTGATTTTTCCGTAATGTAAAGATTTCATAAATGAAACAAACTCAAAAACTTGAATAAAAAATATAGAAATCAATGAGAGAAATCTATAGAGCTTCAATGGGAGGTGTATATTCAAAATTCAAGCCAATTTAAAGTTTTTGAGGACAATTTGAGATATGGAAAAATCATTGAAAACAAAGAGCACAAAGTTTTCAAAATTATGTTTAGATTTTTTTTTTAAATCTGAAACAATCTGCAGAACCTCATTGTCACTATTCAGCGTTTCTTTATTAAAAAAAGGAAAGTTCTTATACTGCCTTTACAATTATTGCTCTATCAGGACCCAAGAAAATCCTCTGTTAGGGATAAATAAAAAAAAATCCATACAAAATTTTGGGCTACATGAGTGCTAGGAAATCTAATTAAATATATTTGAAATAAGTATTTGTAAGTCAAAAATTAAGTCATAGATTTTTAGGACAAAAGTGTTTGGTAATAAAGTTATGTATATGTTTTTTTCCAACTACAATAAGAATAATAATATATTCATTTTAAAATATCTATAGAACATAGAAAAAAATAATCTTCCCAGTCTCTTTTAGATATATACAAATCTGCTTTTTTCAATATATTATATCTTTTTTTTACACTTTTTCAACACCAAAAAATTAATGAAATGTAATATTTAAAGAAAAGTGTATTATTTTGGTTGTGTTTCAAATATATAAAGAAAATATTGAAAGAAGTTATGGTGCGTATACAATTAAATGGATTAAAAGCTAATATAACACAGGATGATTGCAGAGTATAACAAGTATGAGTAAGTTGTGTTAGTTGTTGAGTAGGTATTTTTTTTTTCATAAGGCTACTTCCATTTTAAGGCTCCACTAATCTGAACCTAAACCTTAACACTATCCATTTATAAACATATTTGGCACCCATGGATAGATGATAGGGTGGTTATATTCATTAAAACTCTCTTTTGCTGCTTTCTCACATTAAAGGGCAGATTTATCAAAGTTTGAGTTATAGAGTTTTTTTTATCTCGAATGACCTTAAAACTCGAATATTATCTTATTTAAGGAAAAACTCCAATGTCTAAAACTTGAACGGATATTACAGACTCTAAAACTAATCAAATTTGACTAAACTTGAATCGAGTTTTTTCTCCGAAAAAAACTTGAATGTCAGGTAGGCTATTAACACCTTCAAATGGGTCACTGGACCCCTGCCATTGACTTCTACATGAACTCGGCAGGTTTTAGGTGGCGTACTATCTAATTTGAGTTGTTCCCAGGGTCAAGGTATGCTAAATCTCGAATTCAAGTGTGCATTATTCCCAAATGGAATTTGTGAGTTTTGACCAAAATTCCAATTTTTAAAAAAGTCAAATTTGAATTTACAATTCGAACCTTAAAGGGCATGTAGAGGCAAAAAAATAAAATCCCATTTTTACTTTTTTTAATAAAAAATAAACCTATCTCCACTATACTTTAATTAAAAAATGTGTACCGTTTTTATAAGAAACCTGACTGTATGCAGTGAAATTCTCCCTTCATTTACTGCTGTGGATAGGAATTGTCAGATGGTCCCTAACTGCTGAGCAGGGAAACAATCATACTTATGAACAGCAGGGGCAGCCCCCACCTTTCTTCCCAGCCATGCAGAACTCAAGCAGCTTTGTTTATGACGATCCCCAAGCAGCCCAGACCACACTGAGCATGTGCACAGTCTTGGTCTTGCAAAGATGTATAACAAAGTTACAAGATGGTGACCCCCTGTAGCCAACTTTGAAAGCATAAATTATTTGTTTGATTAGGCTTGTGGTGCAGTAAGTTTATGTTTATATTTAGTATACAAAATACAGCATTTCTAGCCTTATTTTATTTTAGACCTTACATGCCCTTTAATAAATCTGCCCTTAAAAAAACAACTTGTCTAATACTTAGAAATGGAAATAAAAGCTTCAAGGTACTGGGGGAAAAAATTTGCACCTAAAAGATATGTGTATATAACGTAAACTTTCATTGTTTTTTATATTTAAAAAAAGTTGTGTTGAGTAAAATCCAGTTTTTTGCTATTTTTTGTATTGCTTTGAAAACCGTATTCAGTCACAGTTCTAGGTTATTATACAAATGATCCCAAACAAAACAAGAGCAGGTTCTTCCGAACTCAAGTAGCCTATTTATCAATGACCTTGTTGGTTCCTAAACTAGAACCGCCAGGGCATTGCGGAAAACTGACCGAATCACTAAATTTGTTACATGCAGATAAAAAATAAAAACAATGAAATACAAGTGATTGTTATAAAAATGAATGCAAAGAATTACTTTTGTTTAGAAAGCATTCAAATCACGGGGATGCAGGTACACCTCAATAAACCAAGGCTAGAAATAGACATTTACTGAAACGACTCGCGAATATTAGGGGGGAAATACAAAACGATACTCCAAAATTTTTTTTTTTGCTACTTCGGTATTGTCGGCAACGCGGTGAAATAGACAATTTTTTTCTTGCTAATAAATTCCCCCAAGTCCCATGTTTCTGAAAGATAAACAATTTAAAAAGAATGAATGGTCAATAGATACAAAAAGACAACTTCATAAACAACATTGCATGTTAAGCCCTAAATAGTCATTCACTGCTCTGTGTCAGCTCTCCGTGTCTTGTTAGACACAACATAAACATCGACGTGGTTTTGTGTAGTCACTTGATATGAGTTACTGCTTTTGTGTTTTTTTTTTTTTTTTGCTACAGTTTCTTCGTAGAAAAATGCTTGCCATTTTGGTCCCAGATTTTGAGTCTTAAGCAAGTGTACATTCACATTTGGTCTTCTAATCTTGACAAAAGATCAAGGTTCCTTCTGGGAAGAAAAATCTTACGTAAACAATATATTTTTTGTTGTTGTTGACAAAATCCATTCTGTCTGTACAAACAGTCCAACTTAAACGAAATCAAAGCACTTAATACATACTCTTATTATGTGTAGAATTTTTTTTTTTACTCCATAAAAACCATAAGTTTCTCTTAAAAGACCATATTTTAAGGCCACTCATATCTGCTCTGTATTTTGTGGTGGGACTTTTATTCTTGCTCTGCCTTGTCCGAAAGATTTGCCAAACATCAGCTGCTACTGAGGGCAAACCATGACTGCTACCCCTTATTCAGAGATGTTGATCTCCTATATTATTTTTGAATTACATTCACAATGAGGAGGAGCTCTGGGAGTAATCTCTCATGATCATATTGTCATATTTGGGAGAGGATGGAATACAGAGAGCCGATTCTGAAACTGGTGAACTAGGGGAAGTGCTTTCTGAGTCAATGGAGTCTCTAAATGGAGAGGGTGGAGTTAAAGCTACCAACTCCTCGACATCTTGTTTTACTACTGCCGCTTCTGGAGCTCCATCTTTGACACTGTCTGATGACTTTCTGGCAGACTGTGTCCCACCGTTAAAATCAATGTTAGGGGCAGGCTGGATCTCTGCAAAGGTGGTCATTGTTGTGGGCAGCTGAATCTCTCTTGGGATCAAGTAGGAAGAACACAGAGGAGTGGGCACCATTGTCCCTTGTGAATTTGCAGATAGCATCATTGAATTTAGCTCACTGATGTTTGCCGTGAACCGGGTCACAACACTGCTGATTTGGTCCATTAAAGAACCTTGCGAGGAGCCACTCCTTTGAGCCATGTCCGAATGAAACGAAGGAATATCATCCTCTGTGTGGATTGTTGATATAGCTCTCTGGCTGACAGTACTGATCGGTGAAGGTGTCTGTGGTCTATATTGTACTGGATAATGCTCTTCCGCTTCTGAAACATCATATAACATTTTGGCACTGGTGTCGGGGAAAGATGTGCTGATGAATCTGTTTTCACTGCTGCTTTTTGAAAAAGGCTTAATGACCGCCGTCTGATTGGTGCTATCCTTCTTCTTGACGTGAACGGAAAGTCTCTGCCAGAGATGTTGACTTTTACTGCTTTTCTCATTCTGTGCCCAAGTAACAGATTTGCCATTTGAGCTGAAATGTACAACAAACAAATTCACATTTTCAGACAATACCGCCACAATAAACATTAGAATAAAAAAGAAATACTAACCATATATCTTAGCATATATGGATTCGCTTACCCTATCAGATATAGGGGCATGTTTACTAACATTGAAGATAAATATCTGGAGAGATTTCTGGAGATGTTGCTCATGGCAATTAGACGTAAACAGCCATCTATAAGTTAAGGTGGCCATAGACGCACAGATAATATCTTACAAAACGAATTTCGGTATGATATTCGGTGTGTGTATGGTGGGAAACAAGCCGACTGATATCAGCAGAAGACTTGGATATTGGTCTGCTTGTCGATAGGGCTGGACAGAAAATTTTGATTGGATGCCTTTGAAGGCACCTGAACATCAACCATCGTCAGATACAGGTAGAATTCTATTGTTTCTATCTGTATATCTGACGATTCAGCTCTACACGTGTTTATTGAAACAAACGATCTTTCTTGGAAAGACCTTTTCCAACAATGATCGTAATTGTTACGTCTATGGCCACCTTTAGAAAACAAAAGAAAAGATCTGATTGGTTGCTATGGGCAACAGCTCCAGAAATCTATTGACCTCAATAAACTAGAATTTAATTTGCACATTGATAAAGCAATTCAGAACAAAATCTTTAGCACCAAACCCTTTCCAGGGATCTAGTAATGGTTTCCAAAGCTGAAAAAATCTGAATTACACTAGAGATAACGTAAACTCCATTCAGAGAACATTGAATTGAATTGAATTAAAAATATTGTTACGAAATGAGTGGAGTTCTGTTGTAAGAAAACATAATGTAAATGTTATTATGCTAAAAGGATAATACATTTGTTTGCTATCCTTCTTTTTAACTGATAACATATTGACCCATGCTTTAAGAAAAGTCTCCTCGAAAGAAAGGGAGAAGGCACATAGAATTTCTCGTAGGCTATGGCTCGTTCCTTCGTTTTCTTTTTAACAATAAACGATCTAGGACCATAGTCTGCAGAAACTTCCATTTACCTTCTCCCCTAAATTCATGGACTAAGTTTGGAACAAGAATTGTGGAGCACCAGTGTATACAAGTAAGCTGTGTGCAGAAGTTTGAAAAAAGTGTAACGGTGCATTCATTGTTGTAAATCGTTTATAGTAAATAACATTATAACTTTCAATATACTTCAAAGGCTTACCTTAGAAATTTAAGTGCTGGGTGTCTATCTAACAAGCTGTTCCTGGTTCCCTTGCTGACAGTCTGTGACATCTCCAAGGTTGGGCAGTTAAGGGAAGTGCTCTCAAATTACTTCTGTTGCAGAGAAACAATAAGTAAGAACTCTTTCTCCAACTGCCCACCCCCGGAGACGCAAGCAAGGAATAAGAACAATGAACGGTGCCTGAAACAGTGACCATCATCATCATCATCTCTCAGAAACAATCCCGATCTGCCCCTACCTTTAAAGGAGAACTCAACCCCACCCACTAATAAAAACCCCTACCCAGTACCCTACATAGTCCCATTCCCTGCTCCCTCCCTGTATAAATGATACCACCTATAAGTTCCCCTAATTCTCTGCCAATAAGTGAGCGCAGTGGAGCTAGTGGATACCATCTTCTAGCTATTCGGATTTCTTCGGGAAGTGAGCGCAGTATTGGTGCATGCACAGTTGGAGCAGTCTTCCTGTTCATAGCAACTGCGCATGCACCAAAAGTGATGGAAATTGCAGAAGGGAAGGAAGAATGCCTTTTTGTGGGATCTGTAAGTGCCTGCCATTTTCTCCTTCGGTTGGATACCTCCACCTCGAGCTGGAGGTCTGGGGCATGAGCATCCGGATCCCATGTACTACTGGTGAGACTATAAACGTATTGACTTTACATTGGGAGTTTTTTCTTTAATGGGACATGGTTTGTAATAATTGTACAGGTATGGGACCTGTTATCCAGAATGCTCTGGGCCTGGGTGTTTTGGTTAACGGATCTTTTTGTAATTTGGATATTCAGTCTACTAGAAAATCATGTAAACATTAAATAAACCCAATAGGCTGCTTTTGCTTCCAATAAGGATTAATTATATCTTAGTTGGGATCAAGTACAAGCTACTGTTTTATTATTATTATGGAAAAAAATTAAATTATTTAAAAAAAAATGTGGATTATTTGGATAAATTGGAATGTATGAGAGATAGCCTTTCCGTAATTCAGTGCTTTCTGTATAATGGGTTTCCTGATAACGGATCCTATACCTTGGCTCTGGAAACTCAAGGATGCAACAGCTACAGTTTGTTAGTATGCATTCAGTGCTGTTAAAATCTAAATTTTTGGAATTCTAGCAAGCTAACAATAAGCTAAGAACAAGTCTTACAACAAGTCTAACAAGCTGTCCTGACTTTTCTGTCAATATGTGACATCTCCAAAGTTGAAGTACTTTCAATTGACTTCAGTTGCAAGTATGTACCAATAATAGGCCAGATTCAATTCAGTCAGAAAAAGTTATTTCACGCTTTATCAAGTGAAAACTCATGGATGAGATTTAATTCAAGGAGAAAAAACGTTCCTCCAAATTCAGTTCCAGTTTTTTCCCCATAAACTTCAATAGAGTTTTCATGTGAAAAACCATGAGATAAGTTTTTCTGAATTGCATCTCAAATTGAATCTCGTCCATGAGTTTTCACGTGATAAACAGTGAGATAAGCTTTTCTGAATTGAATCTCTTTCATGAGTTTTCACGTGATAAACCTTCTTTTCTCACTGAATTGAATCAGGCCCAATATATTTACTTGGAAATAAAATTGCCAATGCTCTCTCCTTTGTACTAGACAAGGACTAAACACACACACAACTTCTGGCCTAGTTAATGTAATATTATTCAATGAATGAGACGCTTGAAAGCCATTGCTCCATCACCCAACGATCTGTTATTCTGCTTTTCAAACACACAGTACATTTCAATGACCACACAGTTCAAAATTCTTTCTATGATGAAAGAATAAAAAGAATAAGCGTGTCAATTTTAGGATCAAGTTTGTCTTTTTTGCTTTCCAAGTGACAAAAAAACACTGCAACAATGTCTTTGATGAGAAGGTGTTGGCTGAATATAGAATTTTGCCTATCTATGCCAAGGTCCCCACTGTGTGTCACGTCAATAAAATCTATTTATCTATCATCTATCTATCTATCTATCTATCTATCATTATTTATCATCTATCTCTATCTATCTATCTATCTATCTATCTATCTATTATCTATCTATCTTTTTTATCTATCTCTTTCTATCTATCAGTCGCTCTCTCTATACTGTATATCATTTATCTATCTATCTATCTATCTATCTATCTATCTATCTATCTATCTATCTATCTATCTATCTATCTATCTATCTATCTATCCATCCATCCATCCATCCATCCATCCATCCATCCATCCATCCATCCATCCATCCATCCATCCATCCATCCATCCATCCATCCATCCATCCATCCATCCATCCATCCATCCATCCATCCATCTATCTATCTATCTCTGTCGACCAATCGCTCTCTCTATACTGTATCTAACTATCTCTATCTATCAATTGCCCTCTCTATTTATCATTTATATCTATCTAACATATATCTATCTATCTATCTATCTATCATCTATCTATCTATTCTATCCCTCTATTATCTGTCTGTCTGTCTATCTATCTATCTATCTATCCCTCTATTATCTGTCTGTCTGTCTGTCTATCTATCTATCTATCTATCTATCATCTATCATCTATGTATTTCTCCAGCGCTCTCTCATCTTTCTATCTTGTCTATCTATTTTTATTTCATCTATCATCTCATCATCAGGTAATTATGTTTCATTTTGCACAGAATATCATATTACTTACCATAACAAATCTGTACTTAATGAATAACAAATAACACAGCTGAACATATAATTGCAGGAGACAAAGTTATACCTGAATTTCCAACAAACATTTACAAAAAGAAGCACAGAAGCAAGCAGATATTGTGTTGTTGTTTTGATGGTGACTTCTAACATGCCTCGTGCTACAGACTAAAATATAATTTACTGGTTAATATCAGCTTACAAAATGATCTGCTGTTACATAACCCTTTTTTATAAGCTTTTGAGATTATGGATTCAATATGCATATGGACCATTTCCAGAAATGAATGAAACATATACATATTATTTGGAGTTTAATGCACGTCACCAAGGCTTTGGTAAACACTGACATATTGATAATGTGCTGTATAAGTTTCAGATACTTTCTAATAAGGACTAAATAAATAACTTTTGTGGTTGTATTTTTATGATGCACCAATGTTTTCCAAAGATAAATTGTTTTTAATGTATTTATCTTGACACAATGTATTTAAGTTCAGTTTTGGTGGGCTCTTATGTTTCCTTAGGAAGCAAGGCTAGACGTGGCGTTTCTTTGCTGCGTTTCTTCGCTGCATTTTTAAAAAAGCTCCGCCAGGCGTAAATACGCATAAACTGCAATACCACTGAAACGAATGGAAAACGCACTATGGCTATTCACACAGGGCGCTTGCAAGCCGAAATCCGCCACAGGACGCCAGTATTGGTGTTTTTCAGCAGAAACGCCAATATGCCAAGAAACTACCAAATCAATAGACTCTATGGGATCTGCACGTTTGAAACCACACTTTGCGTATTTTAAATATGGCGTCCAAATTCTCAATGAGAACAATGAGAACAATTAGAATTACAAGTTGGGAAACCTACGTACTGAAAAATGCATGAAATACGCATGTTGACAGTCGCGTATGGTTTCAGTGGTGTATTTCTTTTTTAAAAACGCCACGTCTGGCAAGTTCAAGGGTCACCAGGCCTTTTACCTATGAGCCACATTCAAATGTAAAAAGATTTGGGGAGCAACACAAGCATGAAAATGTTCCTGGGGTGACAAATCAAGAATATGGTTGGCTATTTGGTAGCCCTGTGTAGGCTGGCAGCTTTCAAGAGTTTGGCCATAAACCTGGTTTTATACAACCAAAACTTGCCTCCAAGTCTGGAATTCAAAAATAAGCTCCTGCTTTGAGGCCACTGGGAGCAACATCCATGGGATTGGTGAGTAACATGTTGCTCATGAGCTACTGGTTGGGGGTCACTGCCTTAAGTGTCTTCAAAATGACAAATAAAGGCACTAAATCATTTCAATTTTCTTAAATAACAACAACAAAAGCTGGTTTAAATCCAAACTAGACTACCAATGACTACAGCCCATCTGTCATCAGTTTTTGCTTCTTAGAACTTCTCAGTACAGAACAAATGGGCGAAGTAACTTGAAGTCACCCGTACATTATATTTAAGACAAGGAGAGCACAACGAATGAACAAACCTATGAAAGTGATGCCTACCCAGATGCATACTGAATGTCTAACCCTTTTTAATTATCAAAATGTATTAAACATATGAAACCCATGAATTATTAAGGAAGAAATATGAATTTACATTAAAAATGAATAAGGACTTTATGTAAATATAAATGCATATATTCTGTCCCTGCACATTTCTACTCTAGTGATGGGCGAATTTATTCGCCAGGCGCAAATTCACAGCGAATTTGCGCGATTCGCCGCCAGCGAATAAATTCGCAAAACGCCCAAGAAATGGATGCAAATTCTCCCATCACTATCCAACTCACATATTTATGAAGAAAAAGAGTTTTCCGCAAAAACTAGGATTTTTTTGGAGTTTTCTGAGTCTTTTGCGCCGAAAACCCCGAAATCATTGAATATGGGTACAGACATCAGCGCAGACATTGGGACCTTCCCCATTGACTTATTCAGGACCTCAAGAGCTTTTAGATGCCGGGGTTTCAGATTCAGAGATTTTAGACCATCGGACCTTAATAAATCTTTTGCTGAAAACAATAATTATTCGAGGTTCGGATATTCGGAGCTTGATAAATAACCCGCTATGTGTGCAAGTGCAGTTGTGGTTCTTGCAATTTCCTCTCAAAAACAATATTATGAAAGGTAATTGCATAAAAATGTGCTCCTAACCCTTCTGTATAGTTGCACTTGGCACTGCTCAGCCCTTGCTGCCTTCCATTCCAAATCAAACACAGTTGGACCTATAGGGGAATTAAGGAGCTACTGCCATCTCCTTACAGGCAGTTGCTCCAGGGTTCCTGTTGCGTCCAGCATCAATAGGCACAGCATATTTGCACCGAAAGAATAAGGTGCAGATGTATTGTGTCAGATTTCAACAAAATGCGTTAATTTTGGCAAAACAGATGCAACTGCGATAGGCAATGACTGTAATGAAAAATTGCTGCATTGTGGGAAAAAAACCTGGAGATTGCACTTTGCTCATTGCACTTGTGGACATAAATGAGCTCTGTTAAGTCGTGTACCATAATTGCACCATCAATCCATTTGCTGATGGTTCTTAGCTCAAAGAAGAAGGAGTCAGCAGTCATGCCCCTGATAGATCCCTGTACCCATCCCCATCTGTATTAAAATGTGTCCAACATATTGTATATAATAACATTATAGGGATGCACTGAATCCACTATTTTGAATTCGTCTGAATCCCAAAATCCTTTGTGAATGATTTGGCCGAAAACTGAACTGAATTCTAATTTGCATATGCAATTCTGGGATGGGAAGGAAAAAGTACAGGCTAATTTTTTTCACTTCCTTGTTTTGTAAAGAAAAATCATGTGAGTTTAAGGATTTGGATTCGGTTCGACCAGGCACAAGGATTCGGCCGAATTCTGCTGAAATAGACTGAATCCTGGCTGAATACTGAACTGAATCCAATTTATTGTATAATAATTGGTATTGTACAGGGAATAATACTAACCACATACTCTCTCCAGACAATCAATCTTAATATTAGACATTGTACTGCTATGGAAGTTCCCAGGTTTATGTAAAATATTAGGTCAGTATGAAACACACCAATCAGATCCAATGCTTGGAACAGATCCAGAAACATTATGCAGTCTGTAACAGAATTTCCCAAGTCTGCAGTAGTAGCCGTTCACTACTGTAACATAATTTCCCATAATGGATAAAGACTTTGTGATTCTGGGCACCCAGACTTTGTTTGTGATTCTGGGCACCCAGTCTTTTAATAGTTCCTCCGTCGGGCAAACAATCCCCCAGAAACCACTCCTCACTGATTCCACTGTTTGTGAAACTGGCACTCCCAGTGTGGGTCGAGAATTTCTCGATCCGCACCCGACCCTAACCTGCCCCCTCCGAACCGCACCCAGCCCGGGCCCGATCCTGCCCTCTTTTTATAGACCCACTCCTGCCCGCATTGACGTCACATAAGGGGCGAGGTGGGGGCAGGCTGATGTTTAAATATTCTGGCGCCGGAAGCCGGCAGTACTAGGTCGTGGGCGGGAAGAGCAGAAAAAAAGCTCGACCCGCCCGCGACTCGAAGATTTTTGCAGGAGTCCCGCGGGTTTCGGGCCGGCTGCACATCACTAACAGACACACCTACCCACACTGGGTGCTACACAACATTACAACTGTCATTTTAATGATATAATATACTTGTAGCATAGGCATTGTACAAGTTGAAGAATGTAGGCCTAATTTATTATGGGTGCCTCCATTTTTATTATTACATAGTACCAAATTGTTCTTCTTCTTTATATAGTGCCAGCATATTCTGCAGAGATAATAGATACATATACATCAGTCCCTGTCCCAGTAGAGCTTACAATCTAAGGTCCCTATCACAGTCACACACACACACACTATGGTCACATTTATCAGAAGCCAATTAACCTGCCTTTATGTATTTGGAGTGTGGGAATAAACCAGAGTATTTGGAGGAAACCCAAGCAGATACAGGGAGAATATACAAACTCCTTGCGGATAGTCCCCAAGGGTGTTGGACCCCATCCTGCCTGTCAAATGAAAGTAAATCGCCCTTGCACCTACTTCTTTTTGAGGATTCCTTCTCACTTCCAGTGGCTCCATCAAAAAACCTACAGAGCATGTAATTGCAAGCAATCCACCCTCTTGGCATTATAAGATAAAAGTTTCAAGTTACAGCACAAAAAGCCATTTTATTCATCCTTTTTATTTTAGGAAAGTATTATTTATTCTAGGGCCCAATTCTGGGAATGCAGGCGGTCGGCACAAGGTCCGTATTAAGGAACCGATGAAGCCCTCAATCCGATGGGATTTTTAAACCTGCACGATTGACATCAGACCAATTTTCGGGCAGATATCAGTTGGAGAAATACATTGAAGGGCCCCATTCACTTGTCAATAAACTACCGCCTTGGACTGACAGCAACATTTATTGACCCAGATATGGCCACCTTCAGAACAATAACTCTGAGATGTGTGATCTGGGCCCTATTTATAAAGCTATTAACACTGGTCAACCATTCCAGATCTTTCTAGTTTTTCCAAATCTTTGCCCTTCAGGCCACTTCAACACACAGGGACACAACATACTTTATACAGACGAACAGCACAAGAAGCTGACAAGGAGCAGCCGGACTTCCCACTTAACTACTACACAACAGAGATGAAAGTTTTTTAAAAAAACAAGGTCTTACATTCCGATTGGCTGCTGACAATAGGAGTGGGTAGGCCCAGGAGTAAATGAAATGCTAGAATAAAAAAAAGTTGGATGAGTTAATTAAAAGAAAATAAATAAAATGTATATGTCTTGCAGAACTTTATCTGTGCATTGACCATAAATGAACCAGAAATAAATACAATAACAGCAATAGAATAGTTAGGGGAAGAAAGATTCTTGACTTCTAGTAAATGATGCATTAGGACTGCTTTGCAGGTGATACTGTTGTTCTATGTTCATAGGAAACCCCAAGTTAATTTGCACTTAAATTTCAATTTAATTGACCTAGATTCAGTCTAACCCAAAATGTTTCAGGAGGAATTTGATTAAATC
Source organism: Xenopus laevis (assembly GCF_017654675.1). Taxonomy (NCBI): domain Eukaryota; kingdom Metazoa; phylum Chordata; class Amphibia; order Anura; family Pipidae; genus Xenopus; species Xenopus laevis. Next base: position 178,939,536 of record NC_054373.1, read on the forward strand.
CTGAATCTTTCCAGAGGGATTCGGCTGAATCCTGAACCAAGTCCGTACCCTAATTTGCAAATAGGATAAAAGTAGATGCCCTTAAAGAACAACTAAAGCCTAACTAAAGAAGTAGCTAGAAATGTTGTACATGATATTTTGTGCTTCTGTACCAGCCCAAGGCAACCACAGCCCTTTAGCAGTAAAGATCTGTGTCTCCAAAGATGCCCCAGTAGCATTGGGAACTATACCATACCTTGTATGAGCCTCCTGAGCAAACTGTGTGGGTGCGGTGAGACAACTTTAAGGGAACAGTTATTACAGCAGAGGGTGTGCTCACTTTTGTAACTGTGTACAACAGATAAGATGATAACTAAAAATATAATTAAAAGTTCAAACCATTTATTAGGACAAAAAGATGAAGGCCTGACCAGTTTCGTGCCTATTGGGGCTTACTCATAGGCAGTGTCGGACTGGCCCACTGGGATACCAGGAAAACTCTTGGTGGGCCCAGGTGTCAGTGGGCCTCTTGCTGCTAGCCATTTAGTCCATTTCATGGTCATTCCCTATTTTTTATGGGACAAAAATGCTTAATAATGGAAGAATATAGTAAGTAGATATAAAAGATCAGGAGAATAAAGACGTTGAGTGAGGAGTGGAGGAATAATAATTTGGAAAGTGAGCCCACAATCTGAGGTTTTCTGGTGGGGCACAGTCTAAAGTCTTGAGTGAGGAGAGGAGGAATAATAGTGTAGGGACCCATAGGTTTTACTATGTTCCTATGGCTTTAAATCCCTACCCTGCCTTTTCCTTAGTTCCTAGGCAAAAGCCTATGTATCCATTTAAGTATTTCACTTTTTTACAATAACATCAGTTATTGGCCAAAGGGTGTAATGACCACTTCCTGACACATTTCCATATAGTGTTGGAAAGGAGTGGCCTCTTCCTCTTTGGCTGCTGGTGTCCTATCCAACTGGTTGTGCTCATTGAGCCTGGGTACACCAAGGCCTAGTAAAGCCACCAACCTAAATGGACCTGTAGAGATTAAGTCGGGGACCAGGAAATCCCGTGAATGAGGTTAACAAGCACAGGTTATATTCTTTAATATACTCTCTAGGAGAGTAAAATAGACAGATTATATAGAAAGAGCAGTTGTGTGCTCCATCAAATATAATAGCAGGGAGTAGCTTCCCACAAGACTTCCTTGTTTGCCTTTAGTGAAGGGACCACAGTGGATAGGGTGTTAGGCTAGACTTCTTCTCCATAACTACTGGATGGGATCCGGGCCACTTAAAGGTGTATTGTCTGAGGGAATTGATGTACACTTGACTATTTGACTTATGGGAGTGACATATGTGATTGCTGTATCATCCTCCTCTATCTACCCTCCTCTGTGACTTGTTACACCTGCATTTCCTCATACGTGAGTAAGCCTGTGGTCAATTGCATTATTGCATGTGCTAAATAAATCCATCCGTTTGTTTTCATCAAAAGAACCTAGTTTGGAAAGTGAGCCCACGATCTGAGGTTTTCTGGTGGGCCCCTTGCATCCCAGTCCGACTCTGCTCATAGACCTATAAGTAAGAGGCCCAACAGGCACGAAATGCGTCAGTCCTTCATCTGTATGTCCTAATAAATGGTTTGAACTTTTAATTATATTTCTGGTTATCATTTTCCTGGACAAAAACTCCCAATTTTGGCTGTTGCTCTGTGTTTATGCAGCCATGGACTGGGGTGAACTGTGAGTATATTTTCTCCCTTTATTTTCACTCCCTCTGTTATTGGACATTAATGATATTGGCAAATTTGCACCAGGTTTTCTACTTTGTTACAACAGATAAGATCCCTTGATCAGTGAATCGAACTACAACACACACTGATGGCAGCCCAGAGAGGGAGGCAGAGGGATCCATTTATAATGAATAATAATATACACTGCAGTTCTATCTATACCAGTCTGGTTGCAGACTTCTTTAACCCTAAAAATACTTCAAAACTTGACTTCCAATTTGCTTCAGGCCTAGTAACCCATGGAAACCAATCCAAATTCAGATTCACAGACCCACCTCCGAATCAATAATGGAAGCAGGTACAGTTACTGATCTTTATCAGTCCTGATGAAGATCCCATGGCAGAACAATATGTTGGCATGTAATCGACGACGTAAGCAAAGCATCTATTAAATTAATTGGGTAGAGTCCTTGGTACTTTATATGTTTTGACTCTTCTTCATTCCTTGGCAGTTCAGCATTTATTTTTACAGGTATGGGATCCTTTACACAGAAACCTGTTATCCAGAAAGCTCTGAATTACAAGAAGGCCATCTCTTATAGACTCCATTAACCGTAATCAAACAATTCAGACTTTTAAAAATGATTTCCTTTTTCAAGGTATTTATAAAACAGTACCTTGTATTTGACCCCAACTAAGATATAATAAAGGCCAAACACTACTATTGGGTATAATTAATGTTTATATGATGTTTTATGATATCCAAATTACAGAAAGACCGCTTACCAACCCCAGGTCCCGAACATTCTGGATAACAGATCTCAAACCTGTATATGGGGGAGGGGGCATATTCATTTGGTGTTACATTCAGATTTTCTAGACATCTCCAATGAGTTATTAGACCTTGAGCAAAATTTCAACCTGATACGAGACCCCTTATTGTTCCATGGGGATGCTTTAATCCCTTCAGAGCAGAATAATAACCTCCATTGTCAATAGGTGAAGACAAAAACATGATTCTTTTCCAAAGGAAACGTATGATAAAGTAAAATGTAGGGTTGAGGTTTACAAAGGATGATGATAATAGTATGATTCATGACTTACATCTGGAACACGTGGTCTGATGAAGGACATGTGACGACTGGAAAACAAAAACACAGTATAAACAAGGGGGAACGGATATGGAGTGACAATATGTAAATCATGAGTAGTTAGACGTGATGGGGACTGAACAACCCATGAAAATGAAAGGTTGTGATGTAATTACTGCTGGGCCAGCAAAGGAGAGACCATATCAGAGATAAGATTGCATTTCTGCAAACACACACCCTGTTAGGTCCATGGCAATATGGTCACTAGGCATCTTGTAGAGGCGTTCAACATATTGCGTGTTTCTGTAGGACAATACCCTGCTTTATAGTATGATAATCTTGGCAGCAAGACTACTCACTCAGAATTGGTCAAAAGAGAGTGATCATTGAGAAATGTTTACTTTAATTTAATCGCAATAAACTCAATAAAATCCTCCACTTTTGTGGCCCTGTGGAGTGCCTGGAGGAGCCCTTTTCATTGTATCACTGAAGGTTTTCCTCACCCCAAGCTGAGGGTCTGGCTCACCTGTACCACTGTTTCAATTTGGTGAGTTACTCATACTGGTTAACTCTAACTCATAGATTAGATATAGAAATACCATAAAACTATGGCAACGTAGTGTCAAATGCAGGGACATTTCTAATTTAGAATACATTGCTCCACATGATTTCCAACTATTTAGAAACAAATATTTTTTTTAAAGAAGATATAAATTGGTGGTGGGAAAACATTTACTATGTTGTCATTGACTCATAGGTGATTGATTTATAGGTCACGTTTCCCCGGCATTGATTATCCTGAACCCAAAGGTCGACAGGTAATAAATATGCCTCTAAGAGAAATAATTTTCATCAAAAGCAAAGGCGGATCATTTATCTGCAATGACAGGACTAATTTTACCTTAATGTTTCACCAGATGATCCCCTTCTCTTCCACAGATTAACCAAGCTACTGGAGCGGCTGGCGGCCGAGGAAGATTTCCCGTCTCCGACGTGCATGCGGACCACGGTGGAGGTGGTGAAGGCGCTTCTCACATTCCGCTCCGGCTTGGCAAGGATAATGTACACCTTTGGCACAAACATGCAGCCGAGTGCAACTGTTGCGCTCAGGCTCACGGAGAAGCACATGGTTATGATTTTGTAGTTGCTTCCGAAATATATTGGCACAAAGGCCAGCCAGATGATGCAGGTGGTGTACATCGTGAAGGCAATATACTTTGCTTCGTTAAAATTAGCCGGGACGTTTCTAGTCTTGAAAGCGTAAAAAGTGCAACTGAGGATCAGTAATCCATTATAGCCAAGTGGAGTGACCACCCCTAGATTGTTAGTGTTGCAGATCAAGTACACCTCCCGGATGCTGGGGTAATCAAATATAACATCTGGGGGCTCCATAATGAACAAAGCTACAATTATTCCCAACTGGATACAAATCAGGAGGAAGGCGATGACCAGCTGAGCACAGGCGCTCATGAACCGAGGCTTTTTGGTACAGATTTTCTTCTTGCTTCCGGCCAAGATCCTCGCTATGCGGTTAGTTTTGGTGACGAGGGCAGAATAACTCATAGCCGGGGAGAGACCTATGCCAATCCTTTGTAGATAACAGTAAATCTGTTGGGGTTTTGCTATAAGAGAGAAGGTGCACAAGTAGCCCAAGCAGATTCCAGCCAGGATAATGTAACACAGCTCTCTGCTGGACGACTTCACCACCGGAGTATCTCTGTACAGGACAAAGATAGCCATAACGAACATTGTGGCCAGCAAGCCAAGACATGAAAAAACCACGGCAGCGATTGGCTCGGGGTCACTCCATCGGAGATATTCCACTGGAATCAGGACACATCCTGCAGAGAGAGAAGAACATTAAATACATTTGTGATATTTAGAATCCGTTATCTCCCATAGACTCCATTTGATCCAAATAATCAAACTTTTTAAAAATGATTTCCTTTTTCTCTGTAATTATAAAACAGATCGCTTGATCCCAACCAAGAAATAATTAATCCTTATTGGGTTTAATCATATTGAAATCATATTTTTGTATAATTAAGGTATAGAGATCCACATTACAGAAAGACCCTCTTCTCAGGAAAACCCCAGGTCCTGAGAATTTTGGATAACAGGTCCAGAACTGTACTAATTTTAATCACAGTCATTTGTACCTTGGTGGCCCTATATAAATAAACGTATGATGATAATGCTGGAAGGTAAACATATGAATTAAGTCCAGTATATTAAAGCACAGCATTTTTTATTTTTACTTTTCCAGCTTTATATTTTTGGTTTTTGCTTTGTTATGTTTAAACACTAGGAATGTAACCAAACCCAGATCGCTGGCAGGATGGCAATCAGTGCTCTTTGTTTTCCGAAGTCGCCCGAATTTGCCTCACAAGGAGACTTCGGGGCGACTTTAGAAAACAAAGTGCTCTGAGTGCTATCCCGCTGGCGATTTACATTCTAGCCAGCAGGAGGCAGTTCGGGGAGATTAGTCGCCCCAAAGAAGAGGCGATTTATCGCCCGGGCGGCTAAACCTCCCCGAATGTGAGCGTAGGTCTCTGCCCTAAAAGAGACTCCCAGGTAGAGTACCAATTACATGGGACCCTGTATGTTTCAGAACAGATTAAGTACATGTGATAACATTAAGATTGATCAATTTGACTTAAATCTGAAAATCTGTCCCCTTAGTTTGGACACACTCAATTAGGGATGCACCGAATCCACTATTTTGGATTCGGCCGAACCTCCGAATCCTTTGTGAAAGATTCGGCCGAATACCAAACCAAATCCGAATCCTTATTGGCGTATTCAAATTAGGGGTGGGAAGGGAAAAACATTTTTTACTTCCTTGTTTTGTGACAAAAAGTCACATGATTTCCCTCTCCATCCCTAATTTGCATATGCAAATTCAGATTTGGTTCGCCAGGCAGAAGGAATGGACCAAATCCGAATCCTGCTGAAAAAGGCTGAATCCTGGCCAAATCCTGGATTCGGTGCATCTCTACACTCAATAGATAGGGAAGGGTTGAGTATGTCAAACTCCAAACATACCCAAATGGTTGGGCATCAGTGGTTCTTCAACAATAATACAAATACAAAACAATATTACAACAAAAATTGTCAGGCCCACTATCAACATTAATCTGCAATAGTTCATTACAACAATACTCTCAATAATTAGGGAATGCTTTAATGAGCAGACCAGCCTAGAACTGTCTATGGGATTATCCACCAGCCCAATCTTTGCTCTGCTGATCATCACTGTAGTACTAACCCCAATAATATTCCTTGATTTGGGGATGCACAGCTCACAATGCTGTGGTACTTAGGAACCTACAATAGAACTGAAGCTTTTACACCTTCAGTCATTGCCCCTAACCTATCCTGTACTCCATTGTGGCTTACACTCTCAGACTCTACAAATACATCCACCTTTCTCTATGATAGGGTTCCAATACACTGAATTTGAGATCACTCCAGAACTTTGCACTCTTGAAGAGACATTGCCTACAGCAAGTGAAGCTCTAAACAAATTAAAGGATCTGACATTACACTTGGTGGGTCTTCCCTATGCTCCCCCACCAGAAAATCATGTCTAGGAAACATCAGCCGCTCAAAGAGGGTCCTACACCCCTTACTCACTTTATATATTGCAAGCATTCCAACTTGACCATATCAGTAGAGCCTCAACAGAGCTCAATGGATCCTTATCACAAAAATAGGTTGTAAATGCGTTATGATCTTCACATTCATCAGGAGCCAATTGAGCAGCCTCTGTGTTTTTGTGGGCTAAGATCGGCGCACGCAAAGGGATCCTGCACAAAGTCAGCTGAGACTACAAAGAGAAGGTGTCCTGGTGGGAATCAAGCCAAGACGTTAGAGCTGTAAGGCATGCCAGGTACACAGGGTGAATATAGAATGAACAGCTTTCCCAAGGGGCTTGGATGCTGGAGGAAGTATAAAGAAAAAGAAAAACTGGCCTTCATTTACAATCAAGTACTTGGCTGTAATGGATTCTATCTGGTCATTGCTAGGTATGAACCCTGCAGCCTGTCTCTCTATAGAGTGAATGCAATCCACGGCACGCTACTATGCAGGAATGCGGCAGCACATCAATAGTTAAGGCTCTTCATGCTTTTTATCACAGATACTTATTCTGCTTTGTGGTGCAACAAGTCCACAGTTTCCTAGCAACCACAGCGTTTTTAATATTGTCAGTCAACGCGTTTCGCTTCACAGTTCTACCGATCACAAAAGCTTTTCCCGCAAATAACTGGATCGGGTATTGACGCCACTGCCAGAAACATTCGACGACCATCAGACTTTTGTATACGGGGTGGGGCAACTATATTTATTGGTGATTTCATAGTCTCTGTTTCATTGGGTTCGGACAAGTGAATATGAGATGCTATAACTCCGTTTGAATAAAAAATACAGACCTGTTATCCAGAATGCTCAGGACCTGATAATGGATCTTTATACCTTAAGTCTACTAGAAAATCATGTAAACATTAAGGGGCAGATTTACATATGGTCGAATATCGAGGGTTAATTAACCCTCGATATTCGACTGCCGAATGTAAATCCTTCGACTTCGAATATCGAAGTCGAAGGATTTACCGCAAATAGTTCGATCGAATGAAAAATCGTTTGATCGAATGATTAAATCCTTCGAATCGTTTGATTCGAAGGATTTTAATACATCGATCGAACGATTTTTCTTCGGCCAAAAAATTGCTAGGAAGCCTATGGGGACCTTCCCCATAGGCTAACATTGCACCTCGGTAGGTTTTAGGTGGCGAAGTAGGGGGTCGAAGTCTTTTTTAAAGAGACAGTACTTCGATTATCGAATGGTCAGATATTCGAACAATTTTTAGTTTGAATCGTTCGATTCGAAGTCGTAGTCGAAGGTCGAAGTAGCCAATTCGATGGTTGAAGTAGCCAAAAAAAACCATTTGAAATTCGAAGTTTTTTTTATTCTATTCCTTCACTCGAGCAAAGTAAATGGGCCCCTAAATAAACCCAATAGGCTGGTTTTGCCTCCAATAAGGATTAATTATATCTTAGTTGGGATCAAGTACAAGCTGCTGTTATTATTAAAGAAAAAAAGGAAATGATTTTTAAAAATTTGGATTATTTGGAAAAAATGCAGTCTATGGGAGATGGCCTTTCTGGAATTTTGAGCTTTCTGGATAACCGGTTTCCAGATAACGGATCCCATACCTGTATTGGCATCACTCATTTTTTCAGAACTATATAGCATTTGCAAATAACTTTTCTCCGGGGGATTTCATTTCTCAGAAGAGACATTTTCATACCTTTTCCCGGTCACACTCACCGCCGCGCTAACTTTAAGGCCCTCATTTATCAATGGTTCCAACCAATTTCACACTATCCATTACTCTTTTTAAAATTGCATACTAAAGTGTCAGCACACCGGGGCTAAAAATAAACAATAGCTCTATAATTTGTCACCTTTGTCGTGCGTTGTTATATTTGCAAGTCTTCCAAACCAGATTTGATGTATTTCTCTATTAAAATCTGGGTATTGATTTAGTATGAATCACAGTTGTGCGTGTGCGTGTGTGTATAGTGTGTGATGTGTATAGTGTGTGTATAGTGTGTGTATAGTGTGTGTGTTTGTATACAATAATTGATGGACTTTACCAAATGGCACCAGGGATCTGAAAGTTTGTTTGGTTGTACATATGAGTGATAGATATATATCAGGATTAGCCAAGTGATAGTCTCGCTTACAGGCAAAATCCTATTAGAGGTTACAAGTAAAGGCATAGAATCTATTATCTTGAATACATGGGACCTGGGGACCCAGATGGGCTTCTTTTCTTAATGTGGAAAAGATGCCTCAAGGCTTTGCCTTCAACATGGAAGTATACAGAGTAATTACCATCATGTAAAAGGTATTGACTGAGAAAAAAGAAAATTATTTGTTTAACCAGGACACTGTGATAGAAAGCACCGTCATTTATTTTGTCATTTCTGCATAATAGATCCAAGCACTGTATTCCTGGGAGCTAAAAAAGTGATATATTCACTTATTGGGATTAAGTTAGAAATATCCTTGATGGGAAAGGACCTGGGGGAACTTGTGGATAATAACCCTGACTGTAACAAGTCAGCAACAGGGGGAGACAGCAAGGTATTGTCCAATGAATGAAACAATTCAAAGAAGAGCAACTAAATTGGGAATGGGAGGTCTCAGTACTGAAGAAATACTGGCCAAGTTGGGATTGGTTACACTGGACAAGAAAAGGTTAAAGGGATCAATGTCTAATCAATCAGGTTTAAATATCAATGGGTCATACAATAATTTCCCTCATGCTTTATTCACTAGTTTATCCATCCTTTTTATCTCCATTGAGATTAGCAGCAAGGAGGTGAAACAATGATTGTTACAGTGAAAGCTGTGAAGATGTGGAATTCTCTCCCTGACTCAGTGGTACAGGCTGATACATTAGATAAAGGGGTTGGATGGCTTTTTGTGCATGTCTTGGAGACAGAAAGGATTCTTTTTCCCCCTGATTAGCAAAAATTACAAAATAATTTCCTGACTGGACTTGAATTTACCCAGTCTGTGGCCCACTAATTTTATATGATCACAGAACTCTTTAGTGACTTATCATACAGTTTACAGTAGGGGGTACATTATCCCTTATAATACATGAGTGATACTCAGAGTTCCCTGTATAACTCAGCCTGCAGCCTTGTGTCTTTATATGGTCACAGAACCCCTCAGTGACTTCTAATATCCTTATCATTTACAGTAGGGGGTACATTATCCCTTATAATACATGAGTGATACTCAGAGTTCCCTGTATAACTCAGCCTGCAGCCTTGTGCCTTTATATGGTCACAGAACAACCCCTCAGTGACTTCTAATATCCTTATAATTTACAGTAGGGGGTACATTATCCCTTATAATACATGAGTGATACTCAGAGTTCCCTGTATAACTCAGCCTGCAGCCTTGTGTCTTTATATGGTCACAGAACCCCTCAGTGACTTCTAATATCCTTATCATTTACAGTAGGGGGTACATTATCCCTTATAATACATGAGTGATACTCAGAGTTCCCTGTATAACTCAGCCTGCAGCCTTGTGTCTTTATATGGTCACAGAACCCCTCAGTGACTTCTAATATCCTTATCATTTACAGTAGGGGGTACATTATCCCTTATAATACATGAGTGATACTCAGAGTTCCCTGTATAACTCAGCCTGCAGCCTTGTGCCTTTATATGGTCACAGAACAACCCCTCAGTGACTTCTAATATCCTTATCATTTACAGTAGGGGGTACATTATACCTTATAATACATGAGTGATACTCAGAGGTCCCTGTATAACTCAGCCTGCAGCCTTGTGCCTTTATATGGTCACAGAACAACCCCTCAGTGACTTCTAATATCCTTATCATTTACAGTAGGGGGTACATTATCCCTTATAATACATGAGTGATACTCAGAGGTCCCTGTAGAACTCAGCCTGCAGCCTTGTGCCTTTATATGGTCACAGAACAGTTTCCTGGATGTTAAATCATTTCTTCTCTGTGTATTTGCAGTCAGAGCTCCTTTATTTTCTCTTAGCAGATAAATTATAATATTAACAGCAACAAAAGCAGAGAAAATGACTTAACATCGTTGGTAATCCACTATCTTGGCTTTGCTTGCAGGAAAATCTGACCAAGGTGGCAGAAAGATAAATAATCTCCATGAAATAGAAATGACAGAGCTTGGCATTCTCAGTCTCTGAATACTGGAGTATATGTCAGGGCCGTCCATCTCCAGGCCTCAGGGGTCTTAGTTTGTCAATATGTCAACATTTCCAGTGACATGGCAACAGATGACATCATTAATTTATTTATTCTCACTGCATCCCTTGCAATGGACCATTATGCCTTTTTATTTTGTACTGTTATTTGTCTGAAGGAAATGTAAAAAAAGAGGAGCATCTAATCTTACTGTTTTATTCTTGTCTAATAATTTATTTACAGTTTAACACTTGTATAAGACTCCATCGTTCTCTTGTTCTGACTCTTGAAACCAAAATAGCAACAGTCATGCCTCCTCCAGGTTACCTGGCTGCTGCTACATTATTTCAGGAACCTGTGTGGGAAGTTTTGATGCACCGAATCCATGTGAAAGATTTGTCTGAATCCTGAACCAGATTCAACCCCTAATTTGCATATGTAAATTAGGGGAAATAGGGGGAAAGAGAACTGCGCAGGCAGCTGGTGGTAAAGAAATTCCTTGTTTGTGTGACGAAAAGTCCAGAGATACAGTATAGGACACTTCCCATTAGGGACGCACCAAATCCAGAATTCGGTTAGGGAATCGATCGCAATCAAATCCAAATCCTGATTAAAAAGGCAGAATCTTGGCTAAATCCTGAACCGAATTCTGGATTTGGTGCATCCCTAATGGGAAGTGGCCTATATGTACATGGATTATGTAACATAGAGCATCTGTCTACCTGTCAGATCGTCTGTAGGCCAAGAACCCAGGTCACAAGCCTTGCACGTGTACTCATCAAAAACAATCTCATTCTCCTTGCAGGGAGTACAGGTCCAGCAACAGCTCACCTCTCCTTTACGGATCACCTGAAACAGAAAACATACCATCAGAATATGCATGAGGTGCAACTTTAGAGGACTCCGTTACTTTGGCCTTGAAATATTGTTCCCTATGTAATAAGATGCCAAAAATATTTCTCTTCTATGGGGACTAGAGTGGTCTTTTTTTTTTTTTTAAAGGTAATGCTTTATTCGTTTAAACACATAAAACATTTACAAACATTAAACAGTTTTATTACAATCTTGTGTCGATGTCGTTATTGTAGCATGATTGGTACATAGTTGTTCTCTCTTTTGGGTCATACCACTGCAGTAATTGTGTCAGAGTCATCAGAGGGCCTTTTTTATTCCCTGTCATTCCTTGATTGCAAGCCCGGGCCCGACTCCCACCATGGGCTCCATATTTTATCAAATTTACGGGTAGTGCCTCTAGTTTCATGCGTAAGCTTAATCATGGGAATAGCCTCATCAACTAATTTTATCCAGGAGTCCACGGTGGGAGGGTTGGGCCCCATCCAATGCATAATAACACATTTTTTAGCATAGTATAACAAAACTCGAAACCTAGTTCTTGCATGGACAGTAGGTACTAATTGGTCCACTATCCCCAGTAGGCACACCTGAGGTGAGTTCACCTGTGGAAAATCCAGGGTAGTTGCTAGGGCAGCCATTACCTGAGACCAATATGCTTTTATTATTGGGCAGGCCCAGATCATGTGTAAGAAGTTTGCTGCCATTTCACCACATCTAGGGCAATTGTCGTTATTTCTTTTACCCATAGCCTTAAGTTTTATTGGGGTTGTATATAACTGATGGAATGTTTTGTATTGAATCAGTTTATCTCTCACGGATATTAAGCTGATATATATTGACTCCGTCGCTTCCTCCCAGTCCTCCTGGGTGAGCTCTGGTACAAGTAATTGCCATTTATTTTGTGCCTTGTGGAATGGAAGGGGGATACTTGCTAATAGGTTGTGGTAGAGTTTAGATATTAGTTTGGTGGGTTGCCCTACTGCCAGGGACTCTTCCATTGCCAATGTAGTCAACACCGGGGAAAGAGTTCCAAACTGTGCCCTGAATAGTTGATGGATTTGAAAGTATCTAAACAAGGGAGTGTGAAGTGGAGCACATTTATCCTGGAGCTCTTGAAACGACAGGAATGTGTTATTTATTAGCAGGTCGCCCAGAAATTTGATACCCCGTTGTGGCCAATATAGAAAGTCGTCTAGATTCCGAAAATGTGGAAGATTGGCATTGCCCCATAATGGGAGGGAGGAAATCAGACGCAAGGGTTGTTTTTTAAACTGTTTCAGTCCTTGACACCAAGCTTTATGGGGTGTAGTGATAGAGGAGGGTAAGTTGCCCATGTCTGTGAGCTTGCGATATGGTAGATTCTTAAGGCTTTCTAGTGACCCTGCTATGTTGGCTTGCAAAGCCATGTTGGGGTTGTATGGGTCAGGATGAAACCACCAGTGTAGGTAATAGATTTGGGATGCTAGGTAATATAGGTGGAAGTTGGGCAGGGCCATTCCTCCCTCTTCTTTATCAGCTGTCAACTTTTCCCAGGCCAGTCGTGGTACTTTTTGGTTCCATATAAAGGCGAGAATGAGATGATTGATTTTTTTAAACACCGAGTTGGGAATATGGATTGGAGCGTTGTGTAGATGGTATAGGATTTTGGGGAGGTATACCATCTTGATAAGATTTATTCTCCCCCACATTGTAAGTGGGAGATTTGCCCAGCCTCGAAGGTCTGCCTCTAGTTTTGTAAGTATTGGATTGAGGTTGATCTGTACGAAGGTGGACAGGTCCCCTTGTATATTCAGACCCAGGTACTTAAATTCCTGCGCCCACGTTAGCTCTACATTGGGGGGGAGAAGGGGAGTAGGCTGTTTGTCGATTGGAAAGAGTATGGATTTATTCCAGTTAACTTTAAGGCCTGAAAATACTCCAAACTGTCCTACCAACGTGAGCAGAGCCAAGAGGGAACCTTGGGTGTCGGCAAGATAAATTAACATGTCGTCCGCATACAAGGAGATTTTCTCCGTAATTGGGCCGAGGGCTAAGCCAGAAATTTGTTGAGATTCCCGGATGGCAATAGCCAAGGGTTCAATGGCTAAGGCAAATAGAAATGGTGACAGGGGACAGCCCTGCCTAGTACCTCGATGTAATCGAAATGGAGCAGATATAAGACCATTAACCCTTACCCTCGCCATTGGCCGTTGGTATAGTAGTTGAATCCATTTAATAAATTGGTCTCCCAGATTAAATCTGCGTAGCGTTTCCCAGAGATAGGGCCATTCAATGGAATCGAATGCTTTGGCCGAATCAAGGGAGGCCACTGCTCTTGTACCCGGCTTATCATGTAAAATCTCAATATTGGTATATAATCTCCTCAGGTTGATGTTAGTGGACCTGCCTGGCATAAACCCTGATTGGTCTGGGTGGATTAGGTCTATGATGTATCTCTGAAGTCTTTTAGCAAGTATTTTTGCAAGGATTTTAGCATCCGTATTTATGAGAGAGATAGGGCGGTATGAGCTGCACTGTGACGGGTCTTTGTCAGGTTTGGGGATCACTACAATGAGGGCTTCACTGAAGGAGGGGGGTAATGAGCCTGTCACAAAGGAGGACTGTAGGGTACTAAGTAGCTGAGGGGCTAGTTGCTCCTGTAAAGACTTATACCAAGTCGAGGGGAGGCCGTCAGTGCCTGGGGTTTTGTTTGGTGGGAGAGAGGCAATGGCTTCTTTAACCTCTTCTATCTTAATAGGTTCATTTAAAGCCGTCCTGTCATCAGTGCAGAGGGACGGGATGGAAACACTGTCTAAAAAGGGTATGTGAAGGTCGTTGGAGTGGGTTAGTGTTGTATCATATAGGTCCCAATAGTACGAAGCAAACTCCTCTACTAGTAGTTTTGGGTCGGTGACCATTACATTATCCGCTCCCTTTATGACCGGTATCGCTGTATAGGAACACATAGTCTTGGCGAAATATGCTACTAGAGTGGTCTTTTGATAGCAACCCTAGGAGTGTGAGTGAAATAGTTTAGCCTTTTAGGGTTGAATTATATGGCACACCGGGGTCAGATCACTGTCTATTCTCAATTGAAGAAGGAGTTGCCAATGACAAGACTATGAGACCCAGTAGAAACAGGAAAACCTATAATCTGCATTTCAGCTCTGCTTTTAGTCTAGTAAAAGCAATTGCCGGTGGTTCTGGAGTACTGAGATCCATTGAGGATGCTCTTAGATATGATAAGCATGCTACAAGAGTAGGGTGTGAAGAACTCTATATAAGGGAACCACCAGTCTAAAACTATCTGGCTGTTCTTTGCTGCTCCTTCTCTTGTGCTTAGAGCATTATAACCAAGGGATATGGCTATAAAGTTTGCCACAATGAAAATCTACCAAAACTATTTCATTTTATGTTTGCCATCTTACTGCATAAAAGTAGTTGGAATATTTCTGCAGAGTAATATGTGGTCAAAGACCTAAAATGATTCTCAAGGGTCACTGTCAGGCCACTATCAGGTTGACATTCAGGGTTTATATTGCAAACATCTTGAAGGAAACCAATATGACTATTACAACACAATTATTTGCAAATATGGGAGACCTAAATAAATGTATGGACTGTAGCTTGACTTTTATGCTCTAAATCAATAGATCCCAAACTGTGATGGTGGTCCTACTGAAAGTTTGGCTCATTGGCAGGGGGGAAATTAAGGTGAGAATTGAGGACAGAGGTCTTCATAAAGCTCAGTTTGAAGGCCAGTTAGGGTGAGATTTGGGCATCTTAGATACTGTATTTCTATATTTCTACTCATTTCATGACCTAAGGGTGCTCTGGTCAAAGGTTGAACCTTCAAGTGTGGCTTGAACTGAAAAGGTTTGACAACTGCTGCTTTACATCTGCATTTGCTATTCTAGACAAACATAATTCTTAAATCCAAAAACAATATCTGATTGGTTGCTAAGGTTAAAGCAATGGACCCACTTTTCCCAGAGTTAATTATCCTAATACATTTTGGTGCAATATTGCAGCAACAAGTCAAAACTATACACTCCGCAATACTTTTGCTGCTACAAATGTACTGGCTCTTCTAGAAAAGTTATAGCCACCCTAGCTCTCAAGGAACCCAAGGAATAAGCATTGAACATAACAGCTCAGATGTGTTTGAACCTGCATATAACATGTGGACTGTGACTATACTTCCCCTTGTTACTGTGCCAAGTCTCAAGCTACTGTATCTTCCACAGATAAGTGCCACCACCATGGTACATGCTAAGGCCAATAAAACAGCCTTTCAGGATTTCTCCTTTTTCTGAGCTTCCAGAAATACAACAGAGATTGACATTTCTGCTTCCTAAGAATGTTCCTATCTTGTGTCCCAGCACTAATCCAGCACTACTAATAATTACAGTGGAAGAGTGAAGATTATTGATAATCTGAAATAGTTACAATCTTTTCTTTGTAGTCTAAGCCGATAAATATCTCGTGCCTTTACTATCTATTTTTCACTCCTGAAGTGGTTTTATTAAAGAAAATACCCTTTTGTACTTTATTCCCCAAATGGCAGATCTGAATGGGTTCAAATACATTTATCCTGTCTTATCTCATAATATAGAGCAGGATCCTATCTTATTAAACCAACCATACCTGTGACATTGTAGGCCTCATTCAAGAAGCTTCAGCGCCCTAAAAAGTGCACAGAAAACTCTACCCAGACCATTGCTCTGGGTGTAAGTGCTAAGTGCAATCTGCTAGCACAATGGTTATCTAGCACTTGGGGTCAATCGTAACTGGTGTTCTGGTTCCTGGAACAAAGGAGGTTGTCCTATTCAAATACAGCCTGAGTAAATAATTACTTAAACCCAACATTAGATTATGTAGAGGTCAAAGAGGGATTCTTGCTTTTTGGACAAGCTTAATGTGATCCACTTTGGACAGCAGATATACTCTAGGGCTGGAGACCCTCGCGTGAGTTTCGGTGGTGATTAGTGATGGGCAAATTTCTTCGCAAATGTTTTCGTGAAACTGCTGCGAAAATTTCGCAGTGGAAAAATATGCTGCAGTGAAAAAAATTAGCTGCACTTCAGAATTGTCACGCGCATAAAAATTGTCGCATGTCAAAATTATTCGGACGCCTATTGACTTTAATGCTTTTGGACAAAAGAGTTGCGCATGTAAAAATTGTTGGTTGCGTCAAAATAATTTTGATTTCAATGCGTTTCTCAAATTTTACACAGTTTTGCGAATTTTTATCACTAGCGGTGATTCTTTGTGCCCTCATTAACTTATTTAATCTCTTGGGGGCAAATTTACTAAAGGGCGAAGTGACTAACGTGGGTGGAAATTTCAGTACTTCGCCGATTTACTAGTGGTCGCCAGTGTAACTTCACTAGCGAAGTACTCTTGCGCTACTTCGCTCCCTAAAGCCTGGCGAATTTGCCCTCTGGCGAATGGACGTAACTACTCAAATCCACTAAGATGCGGATTTTACTGAACGTTACCTCTTTCGCCAGACTTGCCTTCTCCACCTCAGACCAGGCGAAGTGCAATAGAGTAGATAGGAGTTCCTAAAAAAATAGTTGAAAATCCCCCAAAAAACGCTAGCGTCTTTTCCTTTTTCAGGGTGATAGGCTGAAAAAAAACAGATTTTTTTTGGGGTAACCGGCTTCCCCCATACATTTCCTAACATATGGCACATAAACTATACACTGGGCTCATGTGTAGGGCAATATAACAACTTTATTTTATTAAGGTTCCCTGGACTTGTGTAGTGTAATGTATTTGCTGCAATATATACGTCCATTAAAATTCGTATGCAAATTAAGCAACGCTAGCGGAACTTCGCTTCGCTTGGTGCAGTAACACTGGAGTAAATTCGCCAGCGTTCGCCCCCCTGGACGCAACTTCGGATTTTAGTGAATTAGCGTTGTCCTGGCGAATCTACGCCTGGCGAAGTGTTGCGATGTAAGCAAAGCCGTCGCGGGCGAATTTTCGCAGGTTAGTGAATTTGCCCCTTAGCGTTCTTGTATACTCAGTGTACATACACACTATGATGGCTAATGTGATTGCAGTAAAATAGAAATATGTTCCTCATTTTTCTTCTTAATCAGCCATAGGGAGCAACCCTTTCTACAAGGCGTGCAATGTATATTACCTGCAAATTTCAAAACAGATTATATTTAAACAGTACTGGGGTTATGTAATAAAAGGCACTAAATTTGCCCAGTAGCAGTTACCGCCAGCAACCAATCAGCAGGTAGAATTTACTGGTCACCTGTTTAAAAGCAAACATCTTATTGGTTGCTGTGGGTTACTACTCCTGGGCAAACTTAGTGTCTTTTATTACATATGGGGGTACATGTCTAAAAACAATTATTCATTCAAAATCTGCCCTCACCTTTATTTGTCCTTTTGCACAAGGTTCACTGCAAACTGATCTGATGACCAAGTTTTTGTTGGACCAAATTTCATCATCGTCCATCTTTAATTCGCCATTATCCCAGCTCCCGACATTAATGTAATCGTAATAGTCTTTAGCCATTTTTTTAAAGTTCATGATTTCATACCTTGAAGGAAAAGAAAAAGACAACAGAAAATACCACTTCACTCGTGCAACTTAATGTTTCTTCACCAAACCCAGGTGACAATATAGCGGGTTAACCAAAAGTCGTACAAAACGTAGAAAAACATTGCGTGCGCCGAGCCATCTTGTTGATCCATGTTCTCTCTAGTTTATAAATATGAGCAATATGTCATGGAATTTCAGGATTATTTTATTTGACACAAGCTCCATGGATTCGGAACTCATAATGAGTGATCACAGAGTATTTATAGGCTTGTAAAAAAGGAAGATACCAGTGAGAAAGCATAAAGATATTGCTCCAGAGCACAGAAAAACAAATAACTGCTCTCACAGACACACAGGTGGTTCTACCCTCAAGGCCAGGGTACTAGTAGCTAAGGCTAGCTTTAGAACAGAGGTTGTCTCCCGGGGGAATCACAGATTTTCATTCTCTATCAAATATAAATCCCCACTCAAATGATTGTATCACAGTCAAGTGCAAAGTGGAAAAGATAGGAGTTCACAGCCATGCACAGCAGTTCTACCATTATGGCACAGGATAACTTGGTATATCGGAAACACAGAAGATTTCTGGAGATCTTTCTGTCTTTCTGTTATGGATATTAATGAAATAAGAAAATAAAAAAAGGAAGATACCAGTGAGAAAGCATAAAGTTATTGCTCCAGAGCACAGAAAAACAAATAACTGCTCTTACAGCCAAACAGGTGGCTCTACCCTCAAGGCCAGTGTATTAGTGACCAAGGCTAGCTTTAGAACAGAATCCATCCAACTCAGGGGGTCTCCTGGGGGAATCTGCATACATAGTATTTTATTCTCTCTCAAATACAAGTCCCCACTGAAATAAATGTATCACAGTTAAGTGCAAACTGGAGTTCACAGTTACCTTCCGTTATGGTAATAGGTAACTTGGTATATGGGAACCACAGAAGATCTTATAGAGTTCCTTCTCTCCAGTTAAATTGTTATGGATATTGATGAAATAAAAACAGAGGGATCTAGAGAGAGCAGAGAGATGCTGATTCACAGCACAGAAAAACAAAGAGCTGCTCTTACAGCCATATAGGTGGTTCTGCCCTCAAGGCCAGGGTACTAGTGACCAAAGCTAGCTTGAGAACACAATCCATTCAAGTCAGGAGGACTCATGAAGGAATCTGAATATACAGAATTGTATTATTTATCAAATTTAAGTTCTTGCTTAAATGAATGCATCACAGTCAAGTGCAAACTGGATAAGAGTTTATTGTTATCTATCATTATGGTACTGGAATCAGGATAACTTGGTATATTTGAATCACAGAAGATCTTTCTCTCCAGTTATGTCTCAGGGAGCTGTAGGAATATGGGATACTTTTGAATCTGTTATTGAGTTTTAAAATAACGGTTATTCGGTTTTTCAGATTAAAGGAAATAGGAAACCATTAGCTTGGACAACTTAAAATTGATCAATTTTCCTTGTGTCTTCCAGTGGAAAAATTCAGAAGCTCGAGATTAATTTGATCCAATGGGCACATTGAATGAAAATCTTTTGTATCCCACACTTTACTTGAAAATTCGAAGGAATGGAATCAGGTGACACCAGGGCAAACTGTTGGCGGAAAGGAGACTTTGACATTAGCAAAAAGGAGAAGTTAAAATAAATGTGGCTAAAAATGCCATATTTTATAAAGTGAACTTATTGCACGAGGCTAAAGTTTGAGCTTGTCAATAGCAGCAATGATCCAGGACTTCAAACTTGTCACAGGGGGTCACCATCTTGGAAAGTGTCTGTGACACTCACATGCTCAGTGGGCTCTGATTGGCTGTTGAGAAGCTAAGCTTAGGGCTCGTCACTAATTATCCAGCAGAAAATGAGCTTCCCTGTAATATAAGCTGATGCTACAGGTTTGCTGATTATTAAATTCTGATACTAATTGCACTGGTTTCTGTGCTGCCATGTAGTAATTATGTGTATTAATTACTAATCAGCCTTATATTGTGACATTTCTATTCTATGTGTACTGTATATTGTGAGTGGGTCCCTAAGCTCAGTAAGTGACAGCAGCACAGAGCATGTGCAGTGAATCAGCAGAAAAGAAGATGGGGAGCTACTGGGGCATCTTTGGAGACACAGATCTTTACTGCTAAAGGGCTGTGGTTGCATTGGGCTGGTACAGAAGCACAAAACATCATGTACAACATTTCTAGCTACTTCTTTAGTTAAGCTTCGGTTCTTCTTTAAGGATCTCCATACTGTCAGGGTTTGATGACTTGATGGGGGTTTAATAATGTGACATCTCTCTAGCAAATATATATGTCATTATCAATATGTTGTTATGGATATTCATCAAATAAGTGCCATTTTATCCAGGGAGTTATCTGACTAAACTTGAAGTCATTTAACTATATCAAATGATATATAAAATAAAGCTGCCCCTTTAGTTCTGTATTTAAATGCGAAATATAATAGAAATGATAGGTTAACATGAAATGACAGAAGAATAGATTCCCCTTCTCTTTCCAGGAAATTCAAGCTTGTCAGTTCCAATAATATCAATATCCTACTAAATTGCCATTGACTTTGCTGTATATTTTTCCACGTTTACTTTTGACAGCCATGATTTAAATAAGTCCATTTTTTTTCTCCCTTTTAAACAAGTCTGTCTTTTTGATTGACATATTTATCCTGACCGCGGTTATACAAAGGATGTGCAGTTTATTTTCAGAATTGGACTCCATAGGGTTAGGTATAGTGTAATGTACAGTAATTCCATGGTGTATTTCACAAATACAGTATAAGAAGGAAAGGTTTTTCTATTTACAAAATACCCTGCAGATGATGTTCAGTCCAATCCAAAAGAGACCTTTTTAGAGTATGTGCGTGTTACTTTTACATTCTTATATTTAATGATAAGCTGAATGTAATTAAAGGAGAAGTAAAACCAAATATAGACCACAGGGCCCCTGGACCCCAACCTCAAAAAACATTCTCCCAAGACTTTGGGGTGAGTGCTTATTTGAGGCTTGGATACCCCTAGTATTATAGTAGGGTGACTGTTACCCCAATGTTTCTATATATCTGTAACTTTGTTATGAGCTAAGGGGGCCCAGCCTGAAGGTCAGTTAGGGGGAGATTTGGGGTGAGTGTTTATTTGTACTCTGGGTACCCCTGGAACTATAGAAGGGTGACTGTTACCCCAATGTTTCTATATAACTGTAACCTTGTTATGAGCTAAGGGGGCCCAATCTGAAGGCCAGTTAGGGGGAGATTTGGGGTGAGTGTTTATTTGTGTCCTGGGTACCTGTGGAATTATAGCAGGGTGACACCCCAATGTTTCTATATATCTGTAACCTTGTTATGAGCTAAGGGGGCCCAGTCTGAAGGCCAGTTAGGGGGAGATTTGGGGAGAGTGCTTATTTGTACTCTGGGTACCCCTGGAACTATAGCAGGGTGACACCCCAATGTTTCTATATATCTGTAACCTTGTTATTAGCTAAGGGGGCCCAGTCTGAAGGTCAGTTAGGGGGAGATTTGGGGTGAGTGTTTATTTGTACTCTGGGTACCCCTGGAACTATAGCAGGGTGACTGTTACCCCAATGTTTCTATATATCTGTAACCTTGTTATGAGCTAAGGGGGCCCAGTCTGAAGGTCAGTTAGGGGGAGATTTGGGGTGAGTGCTTATTTGTACCCTGGGTACCCCTGGAACTATAGCAGGGTGACACCCCAATGTTTCTATATATCTGTAACCTTGTTATGAGCTAAGGGGGCCCAGTCTGAAGGTCAGTTAGGGGGAGATTTGGGGTGAGTGTTTATTTGTACTCTGGGTACCCCTGGAACTATAGCAGGGTGACTGTTACCCCAATGTTTCTATATATCTGTAACCTTGTAACCAGCGATCGGGCCCAGTCTGAAGGTCAATTAAAAAGTGATTTGGAGTGAGTATTTATTTGCTTCCCTGGGTACCCTTGTAATTATAGCAGGGTGTACTTGTTCCTTGTTTCATAACTTGATTATGAACATTGAACCAAAGGACCTTATTCTCAAAAGGTCTGAGGCCGAGGGATCTCTGAATTATAGGGAGTATTGATGCTCTCCATCTGCTCTTTAAGCTGCATGTATTTGACAGAGATGTAACTTGTACTTGGGCTGCAGATCATCG
This sequence comes from Xenopus laevis, assembly GCF_017654675.1. Taxonomy (NCBI): domain Eukaryota; kingdom Metazoa; phylum Chordata; class Amphibia; order Anura; family Pipidae; genus Xenopus; species Xenopus laevis. Next base: position 178,961,657 of record NC_054373.1, read on the forward strand.
GCAGAATTAATAAAGCATCACATAGATTCCCATTTATAGAGATTACAGTATATTGGGCAGAATATGCATGCTCTGAAAGCTGATGATTCATTATTAATGGATTCACACGCCACTGAAATGAAGAAACTCTCTGCTAAGCAACACGTGATCCATCTAATCCTGCACTCAAACCATGTCAGATAATGGACAATTCTGTCCTCATAATCATTCTGTTGCATTTTTAATTCAATGAGAAGAAATGGATGTCAAGGACTGGAAAGGGGGGCAGAGAAATATATAATTCTACACTAGAGTTGCCATCTCACCCCCAGACCCAGAAATGCTCAACTTGACATTCATTTGAAGATGTTATAGATGCGCCTATTTTTATATTTTGTATGGTTTTGAATGATGTTTCCTAGCTTATTTCTGCTTGCAGCTGAAAATATTAGCTGGTTGTCAGGGTCACTGCCCCTGGCAACCAAAAACACATTGAATTGGAGACTTCAATGTACTGTAATTTGTATTGCTTTTTTTCTGAAGGGAGTCTGTCATGATTTTTATGCTGTGGGTTTTTCTTTCTAAATTAAACTGTTTACATTACAAATAATTCACTTTCATATAAAATTGTGCTTTCAGAAAGGGCCAGCATTTCACAATGGAACTGCTTTCTGATAAACTACTTGTTCTCCTACTCAGTGTAGGACTTGGATTTTTACTGAGTGCTGTTCTTACAGTACATCTCCCTGTGAGCTGTTATCTTGTGTCAGGGAGCTGTTATTTAATTACATTCTCATTGTTCTGCTGATGGGCTGCTGGGGGAGGGGGGTGATATCACTCCAATTTGCAGTACAGCAGTAAAGAGTAATTTAAGTTTATCAGAGCACAAGTCACATGAATTAAGGCATATGGGAAACTAATAACATATCTAGCCCGATGACAGATTTCAAAATTAATTATTAAAAATGTGTTTGCTCTTTTGAAAAACGGATTCACTGCAGAATTCTGCCGGAGCAGCACTATTAACTGAAAGAAAAACAGGTTTTTCCATGATAGAATCCCTTTGAATTTTAAAGCTGTCTCCTGTTTATTTTTCCCTTTCAAAAGGGCAACACGAGCAACCTGCGTCTCAGTTAATTGTCCATAAACCGCGTAGGATGTAGATTTAATATGTGATAATTTTTTAATGGGGCAAAGGGGGGCGCCCCATAAACAATAAAGGAGAAATTTACAATAACATTGATTTATGGTGTAAATGGCATTCTCTCAAGAAGCAAGTGCTTCAGTGGATTTGCCGATACTATAAATTTGTATATGTTTTTATACATTTTTAAGAGGTTCTAACGCTAAATAAAGTTATTTATAATGAAATCATAGGGCACTAGGTAGAAGTTGTATTTCCTACTTTAATTATAATGTTTTGTATAAATATATATATTAGGGATGCACCCAATACACTATTTTGGATTCGCCCGAACCTCCAAATCCTTCGTGAAAGAATCGGCCGAATACCGAAATTAATCCTGGGAGTGGGAAAGGGAAAACATTTTTTACTTCCTTGTTTTGTGACAAAAAGTCACGTGATTCCCCCCGTCCCTAATTTGCATATGCAAATTAGGATTCAGATTTGGTTCGGCCAGGCAGAAGGATTCGGGCGAATCCTGCTGAAAAAGGCCGAATTCTGGCCGAATCCCGAAGGAAATCCTGGATTTGGTGCATCCATAATGTATATATATATATATATCTCCGGATAACAGATCTTTTCCGTAATTTGGATCCTCATACCTTAAGGCTACTACAAAATCATGTAAACATTAAATAAACCCAATAGGCCGGTATTGATTCCAATAAGGATTAATTATATCTTAGTTGGGATCAAGTACAAGCTACTGTTTTATTATAACAGAGAAAAACCAAATAATTTTTGAAAATTTGGATTATTTTATTATACTAGAGTCTATGGGAGACGGCCTTTCCAGAGCTTTCTGGATAACGGATTTCTGGATAACGGATCCCATAATTTTAAATGGTATTGATGTACACAAGATACACTGCATATATATCCTGCATGTCTGTGTAACCCTAGACTGCGCCGGGTCCTCTCCCCGAAAAAAATATTCAGAGGGGCCCCACTTATATGAAAACCTACCCATGCTCCTGGCCTCACGCTCCCTCCCTGCCTCTTTCTCAGCTCTCGCCAATTCTTCGCAATGTAGTTGGGGAGAGGAGGTTTTTAAAATTCTATATAGGAAAAAGACCCCGCAGTCACAATCACGGGTTCTGCTTTCTCTATAGTTATGCTACTGCTAGTGATGGGCGAATTTATTCGCCAGGCGCGAATTCGCAGCAAATTAATTGGCAAAACTGCAGCGAAAATTCACAGTTTTTTTTGGACTCCGTTTGTTTGGACGCCGGTGTCAAAAACAAGGCGCCGTTTCACAATTTTTTTGCCGTTTTGCTGATTTCACAGGAAATTCGCGAATTTTCCGGGGAAACAGGACAAATTTGCCCATCACTAGCCTGTAATATTATAACAGTAATTCTACAATACCTTCCTGGCGAATCTCCATTTTCATCAAAGGTGATCATATCCCCAGAAACTCCCGTGAAGTTGGCTTTCATGATGGAGTCTAGAAGTTTCTGACCGTCGATTGGTTTCATGGCGTCACAGAGTCCGGCGTATCCGGGGCACAGCTCTGTCTGCATGTTGTGTAGCCCATACGCCATGGCATAGATCGCATTGATTACGAAGCCCATCTTGGAATCTTGAACGTACTGAGATCTTAAAGTCATTCGACCTGCGAAAACATTTTGAAACCGATCAGCTTTCATTTACAGGTACATGGAGCTTCCCAAAACACAGTTATGACTAGTTCAGTTTCTAGAAATGACTATTTTATTACTCAATGGTTAGATTAGTGTTAGGTTAGTCCTAGTCATGCTTTGAAATACAGGTATGGGATACATTATCCGGAAACCCGTTATCCAGAAAGCTCTGAGTTACAGAAAGGCCGTCTCCCATAGACCCCATTTTATTCAAATAATCCAAGTTTTTAGAAATGATTTCCTTTTTCTGTGTAATAATAAAACAGTAGCTTGTACTTGATCCCAACTAAGATATAATTAATCCTTATTGGAGGCAAAACCAGCCTATTGGGTTTATTTAATGTTTATATGATTTTCTAGTAGACTTAAGGTATGAAGATCCAAATTATGGAAAGATCCATTATCCAGTAAACGCCAGGTCCTGAGCATTCTGGATAATAGGTCCCATACCTGTATAAGTTAGTTATGTTTTACACATCATCTCTTTAAACGTGATTACCCATGATGGAGTGGTTAGGAAACATTTTTATATGTGACTATTGACAATGTATTGTTACTTCTCATAGTCAGTTTCTCCAAATTGACTATGGGGCCCATTCACTAAGCTCGAGTGAAGGAATAGAGGAAAACAGAGGAAAAATATTTTGATTTTCGAATGTTTTTTTTTGGCTACTTCGACCATCGAATTGGCTACTTCGACTTTCAACTACGACCTTCGACTTATGGGGAAGGTCCCCATAGGCTTTCTAAGGTTTTTCTGATCGAAGGATAATCCTTCGATCGATGGATTAAAATCTTTCGAAACGTTAGATTCGAAGGGTTTAATCGTTCGATCTAAGGAATTGCGCAAAATCCTTCGACTTCGATATTCGAAGTCGAAGGATTATAATTCGGCAGTCGAATATCGAGGGTTAATTAACCCTCGATATTCGACCCTTGATACATCTGCCCCTATAAGTAGGGGACCTGTTATCCAGAATGCTTGGGATCTGGGGCTTTCCTGATAAAAAGTCTTTCTATTATTTGGATCTTTCCGTAATTTGGATCTTCATGCCTTAAATCTACTAGAAAATCATGTAAACATTAAATAAAGCCAATAGGCTGGTTTTGCTTCCAATAAGGATTAATTATATCTTAGTTGGGATCAAGTACAAGCGACTGTTTTATTATTACACAGAAAAAGGAACTTGTTTTTAAAAGTTTGGATTATTTGCATAAAATGGAGTCTATGGGAGGCCTCTCTGTAATTTGGAGCTTGCTGGATAACAGGTTTCCTGATAACAGATCACATACCTGTATATGCATTGCTTCTCATACAGATGGGGCTAAGCATTTTTACAAATTGATATTTCAGGCTATGTCTATTTATACCCCTGTGGTGCTAAGGGATGAGTAATGGTCCATCCAAAACCTATTATATTACACCATATGATGCAATAGGGAAAACACCTAAAGAGGTAAAACTACTACAGGTATGGGACCTGTTATCCAGAATACTCAGGACTGGGGTTTTCCAGATTAGGGATCTTTTTGTAATTTGGATCTCCATACCTTAAGCATGCTTAAAATAATGTAAATACAGGTATAGGACCCGTTATCCGGAAACCCATTATCCAGAAAGCTCTGAATTGCAGAAAGGCCATATCCCATTGACATTTTATCCAAATAATCCACATAGTTAAAAATTATTTCCTTTTTCTGTGTAATAAAACAGTTGATCCCAACTAAGATATAATTAATCCTTATTGGAGGCAAAACCAGCCTATTGGGTTTATTTATTTTTTATATGATTTTCTAGTAGACGTAAGGTATGAAGATCGTAGTTATGGTAAGATCATTTATTTGAAGAACCCCAGGTCCCAAACATTCTGGATAACAGGTCCTATACCTGTATTAAATAAACTTAATATAATTGATTTGCCTCTAATTAGGATTAATTATATCTTAATTAGGATCAAGTACAAGTTAGTTTCATTGTTTTAGAGGAAAAAGGAAATCATTTTTAAAAGTATTTGATTAAAATCGAGTCTACGGGAGACAGCATTCCCATAATTTAGAGCTTTCTGGATAATGGATCCCTTATATTAAGCAAAACTATTGACTACTTTTCTTTTTTGTATTTTACATTTTTTAGGCAGAAAAATATATTTTTTAGGATTTTCCCTTTTGGGACTACACAAACTTGCCCTTATTTAAAGCAAAGGTAATTTTCCGTATAAATGGCAGATATTGATGGACTTGAATATAATTTTTAAGCAATTTCAGCTTCAGCGTTCCTATATGCAGACAGTGCGCATGTGATATAAATGATGACAATGTTCTGGCTCGCAATTATATCAAACTGTGATATAATAGGACAGTGAAAATGGAAGTGCTTTTTTGACACAGTACATTAAATTGCAATTATTTAACAAGCTCTCCTAATAAACCTTAAATATCAAGGTACTAGAAACAGCAAGTTTGGTATTGATTGAGTGGAAAACGATTTTTTTCCTCGGGGTAATCGACCATATAAAGTTCACTTTTGGATAGTGGGAAATCAATTGTTTGGAATAACAAAATGTAAAGCAGTAACTCAGAGGCACTTTAATCAAAAACAGACAGTTGTTCTTAAATGACTTAGGGCAGGACTACACGGCCGATTCCTCCGCGCTGCAAAAAATCGCAGGCGTCACGTCGGATGTGACGTAATAAGGTAAGTAATTCAATTGTTGCATCGTGTCGCTGCATTGATGCGACACGACTGTCGGATGCAGACGCTGCGCACTGCGTCTGTATCCGACAGTCGTGTCGCATCGCAATAAAAATGCGACACGATCCAACACTGCCATTACTTACCTTGTTTCTGTCGCATCCGAAGTGAGGCCTGCGATTTTGCATAGCGCGTCAGATTGCGGCGGAATCGGCCGTTTAGTCCTGCCCTTAAAGGGATACGGTCATGGGAAGAATTTTTTTTTCAAAATGAATCCGTTAATAGAGTTGCTCCAGCAGAATTCTTCACTGAAATCCATTTCTCAAAAGAGCAAACAGATTTTTTTATATTCAATTTTGAAATCTGACATGGGGCTAGACATTTTGTCAATTTCCCAGCTGCCCCCGTCATGTGACTTGTGCCTGCACTTTAGGACAGAAATGCTTTCTGGCAGGCTGCTGTTTTTCCTTCTCAATGTAACTGAATGTGTCTCAGTGGGACATGGGTTTTTGCTATTGAGTGTTGTTCTTAGATCTACCAGGCAGCTGTTATCTTGTGTTAGGGAGCTGTTATCTGGTTACCTTCCCATTGTTCTTTTGTTTGGCTGCTGGGGGGGAGGGAAGGGAGGGGGTGATATCACTCCAACTTGCAGTACAGCAGTAAAGAGTGATTGAAGTTTATCAGAGCACAAGTCACATGACTTGGGGCAGCTGGGAAATTGACAATATGTCTAGCCCCATGTCAGATTTCAAAATTAAATATAAAAAAATCTGTTTGCTCTTTTGAGAAATGGATTTCAGTGCAGAATTCTGCTGGAGCAGCACTATTAACCGATTAATTTTGAAAAACAATTTTTTTCCCATGACAGTATCCCTTTAAGGGTTCATTTACAAACGTAAGCACAAGTGCAAAGAACAAAATCATGCACAAAAAATACCATTTGCAAAGAGAGTTGTACCTACACAAGCTCCTTACTACTTAGTGCCCATTCTCTTGTTCAGCCTGCCTTTATGAATTGTGTCCATTTGCCCACAAGGTACAAAGCACAGGGCAAATGCAGAAGGGATCCCTTAGGGGGTTATTTACTAAACTCGGACTTTTAAAAAAATCACAAATTTTTCGGAATTTATTAAACCCAGAGGATGGAAAAGTCCAAATCTGAAAATCCGGCATCTCAGACCTGTCAAAGTTGCATATAAGTCAATGGGAGAAGTCCCAATGATTTTTTGGCGGGGTTTATTTATCAAAGTCCGACTTTATCTCAATATTTTCTGTTACAAACTCCAATCAAATCCGCTCGGGTTTTTTACGCTTATTTATTATGACATTTTTCCGAAAATTTGCTTTGCGGTAAAATACCAGATTTTCACAATTTTTTGCTGGATTTTTTCATCCGATTTTCACGATTTTCAAGTTCTTTTCGGAATTTTCATCCGAAAGCTCTCAAAACGTTGGGGTATTGTACGAAACCCAGCGCACATCAAAAAATCATTGGGACTTCTCTCATTGACTTATATGCAACCTCAACAGGTCTGAGATGCCGGATTTTCAGATTCGGACTTTTCGATCCTCAGGGTTTAATAAATTCCTGATTCTGATTTTATAAAAAAAATCACAAGCCAATGAAGGTAGAGGGCCACTTTGCAAGAAGCAGTTAGTACTGAGCAGACTTATTTAGGCATAGGGGGTTATTTACTAAACCCCGAATGCAAAAATCACAAATTTTTTTTTAAATAAAATCGGACTTTTAAAAAATCCAGAATTTTTCGGAATTTTTTTAAACCCGTGGATGGAAAAGTCCTAACCAGAAAACTGGCATCTCAGACCAGTCATGGTTTCATATAAGTCAATGGGAGAAGTCCCAATGATTTCTTGATGTGCGCTGGGTTTCTTACAATACCCCAAAGATTTTGGAGTTTTCGGGCAAAAAATGGTTTTCACCAAAAATTCGCCACCGGCGAAATGTCACAGTCGACCATTAAAGTCTATGGGCGTCAAAATAATTTTGTTGCACGGCAAACTTTTTTTTTTGATGCACAACGCCACACAAGTCTTTGGGCATCATTTTTTCGGCAAAACCAGGCAAAAAGATTCTCCCATCCCTAGTACTAATGTAAACCACACTTTTCCCAAAAATTGCAAATGGTGATAAGTGAGTGTTTTAAGGGTGTTTAAGGCAGTCAAATTACCCTCATGCTGGTGAGAATCTTATAGCTGAAAGTATAAAATATAATTCCTTATTAATCTAGAATTTAGTTTTAAAAATCTAATATAAATAACTTTCTCAGTACTTTAATCTAATTATATATTATTTGGGATGACAGGGCCCATATAAATTCTCTGAATGGAATAGTTTCAATTTGCTCTTTTGCACAGCAACAAATTATAGAAACTGGATTCAACATTTTTTTCCTTGAATTCTCAAGGGGACGTCTTAGAAAAGGTACATACAGTATTTGCAGAAGGTCTAGTAACCAACGGCAACCAATTAGCATCAGGGCCAAATTGTTCATATGTCTATAAAACTAAACATCGCTGAGATGACTCATTAAAAGCCAAGATAAAAATACTATTCAATCTTGATTAAAAAATGTTCTTGCTTATCAAATTACTTTTATTAATTTTTTTTCTTCTCACTTACATTTTTTCAACTACAAAATTCGGGAACTCAAAACTGCCATTCAAACCAATTCGCACAGCTCAGTATGTTTGGATGAAAATATTTCTGTCAATCCACTTATTCAACAATTCTGAAGATTTGTCAGGAATTCTCGATTGGCTTTACCATTAAACACAATGGGGCAAATTCACTAAGATTTGTAGTTGCGCCAGCGTCCGCTTCACTGCACTTCGCCAGGCGTATTTTCGCCAGCGCTACGCAAATTCACTAATATCCAAAGTTGCACTCAGGGGAAGCGTAAGGTTGCGAAGTTTCACTAGCGTTAATTCGCCAAGCAAAGAAATAAAAAGCGTTCAATTGAATTTATTTTACTTCAACTTAGGGCAAAGCCACGTGGTGATTTGGGAGATTCAATAGCCCGGCGACAAAGAACCTCTTCTTCGGGCGACTAATCTCCCCGAACTGCCGGCTAGAATGTAAATCTCCGGCGGGATGGCACTCGGAGCGATTCGTTTTCCTAAGTTGCCCGAAGTTGCCTCAATGAATCTCCACGTGTGTCTCTGCCCTAAAGTGTCAGCAATGAAAACTGTAAGTTTAGAGTAGAAAAATATATTTATCCATTTTGGATTAAACAGAATGGAAACTTTCCAGAAATATATGATTTTCTCGGGTTAACGTATCCCTTGGAGCCCTTATGTAACACATGCATTGAGGAATTTATCATTTATCATTTATACAAACAACAATAACGATTTAAGAACTGCTCTGCAACGTCTCTTTCAACATTTAAAAAATCAAGTCGAATTTTTCAATTTTTTACAAAAATTCTAGGTTTTAAGGTTGAAGGTCAAGCTGCACTTATTAAAGACAAAAGGTTTTCCAGTTTTACTTACTGTTACAGGTTCTGTTGTATTTCTGACTTTCCTGTGAATACCCTTTCAGTTTGCACTGGAATCGGTGTTGCCAAAATTCCAGGAACCATGGGTTTCGGAGATTGTTTTCTGGCCGTAGCTGCAGGTAATAATCATCAAACCATTTCACATCGGGAGACTGGAGCTTGATTGTGATTCCACCAGCCGCTTCTCGCTGATAACCGTCTGTCACATCGTACCTGTCTGCCCAGCCGTCACTGCAGAGATAAATCAAATGATAAATTCTCCTGTGTTGGCTTTCGCGGCAAAAAAAAATCTCAATCAGTGTTCTTATCCGCTGTGTATTTTTATTACAACAACTGTATTGAAATTCCGAGATTACTGCTTTTTGTTTGCTTTCTTGGGACAATGAAGTCCTGTTATTATCGAACTAAAACATGTTTATTGGAATTCACAGCTGAGCGGAAGACGATGCACAAGTTTTAATAATGAAAAAGGGCTTGACTTTGACAGTGGGTAGATGCGTTCTTCATTTATCAAGCCACAATGATTTATTAGAGTCTTAGGGGGTTATTTATCAAGCTCCAAATATCCAAACCTCGAATAATTTGTAGTTTTCGGAGCAAAAAAAAAAAACTTAGATTTTTTTGAGATTTATTAAAGTCTGATGGTCTGAAAACTCTGAATCTGAAACCCCAGCATCTAAAAGCTCCCGAGGTCCTGTATAAGTCAATGGGGAATGTCCCAGTGTCTGCACTGATGTCAGTAGCGATATCTGATGTTTTTGGGGTTTCGGCACAAAAAACTCCGAAAACTCCGCAAAAAATCTTACTTTTTGCGGAAAACTCTGAATCGTCGGGGAAGGCTCAGAAGTTTGCCCAATCCTATTTTTCCTTGCTTCTTTCTTCATGAATAAGGTCCATTCGGGAATTACTCGAATTTTGATATTAGAAATACTGAGATAAATTCAGACTTCAATAAATAACCCCCTAAAAGTAATTCCCTGAACCTCTTTATCAACAAACATTTATTTAATGATTTTCTTTTTATAAAAAATCATGATTTTTTCACAATTTATTAAACCCTGAGGATGGAAAAGTCTGAATCTGAAAATCTCAGACCTGTCGGGGTTGCATCTAAGTCAATGGGAGAAGTTTTTTAATTTTTTGATGTGCGCTGGGTTTCATGCAATACCCCAAAGTTTTCTTTAAAATTCGAATTCGAATTTACTATCCGACTTTTGATAAATCTGCCCCTTAAGGCTCTTACAGACGAGCGTTTTTACCTGCATTCCGTTTTTCTGCGTTCAGCCGCAGGAATAGACGCATTACATTTTTTCCAGCGGGGCTGTACTCACACAGGCGCGTGTAGGCGCCGAACGCAGGAAAAATGCAGCATGTTGCATCTCAACCTGCGTTCGGCACCTACACGCGCCTGTGTGAGTACAGCCCCATTGGAAAAAATGTAATGCGTCTATTCCTGTGCTCCCCTGCGGCTGAACGCAGAAAAACGGAAGCGCAGGTAAAAAACGCTCGTCTGTAAGAGCCTTTACAGCCAAACAGCAAATTATTCCATTAAAAATTTTCTGCTGAAAGACATTGCCTTTTTGTTTCAATTTGTTAGACAATAAACTCGGCGTCTCAAATTAAAATACGATGCACATTACATTACTGGAGGCCAAATGAACTAGCTGGAGATAAATTGCATTGTGCTAGGCAAAAAAATGTATTCTAAAGGAAAATTACAAATAATAATACGAAGAAAAACAAAATATATGAATTACAGTTATGTAAGATGTTTTATTAAGATTAAAGGTATAAGATGAATGGGTGCACAGTGGTTGGCAGTGCTAAGGTCTAGGGTTGGATTTTGCCAACATTAGGGGGCCGATTCACAAAGGGTCGATTATCGAGGGTTAATTAACCCTCGATATTCGACTGGGAATTAAAATCCTTCGACTTCGAATATCGAAGTCGAAGGATTGTAGCGCAAATAGTGCGATCTAACGATCGAAGGATTATTCCTTCGATCGAACGATAAAATCCTTCGAATCGAATGATTTGAAGGATTTTAATCCAACGATCAAAGGAATATCCTTCGATCAAAAAAAGTTAGCCAAGCCTAAGGGGACCTTCCCCATAGGCTAACATTGAGTTCGGTAGCTTTTAGATGGCGAACTAGGGGGTCGAAGTTTTTTCTTAAAGAGACAGTACTTCGACTATCGAATGGTCGAACGATTTATAGCTCGAATAGTTCGATTCGTAGTCGAAGGTCGTAGTAGCCCATTCGATGATCGAAGTAGCCCAAAAAACACTTCGAAATTCGAAGTTTTTTTACCTTGAATCCTTCACTCAAAGTTAGTGAATCGGCCCCCTAGGATTTATATGTTCTCCCCTGTGTTGGTAAATGAGTCTCCTTGTGGGTAGGAAAAAATGGCTTCTGATGAAATTGGTCCTGGTGTGTTTGTTTAGGAAGCTATCATAGGAGTGATGGGAATGATTGACCATCCTTTCTAAAGTGTCGAAGGACATGTTGGTGCTACGGGATAGAAGAAATCCTTACAGTACAGTATAGCATTAGGGAACTGTGGTGTTAGATATTTTTCTTTGGTATTACTATCTTTCATTCTGCTCATGCTGAGGAACTGTGTCGAGTTCTTAGAAATCCCTCCAAGGTGCATCTAAGAGCTTCTGTTCCGTTCTACTTAGAGGAACACGTTGAATTATTCTTCTGTTGCTGAAAAGCCAGAGTGAATCAACTTAGTTTGAGGGGTTTTCTGGTTGGGTTTTTAATGAGGAAGATGAAACCACAGCATTGGTGCTGTGAGATATCAACCCAGGTGTATGTTAGAGGTTTGAGGCACATGAAGGAAAGAGATGAGTCGATGGTCTATTAGTTATACTCCTGAAAACTGCAACCCCTCCGGTATTGTTACAGAAATTCAGTCCAAGTCAATATAAAGACTGATTATATTCCTGGCGATGCGGTAATTGAAGGCAAGAAATGTTTTAATCAAACCCTGCTTCTGTTTTCTAGCTTTCTGTACATAATAAGGCTGCCCAAGACCTTATTAACTGCCTACGTCAAGACTCATTCAAACACAAGGCACATTAGCCACCAAACTTTAAGATTTATTTGCTCCCAGCAACCTTTGCTCTGATCCGTCTCCTTCTCCAGCTCTGTTTGTATGTGCTGTGAATTAATCGAGGTCAAAAAGGACTTGTTGGTCTCCTTTCATGGGATCAGGTGTCCCTAACTGCATGTAGCAGAGGATGCCTGCTTCTTGGGGCTAATAAGGATGGATACAATACATATATATCTATAGCTATAGGGCATTCATTGTATAGAAATGTCAGACACTATATGAATTATATGTAATTAGTCTAACGGAGGAGACTTATTACAGTTCAGGAGAAGTTCCTACAAAAGGGCACAGAGCTGGGGTTGATTTGGTCACTAACCAGATACTCTTGGTCACTATATTCTCCAGCTTCTATTTCTCCAAAATCCTCCTTTAATCCTCCATCCAATATTGTAGAAATCATGGAAGAACCGGAAAGCATATCTTTTTTTGCTCCTCAAGGACATTAGAGTCATACTTTTCAGACCTCCTCCAGTATTGCTACAGAACTGAGGTCTTGGTCACTTTTGTGGTCACAATAAATATATATCTATAGCTATAGGGCATTCGTTGTATAGAAATGCCAGACACTATATAAATTATATGTAATTAGCTGTAACAATCTCGTTATCAGAACCTTGCTTGATGATGAGTACACTTGGTTGCACAGGAAATATATATAGCAAATGGTCCGAAAACGAGGTAGCACAACAGTAAATGCAATATCATAGAAATATTGGAGGAACTGGAAAGCATAACTTTTTGGACCCACAAGAACAATCGAGTCATGCTTTCCAGAGCTACTCCATTATTTCTACAGTACTGAAGTCTTGATACTGTCAAGAGTTCTCGACTGTTATTGTCCTGTCTACATAAGATATTCCAACCATATTCAGACTGGTCTGCCAGAGTAACAGAAGATCTCCTGGTGGCCCCATACCCTAATAGGTCCCAGATTGGAACAAGTCCCATCAGTCCATTCTTCTTTCCACCACAAGCCGTTATAGCTATAATATTGTTTATCATTGTGTCCATCTAATTCTTGCAAAAGTGGGCTCTGGATGTCAGGTTCTCTGGTGGCCCTAGGAGGTCCAGTCCAACACTGACCCCAACCCCTACCCTGTTTACAGGACAAGAACAGTAAACACAAGGAGGAGGAATCACATGTTGCAGTTGAACATTTGGTTTGGACACTACTTTTTTGAAATTATCATACAGGGAATAACAAAGGAATGTATCGTTTTTTTGTGTACTATATATTAAGATGGTAACCTTGTGATTTTGTGTGTGCCAGTTAGGTCTCAACATTCTGCAAACCTTTTTAGAAAAATTGTGCTTTTCCACTTAACTAGTAACCAAATTTAATTTTATATACACAGAGTCCAGCATATACAGTCACAATCAGCATTATACACATAAGCACATTGACCCTAGAACACGTTAGTAACTAAAACCGGCACAGTGACCCCTAAACTTATGTCGACCCGATAGTAACAATTAGATCTTGAACTCTGGCACAGGCACTTACCCAAATATTCTACAACTGACCCCAATGTAACCAATTATAGAGAATGCAAGTTTACACTGACAAAGAGAGCGGAGTTTCTAATGACACATCATGTTGTGTATCGCACTGACACATTGCAGATGGGGGATAGTGGCTCTGATTTCAATGGCATTTGGCAAAAGTACATACTGGTATAAAAAGACATACAGGTATGGGATCCGGTATCTGAAAACCGATTATCTATAAAGCTCCGAATTACGTCCATATCCCATAGACTCCATTTTTACTCCATATTGTTTACAAAATGTTAACAATGATTTCCTTTTTCTGTGTAATAATAAAACAGTAACATGTAATTGATCCCATCTAAGATATAATTAATCCTTATTGGAGGCAAAACCAGCCTATTGGGTTTATTTAATGTTTCATGATTTTCTATTAAACTTAAGTTATGAAAACCCAAGTTACAGCAATACCCCTTATCTGGACAGTGTCGGACTGGCCCTGCGGGACACCGAGAAAAAACCCGGTGGGCCCGACCCTTAATAGGCCAGTCCCCTCTCCCGATCAGATTCGGGGGAAAAAACAAGGTTTCCAGGCACCGTGCAGCGCCATCTGCGCATGTGCGCGGCATCTATTGATTTAAGAGCGCCGCGGCGCCTTCACGCAGGCGCACCAAGCGGCATCTTCATCCATGCTCGATCGGTGTGTCATAGTAGGGGGGGTCATTAGTCATTAGTCCCGATGGGCCCCCCAGTTCGACCCTGTATCTGGAAATACCCAGGTCCCGAGCGTTCTGGATAACAGGTCCTATACCTTTACTACTATGTCTCTGAAAATATTTTCAGTAGCCCCATATCTTTCTGGTCTTAGTCATCGCCATCCCTTGCATTGACTAATAATGTTTGGGCATGTTTAACAGGGTTGTAATTCAGCCCCATACTTATCTCTAGCTTTGTTTGCATGGAAGCAACATCCTTTAAATACCTGTAAATTTTCTTTCTGTTCACAGTTGTGAAATTACAGATGGATTCTTTTTTAGAGAATACATAATGGAATAGTTAAAAGTTGTTAAATAACAGATTTTTATGTCAGTTGAGTATGCTCCCCTGAATGTATTTATCACACCCACATAAATGCACAAAGCATAAAGACTGAATGTCTCTGTGTGATGTACACGACTAACAAACATGTTTATTTTTGCTTCTCTGTAAATTGGCAACTAGTCATAGCCAAAGGTGTTATTGTAATTGGTTTGTTGATGTATTGTGCTGGGACAGTTCCTTCTTTCTATATTGTCTCCACCAGAGGCCTCCTGCTAACTCTCTGCAATTGGGGGAGCACCTTGCACCAAGTGATGCTTATGATATCCCCATGTACTACTACTATTGATATAAACATTTTCACCTGTCACCTATAGAAAAGCACACTGCCTTGTACAGGTATGGGACCTGTTATATAGAATGCTTGGGGCCTGGGGTTTTCTAGATAATAGATTTTTCCCTAATTTGGATCTTCATACTCAAGACTACTACTACTACTACTACTTCTACTCAAGACTACCCTTAACTGTATAACTGTATAGCCAGTAAGCCTGCAGCCTTGTGTCTTTATAGGGTCACAGAACCCCTCAGTGCCTTCTAATATCCTTATCATTTACAGTAGGGGGTACATTATCCCTTATAATACATGAGTGATACTCAGAGTTCCCTGTATAACTCAGCCTGCAGCTTTGTGTCTTTATATGGTCACAGAACAACCCCTCAGTGCCTTCTAATATCCTTATCATTTACAGTAGGGGGTACATTATCCCTTATAATACATGAGTGATACTTAGAGTTCCCTGTATAACTCAGCCTGCAGCCTTGTGTCTTTATATGGTCACAGAACAACCCCTCAGTGACTTCTAATATCCTTATCATTTACAGTAGGGGGTACATTATCCCCTATAATACATGAGTGATATCAGAGTTCCCTGTATAACTCAGCCTGCAGCCTTGTGCCTTTATATGGTCACAGAACAACCCCTCAGTGACTTCTAATATCCTTATCATTTACAGTAGGGGGTATATTATCCCTTATAATACATGAGTGATACTCAGAGTTCCCTGTATAACTGAGCCTGCAGTCTTGTGTCTTTATATGGTCACAGAACAACCCCTCAGTGACTTCTAATATCCTTATCATTTACAGTAGGGGGTACATTATCCCTTATAATACATGAGTGATACTCAGAGTTCCCTGTATAACTCAGCCTGCAGCCTTGTGCCTTTATATGGTCACAGAACAACCCCTCAGTGACTTCTAATATCCTTATTATTTACAGTAGGGGGTACATTATCCCTTATAATACATGAGTGATACTCAGAGTTCCCTGTATAACTCAGCCTGCAGCCTTGTGCCTTTATATGGTCACAGAACAACCCCTCAGTGACTTCTAATATTCTTATCATTTACAGTAGGGGGTACATTATCCCTTATAATACATGAGTGATACTCAGAGTTCCCTGTATAACTCAGCCTGCAGCCTTGTGCCTTTATATGGTCACAGAACAACCCCTCAGTGACTTCTAATATCCTTATCATTTACAGTAGGGGGTACATTATCCCTTATAATACATGAGTTATAAACAGAGTTTTCTGTGTTATATATTACAAGAAGTCGTACATTGCTCGGTGTTGGCAGAATTGCTTTGAAGAAGTAAATGTGAATGGCAATTACTAAGAAACCTGGAAGAGTTGCAGAAATTATTTTTTTTTTAGATATTAATTTAACAGACATCTTTTTTTCCGTGTTTATCTTAATTAATGTCATAGCAACCGCACTTTCCCTCACATTTACAATGCACATTCTTCCTTCCACTTTCTAGCCTGTAAGACACATACTATGTGATTAAGGTTAATGAGTAGAATCATTAGGCCGCAGTCTTTTTAGCCGAAGCTGTTCCCAGCCTACATAATTATGCTAAAAACTGCTGTTCTACCCACACGAAATCATTCCTTTGCCAGTGCTCTAACTAATAGTAGTTTCACAGTTATTCTCAGATACTTCATCTGACGCTCACAGGCACATAGTTATGATTATTCAAGGCACTAGGATTTCTGATACATTAATGGATGTTGAAGGGTATTAAAACCAACTGGAAAAACATTAAAAGCTCAATGCAATCTGTGACCTCGGCTGTAGTACAGACACACAGACACAGTTGTTAAGCCGGGGGTGACATACCCAGTGGGTATTTTTTATATACAGTTAATATGACATAAAAACTATTCTAAATACACAAAAAACTCTAGGGGACCCATAGCTATTCATCACTGAGTCTTCCACAGAGGCACTTGCAGTTAGAGTTGCCACATTTTCGCCTGGTGGAATCCAGGCAGGGGGCGGGACAATGACACAGTGGGGGCGGGGCAATGATGAGGCAGGGGCGGAACCATGGCATCATGGGCGGGGCTATGACACAGCAATCATCAATCATAGGAAATCCTGCCCGGTTTTCCGAATTGGGTTAAAAAAACTGGGCTGTCCGGGTCAAAACTGGACAGGTGGCAACCCTACTTCCAGCATTAAGTTACCACGTTTTCAAGCCCAGAAGTACATTGCTCAAAATGTAATTTAATCCACACCCACTGTATGCCATTCCCCAATGGTCACACCCACTCAGGGTCATGGCCCTGACATAAATGGCCCAGATTTTCAAATTGGAATCTGAGGACACCTATTAAAGCCCAGAAGGACTTTGCTCAAAATGTTATTTTGACCGCACCCACTCCATGACCACTCCCCCGTGGCCACACCCACTCAGATTAATGACCAGAAAGTTTCATTTAATTAAAAAAAAAAGAAAATGTTAGAATCTTACAGCTGATGTTGCTTACTGCTGCCAATGCAAAAGCAGCTCTCCTGGAGAATCATGGGATGGGTGAGCCAAAAACAGGGACATTCTTGAGACAACAACTGCTCCAGGATCCTAAAACAGGGGCTGATGGGAATCTTAATCTGATATAATGGTAATTGTCCTATCTACACAAGCTATTCCAACCATAGACTGGCCTGCTAGAGTAGCAGAACATCTCCTGGTGGCCCCACACACTAATGGGTCCTAATTTGGAACAAGTTCCATCAGCCCATTCTTATTTCCACCATAAACCTAAGTAGCTTCAACATTATTTACCACTGTGTCCATCTAACTATTGTAAAAGTGGGCCCTGGATATCAGGCTGTTTGATGGGCCCTTGGAGAACCAGTCCAGCTCTGACCCCAGCCTCTGCCCTGATTCCAGAACAAGAAAGGTAAGCACCAAGAGGAGGTATCACATGTTGTAGTTGAACACTTGGAAAGTTGAGTTGGATGCAAGTCCCTGTATTCCTTGATTCCCTGTTTCATCATACAGGAAATAAATTAATGCCCAGGTTTTTGTGTGCTATATATTAAAGGGGAAAGCCACACACACATAGCTTTTTGAAAAATAAACATAAGACCCAGGATGGATGGCTGAGGAGTGAGGACCGAGGACCCAGGACAGATGGCTGAGGAGGGAGCATACCAACATTTTGGAAATAAAAAGAGGAACAAAAAAAGTGAATTTTTTACCACGCCCATTTTTGTGGCCACCCCCCTAATTACCATGTTCATTTTACAAAATTTGGCAGGTTATGAATGTTTGAACATATTTCAGTTTTTTCCCCCAATTATTACAGTTTGCTAATGAAGGTGAATTGCCTTTTAAGCTGTGAGTATAACTTTACCCAAGGGACCTGTTATCTTATATTGTTAAAATTAATTATTTGCTTATCTGGAAATTGTTACAAAAGTATCTTATCTGCAGCTGTGGCTGTTCTGGGCTCTCTGCCAAAAGCCAATTAAGTTAGAAACATTGTTTCTTTTTCTGGCTGTTCATTGCAGAGAAAAACTGGACTTTCCAGTACAACGAGGGACTGCAGATTGAGCTGTCACAAGATGGACTGTCCCTCTAAAAACAGGACAGTTGGGAGGTATGAGAGAGGAATGAGGAGCAGGAGCTGACAGCTGAGGAGGGAGGAGCGAGTGTGACGTCAGCTTTGAGGAGGGGTGAGTGGAAAAGCAGGCGACGTTGCATTCCTCTAGCATAGGAAATCACATACAGGACATGGATTTACCCTGACGATGTCCTTAAATGCGTACCGTATGCTCTCCCCTGTACAGCTGGATTTTTTTTGAAGAAACAGGTAACTGTGATGGGTATATCAGGGGTCTCTGTGTTATGTGGCCTCTTTATCAAATTTTGGTTTGGAAGCCAGAGTTCCCCTTTAAGATGAGTCTCAACATTCTGCATACCTTTTTAGGAACACTGAACTAAAGCAGGTGAAACAGCAGCAATGGCTCAATTGTATCCAATTGTAATCAGTTTACAGCCCAGTAACATGTATTTATTAGGAAAGCATGCGCCAATGAGCAGAGCCGGATTAAGACTAAACAGGGCCCTAGGCAAGGTAGTGCTTCTGGGGCCCCCCCATCTCGAACCACCTAAAGTTACAGTTACAAAAGAAGCACTGCTATACTAGCGCACCTTTATTATGACAGTTCTTTTAAAAGTTCAGTAGTAACACTGTTGGCAATCTGACAGAAGGTATTCCTTCTGTTCATTGTCTTAAGAATACACTCTGCATTAACCTATTTCTTCAGAAAAGACATCAATTGATTGTTGTTTATCCATTCCTATTCTTTAATAGAGTGCTACTCAAATAAAATAATAAGGTTGTAATAGACAAACCTACACAGCATTTACTTCTTCATACTCAAAGTCAGACCAAGGGTTAATTTATAAATTTAATTAGCTAACAAAAAGCAGCATGTCCAGTACTGAACACAAAAAGTATGCCCATAAAATAAATATGAAATACTGCCATTATTATTGCAGAAATAGCAGCAATATGATGAAAATATAGCCACAGTTACAAAAACACTTGAGCCACAGATAATAAGAAACATTGTAAAACAGGGTAAGCTTCCCAAATATAATAACCAATAATAAATTATTAGTTAGCTTTTAATGACTTTGTGAACTTAGATTAATGAATTCTAACAAGAATTATGTCAGGAATTGGGAATCAGTTGCATTAAAGACTTGTTCCACATTTGCATAAAAATTAATCTGCAGCCAGATGAGACAACTAGACTATTAGAAATGTTGCAGCTAATTGGGAAGACTAGAGTATTAGTATTAGAAGTGTTTTGCAGCCAGATGAAGAGATGAGAATATTAGAATTGTTTTGCAGCCAGATGAGAAGACTAGGGTAAAATAATTCTTTTGTAGCTAGATGAGAAGATTAGGATATTAGAATTGTTTTGCAGTCAGATGAGACTAGGATATTAGAATTATTCTGCAGTCGGATGAGAAGAGTAGAATATTAGAATTGTTTTGCAGCTAGATGAGACACTAGGGTATTAGAATTTTTCTGCAGCCAGATAAGAAGACTAGAGTATTAGACTTCTTTTGCAGTCAGATGAGAAGACTTGAGTATAAGAATTATTTTGCAGCCAGATGAGATGATTAGAGTTTTAGAATCATTTTCATTAGCTCTATGAACTCCTCTACTATGGAAGATGACGTAGTTGCTTACCCCTCAGTCTTACTCACCATACGTCTTTTATATGCTGCTCAAGAAATGGATCATTTTTAGCATGAAGCTCTGGTACTCACTGAAATCTCCCATTCTGTGGTGATCCAAATAGCTTATCAGTTCCCCTGAATGGTAGCCTAAGGAACTTTACAACACTGACAATCCAAGCAGATTTCTTTTCATGAGCTAGTTGTTCAAAGAAGAGCATGGTTTTGCAGTCAGGTGAGAAGACTAGGGTAAAATATTTCTTTTGTAGCGAGATGAAAAGATTAGGGTATTAGAATTAGACTTTGTGCACTTAGATTAATGAACTCTAAGAATTATGTCAGGAATTGGGAATCAGTTGCATTAAAGACTTGTTCCAAATTTGCATAAAAATTAATCTGCAGCCAGATGAGACAACTAGACTATTAGAAATGTTGCAGCTAATTGGGAAGACTAGAGTATTAGTATTAGAAGTCTTTTGCAGCCAGATGAAAAGATGAGAATATTAGAATTGTTTTGCAGTCAGATGAGAAGACGAGAATATTAGAATTGTTTTGCAGTCAGATGAGAAGACGAGAATATTAGAATTGTTTTGCAGTCAGATGAGAAGACGAGAATATTAGAATTGTTTTGCAGACAGATTTCTTTTCATGAACTGGTTGTTCAAAAAAGAGCATGGTCTATTCATCATTATTTATTTTCCTTAGTTCTTTAGTCATATAACTTGTAATATCAGTATATGATTGTTTTACATACAAATACATATTTTGAACTAGATTTGTAAAACAATATTCACACACATTTTAAAACAGGGTAAGTCTCCCCAATATAATAACAAATTATGATGTAGCTTTTAATGATTTAAAATAATTCTTACAGCCAGATGAGTAGACTAGGGTACATTTTTTTGCAGCCATATCAGGTGAGTAGGGTTTTAGAAATATTTTGCAGCCATATGAGACAATGAATTAGAATTTCAACATTTAGAAATAAAGAAGCTGGTGAAGGGATTTCATGACTTGTGTACCAAGCCTTGTACTGTTTGCTGAGCAGCTAACAATTACAAATTAACTTTACGTACTTTTTGCTTAGCAAAAGAATCCACAATGTCATCAAAGTCAAGTTGTCTGACTAAAGCGGATTCCACAGCTAGCAAAGAAAGGGCTGATAACCTTTCTTGGCCCATGGTAGTTCTTCTTTCATTTTTTATCCTTTTCAAACAGGAAAATGATCTTTCTCCACTGGCATTGGTTACAGACATGCATAAAAACATACGTAGCAAGGTTTCAGTATTTGGAAATGTTTTTGCAAGTCCCTGGCAATTATATATTGCCTCATTGCCATTGGGCACACCATGGATTCCTGGGGTATCAATGCAGAAAATTGTAAAAATTCTTCTGTAAAACAGTCTTCGAGATCCTCTGGGTAGTTTTTTTGCAATTTGTCTGCAGAGCTGCGTAAATCTGATATTGGCAAGTTTGTATTAAAAATATCAAAACGGTTATTCAAGCATTCATAGCACTGATTCCTTCTTTTAAGCTCTGCAATAAGAGAATCTGTTAATACATAGAATGTTTCAGTGATAAATTTGTTTCTTGCTGACATATGTTGGTTAACATCATCAAATGGTGATTCATCAGCAAATGTTTTGCGTTTTTAAGCCGTTTTCCTTCTCCTGCATATGTATGGTCTCTAGTTAGCTTTTTAGCTTCTAGTTCATATGTGTCAAATGAATCCCTAATTATTTGCACATATGCAATCAATGAGTTATAAAGTATGACTACTTCTGAAAGACAGATTTTGGTGTTTTGTAAAGTTTTACTAGTCGCATTTAGCCTTTCTAAGATGTTTCCCCACACCACAAGAAGAATGGCGGTTTCAAAGTGGTTGAGTTTTCCCAATAAGGACTTTGCCTCATGTTGGACTCTTACTTGGTGATCAGACGACTCTAATTCTCTGAGAGCATTTTTCACATACTGAAAACCGATTCTCAGTGCTTTAGTAGCATCAGAACGAGCAGCCCATCTTGTGCCAGACAGACCTTTTACAGAAAGATTTCCAGGAGCTTTGCAAAGCTCATTTTTAAGAATGTTCCATCGATGAGTGGATGAAGAAAAAAAAACATAGATGCACTCCAATAGATTAAAAAATGTAGCTGCTTTAAGACAGGATTCTGCAGCACATGTTCCAACCAAATTCAGTGAATGTGCAGAACAAGGCACATAATATGCCAACTGATTGATTGCACGAATTCTAGCTTGCAATCCATTGTATCTGCCAGACATATTGCTAGCGTTATCGTAGCTTTGGCCTCTGCAATCCTGAATATTAATTTTCAATACAGCCAGGAATGACAACACAGTATTTTCAAGATGTTCTCCTGTATGAGAATAGATTGGAACAAACCCCAGTAACCGTTCCACAGGCCCATCTTTGTTAACATAACGTAGTACAATTGCTAGCTGATCAACATGACTGAGATCTGGTGTGGAATCTACAATTAAAGAAAAATATTTGGCAGTGTATAGCTCTTGCACTATTACTTGAGCAACTTTATTTCCCATTAACTCGATGAACTCCTCTACTATGGTAGATGACATGTAGTTGCTTACCCCTCTGCCTGACCCACCATACTTCTTTATATGCTGCTCAAGAAATGGGTCATATTTAGCAATAAGCTCTAGTATTCCCAGAAATGCCCCATTCTGTGGGGATCCAAATAGCTCATCAGTTCCCCTGAATGGTAAGCCACGTTCACCAAGGAACTTTACAACATCGACAACCCTTCTTAAAACTTCCCGCCAGTACTTCTGTTCATGAACTTCTTGTTCAATAAGAGCGCGGTCTATTCGGCATTCAGGGTTTGCCCTGTCTGTGAATATGAAAACACACTTGCGATGATCAGGTGAATTCTCATGCTCCCTTAATCTTGCAGCAGCATTTTTCCAGTCATTAAAGCCCGATGTTGCAAGGGCATGAGACAAACTACTATAAAGTTTACACGGCACACAGAATATAGTTCCTGTTGAGGGTGAGTAGATCATCCAATCACGAGTAATACATTCAGCATTATTTCTTTTCCGTATGAATAGTTCTTTAGTCAGATACCTTGTAATATCAGTATATGTTCTTTTAGATGCAGAGTAGTCCACATACTTATTTTGAATTTGATTCTTAGAAAAATATTCACGCAAATCTTCAGAAATGTTACTTCCCCACTCAGCAGGATCATTAGAGTAACTCTTAATGATATTTTTGATAGCATTTGAAGTTGTTGTAATTTCTGGTATAGCAGATATGGACTGCTGGGATTGGGAAACTGGGGCATAATCTCCAGTTTCTTCATAGTCCATGGTCAATGGGCTTTGCACCATAGTAGCTACTTCTGTATCTCTAGTGCTTTTGGTGATTATAGTACAAACAGCATGACTGGATGACTGGATGACGACTTCATCATCATCATTAGGATGTAATGCACGGCTTACTATAGTTTGATCAGTGTCAGCAACTTGACTTATGGAGCAACTTGTTCCTTGTTCATCAGGCTGAGGTGTATTAGAATCTACACGGCTTTTGCTGGATTTATGATGAGCAGAAGGAATTACTCCTTGCTCCAAATTGGAGATAGAGACAGCATATGTATTTGTAGCATTAGGATGCGCTGCAGTACTATCTATACTTGTGGTGAAACTTGTTCCTTGTTCATCACCATCAGGCTGAACAAGCTGATGCTTTGGTACTAAAAAAGATTGCATATACGTCTTTTGTTTTACTGTCTCTTTTTGCTCTTTATTTTTCTTTCTCCTTTTAGCAGCCCCTGAGGCATGCCTATACAGATTCTTCGACATACCTTCTATTGTCTTTTTACAACCCTGTTTATAACTGGAAACCCTAGACAACCCTTAGAATTCTTCTGCAGCCAGATGAGATGAGTATTAGAACTATTTTGCAGCCACCAACCAGATTAGACTAGAATATTAGAACTGTTTTGCAACCAGACGAGAAGACTAGAACTGTTTTTCAGCCAGACGAGGCTAGAATATTAAAACTGTTTTGCAACCAGACGAGAAGACTAGGTTATTAGAACTGTTTTGCAGCAACCAGCCAGATTAGGCTAGAATATTAGAACTGTTTTGCAGCCAGATGAGACTAGAATATTAGAACTGTTTTGCAACCAGACAAGAAAACTAGGGTATTAGAACTGTTTTGCAGCCACCAGCCAGATTAGGCTAGAACTAGAATATTAGAACTGTTTTGTAGCCAGATGAGACTAGAATATTAGAACTGTTTTGCAACCAGACAAGGAAACTAGGGTATTAGAACTGTTTTGCAGCCACCAGCCAGATTAGGCTAGAATATTAGAACTGTTTTGCAACCAGACTATGGTATTAGAACTGTTTTGCAGCCAGATGAGACTAGAATATTAGAACTGTTTTGCAACCAGACAAGAAAACTAGGGTATTAGAACTGTTTTGCAGCCACCAGCCAGATTAGGCTAGAACTAGAATATTAGAACTGTTTTGTAGCCAGATGAGACTAGAATATTAGAACTGTTTTGCAACCAGACAAGGAAACTAGGGTATTAGAACTGTTTTGCAGCCACCAGCCAGATTAGGCTAGAATATTAGAACTGTTTTGCAACCAGACTATGGTATTAGAACTGTTTTGCAGCCAGATGAGACTAGAATATTAGAACTGTTTTGCAACCAGACAAGAAAACTAGGGTATTAGAACTGTTTTGCAGCCACCAGCCAGATTAGGCTAGAACTAGAATATTAGAACTGTTTTGTAGCCAGATGAGACTAGAATATTAGAACTGTTTTGCAACCAGACAAGGAAACTAGGGTATTAGAACTGTTTTGCAGCCACCAGCCAGATTAGGCTAGAATATTAGAACTGTTTTGCAACCAGACTATGGTATTAGAACTGTTTTGCAGCCAGATGAGACTAGAATATTAGAACTGTTTTGCAACCAGACAAGAAAACTAGGGTATTAGAACTGTTTTGCAGCCACCAGCCAGATTAGGCTAGAACTAGAATATTAGAACTGTTTTGTAGCCAGATGAGACTAGAATATTAGAACTGTTTTGCAACCAGACAAGGAAACTAGGGTATTAGAACTGTTTTGCAGCCACCAGCCAGATTAGGCTAGAATATTAGAACTGTTTTGCAACCAGACTATGGTATTAGAACTGTTTTGCAGCCAGATGAGACTAGAATATTAGAACTGTTTTGCAACCAGACAAGAAAACTAGGGTATTAGAACTGTTTTGCAGCCACCAGCCAGATTAGGCTAGAACTAGAATATTAGAACTGTTTTGTAGCCAGATGAGACTAGAATATTAGAACTGTTTTGCAACCAGACAAGGAAACTAGGGTATTAGAACTGTTTTGCAGCCACCAGCCAGATTAGGCTAGAATATTAGAACTGTTTTGCAACCAGACTATGGTATTAGAACTGTTTTGCAGCCAGATGAGACTAGAATATTCTACCCGTTTTGCAACCAAATGAGAAGACTAGAATATTATAACTGTCTTGGAGCTAGATGAGGAGACTAGATGATTTTATACCAGAATAGAATTATTAATTTGCACTCAGCTCAGTTGTAGCTTTGGTTGGTCTTGCAACCTGCATGGCTGCCGGGTCCCCTCCCTCACTCCTTTCAGAGCCAGTCAGACAGTCCCACTTTCAGAGACCCTTCTCAAATTATTTTACACACCGATATTTTGTATTTTTGTTTTTTAAAAAAAAATTTCGTTTTTTTCTGTAGTTTTTAGTTTTTTTCTAGGTTTTTTTTCTCAGTTCTGATTGCCCCCTCACTCACTGCAGAATCAGTTGAACAGTTCCACCACTGCCCCACAGACCCTTTTGAATTATTTTTACCCCCAGATCACACTGTTACTTCCAAATGGCTGCAGCACAGCCTGCCCCTCCTCCACCCCACAAGCCAGTCACAGCCCCACTCCCACAGACTCTTTACAAATTATTTTGCCCCCCAATTTTTTTTTGTATTTTTGTTTTGTAGTTTTTTTGGTGTTTTTTTGTAGTTTTTATTTTTTTTTAGTTTTTTTCTAGTTTTTTTTTCTCAGTTCTGTCTGCCCCCTCACTCACTGCAGAATCAGTTGAACAGTTCCACTGCCCCACAGACACTTTTGAAATATTTTGACCCCCAGATCACAGTCACACTGTTAGTTTCAAATTGCTGCAGCACAGCCTGCCCCCTCCTCCCCCTCACAAGCCAGTCACAGCCCCTTTACAAATTATTTTGCCCCCAAATTTTTTTTTGTATTTTTGTTTTGTAGTTTTTTTGGTGTTTTTTTGTAGTTTTATTTTTTTTTGTTTTTTTCTAGGTTTTTTTTTCTCAGTTCTGTCTCTGCCCCCTCACTCACTGCAGAATCAGTTGAACAGTTCCACTTTCAATTTCCCCCCTAGCGCCAGAAGCCAGATGCCCAGCCCAAGATCACGTTCAAATGGCTAGAAATTAGAAAACAGCCTGCCAGCCTGGCCTAGTAACTGCCCCCTTCCTCTTCCCTCCCTCCCTCACAAGCCAAGCCAGCAGACAGTCGGACAGTCCCAGACCAGTAGTCTTCAAAAATATATTAGGCAAGCCGCAATTTAAAAAAAACAATTCGGGCTGCAGGCAGCCAGCAGGCACTGTTTGCTGCACAGGCAGACGGACCAGCAGATAAACAATTAGTTAGGCCGCAACCTGCAAGGATTTGTGGCAAATCAGTCACACAGTGTGTAAGAGAGCTCCTCCAGTCTAAACTTTTAGGCGCCAACTGAACGCTCACTGCGCACAACCGAGCTTTATAATGTGCGCCATGATGTCAGCGCGCAGGCGCGCCGTGACGTCAGCGCGCAGGCGCGCCGTGACGTCAGCGCGCAGGCGCGCCGTGACGTCAGCGCGCAGGCGCGCCGTGACGGCAGCGCGCACGCCGAGATCAGCGGCGACAGACTGACAGGTGACTGACAACAGCACAACTGTGGGGGGCCCGGACCCGGAAGTTTTTAGAGGTATTTTTTTCCCGGCCCGGGCCCCCTAGAGCTAGGCGGGCCCTAGGCAGCCGCCTAGGGCGCCTAGTGGGTAATCCGGCCCTGACAATGAGAAGTGTCATTACAACACCATTATTTCTTCATACATTTTTCATGGAGTCGTATTATCAAAGTGTACAGTGCATTAAAGCAGGACATGAAAGGAATACCTGGCATCAAATATCACGCCTTTGATCAATACATCTCATCTGCCCTAAGGGAGCGTTGATCTTCTCTGCAAGGTACAACATTGGGAGGATTCTGCATGTATTGCTCAGTCTGGGTCTGCAGAGTAATTTGTATCCATCTAAAATAAATATTGAGAGCTAAATAGTGATGGGCGAATCTCTCCCGAATTTCTCACGTTGAAAAATTCTGGGAAAAATCGTGAAATCGAAAAGTTTGACGAAAAAATAGTGAAATTCTGTCATTTTCATGAAAAAATTCATGAAAATCTGACATTTTTACCAAATTTTTTTGATAATCTGACATTTTCACGAAAAACGGTGAAAATCAGACTTTGACGCCCATGTCCAAGCTGACCCTGGCGTTAAAGTCAATGGGCATCCAAATAGTGTTGATGCATGCCGATTTTGATGCAAGCGACTTTTCAGACACGCGTCCAAAAATATTTTTACCGCCGTAGAAATTCACCTCAAATTTGCGCCAGGCAAATTTATTCGCCCATCACTAGAGCTAAATAGCATGTTTTAACTGGGAATCCTGAAACTACTATCAATTCTAAGGCGGTGTTAGCTCCAGGGTTTCCCTGCATTGTTTGGTCAAGGAGGGGGGATCGATGCACCAAGTGTTACTATATAGTGAATAAAGTACCCCCTCTTGTAAAATATAAGGATATTATAAGTTACCGAGGAGTTTCACGACCATATAAAAACAAGAGGCCGAAGGCCGAGTGTTTTTATACAGGTCATGAAACTCCGAGGTAACTTCTAATATCCTCATATTTTGCAACTGGGGGTACTTTATTTATTATAATACACAAATTTTAGTGAGTCATGTGACAGAAATGACATCAGAACTCACCGTTTATAACTGATGACATCACTACTCACCGTTTATAAGGATATAATTTACAGGATATTCATGGCTTTTGTGTATTATACAGTGTTACTATTACTAAAAACTTTTTATCAATCTATTCATATTCCAGTCTCTTATTCAAATCAGAGCATGGCTGCTAGGGGAATTTGGACCTTAGTAACCAGATTGCTGAAATTACAAATTGATGAGTTGCGCTGAATTGTGATGGGCTTTTCCACGAATTTCGCAAATTTCCCACAAAATTCACAAAACGGGAGGAAAATTAGTGAAACAGCGTCAAAATTGGGCGTCCTTTAATCATCACTGACGTCTGAATTGTCTCCGGCGTTGTGGCAAATTCGCAACTTTAATCACCGGCAGCGAAACGCGAAAATTCACCCCGACTTCGCGCCTGCCGAATGAATTCGCCCATCACTATTGCTGAATAAAAAACAAAATAACTCAAAAATGACAAACAATAAAAAACAAACCAATTTCCTGCAAAATTTGCGAAACTTAGATTCTGATGCAGGCAACAATTCGTCGGCATCAAAATGGACGCTGGCGTCAGAGTCAATAGGCGTCCACTATTGTCACCGGCATCTTAGTTGTTGTCGGCGTTGATTCCGTTGCCGGCGTCCAAAAAAACTTTGATGCCGCAGAATTTTCACAGGAAATTTGCAAATGCATTCACTACCGGCGAAACACGGAAATTCGCCCCAAATTCGCACCTGCCGAATGAATTCGCCCATCACTATTGCTGTATAAAAAACAAAATAACTCAAAAATGACAAATAATAATAAACAAACCAATTTCCTGCAAAATTCTCAAAACGTAGATTTTGATGCCGGCAACAATTCGACGGCATCAAAATGGGCGCTGGCGTCAAAGTCAATTACAGTCAATGGGCATCTGTTATCGTCACCGGCATCTTAATTGTCGCCGGCGTCGATTCCGTTGCCGGCTTTAAAAAAAACTTTGATGCCGCCGAATTTTTACGGGAAATTCGCAAATTTATTCACCGGCGGTGAAACGTAGAAATTCGCCCCGAATTCGCACCTGCCGAATAAATTCACCCATCGCTATTGCTGAATAAAAAACAAAATAACTCAAAAATGACAAACAATAAAAAAAACCAACCAATTGCAAATTGTTTCAGAATTTCACTCTCTACATCATTCTAGATGTGAACATTCCCCTTGTATAAGAAAAATGAATCCAGTTTTAATTTAGCATTTCCTGACACTTCCTGGTTCGGAGAAGCTGATAAAACGAACTACTAATCCACGGAGAAGTCCGGGACTTTCACTGAAAATTTTGATTTTTAGGTTTTATTGACGGTGCTTTTTAAAAGGGTTTAGGTGTACAGTATATTGTTAAGTTATGTATGAATGAGAGTTCATTATGGTTTGTGAACATCTTAAAACTGTACTACTAGGGATGGGCGAATTTGACCCGTTTCGCCAAAAATTCACCGCCAGCGAAATGTCGCAGACGCCCATTAAAGCCTATAGGCGTCGAAATTTTTATGTCGCGCGGCGAAATATTTTTGACGCGCACAATGCCATACAAGTCTATGGGCGTCATTTCTGTGGCGAAACAAGGCAAAAAAATTTGCCCATCCCTATGTACTAGCTGAGCTTTCTTCTACTTGTTTTCCAAACTTTCCCCCCAAAAATGCTTTCCTTCGGGGAGCCTGGTGACAAGGGTTGGGCTTTAAATGATGAGCCTCCATTTTTATACAAATTATCAATAGGTGCCTGCTCCATGAGCATTCATTGTATCTTTATAATCACATTACCGTGACAGATACTCGGGGACTGGAGCAATTCTGGAGCAGGTACAGATGGAAACACACAATCGTGACCTTAGACAGAAGGTCAGGCAAAATGACAGTTAGCAGTGTAAATGCCAGCATAGAGAGAGGAAGAACAAAAAGATAAAACAGAGCAATACAAAGGTTAAAAAAGACAATTTTCAGTCATCAAAAACAGGAACAAAGATCAAATCTGCCTTATTAACAAACACCTTAATTCAATTAATACATTTCCAGTGCATTTTTTATATATTTCTATTATTTCTAGTTTGTTTCTCCCCCCCCCCCCCCCGGCATTTCTATAAAGAAACAATTTCTTGGTGAACAATAGTGATGGGCAAATTTGCGCCGTTTCGCTTCGCCGAAAAATTCGCGAAATGGCGAAAAATTCGCGAAACGGCGCCAGCGTCTCGTTTTTGACGCCGGCGCCCGTTTTTGACGCCTGCGCCCGTTTTTGACGAAAAAATTTTTTTGACACCGGCGAATTTTTACCGCGAATTTTTGCGGGCGTTTCGCGAATTTATTCGCTCGGCGCGAATCGCGCAAATTCGCCGCGAATTCGCGCCTGGCGAATAAATTCGCCCATCACAATTTACTAAAGAATTACACTTGTAATTAATTAGAGAGAACAGACAAAAATCTAAATGTTTTAATAATATTTTATTGATTTTATATCATTTCCTTTCTGCTTTTAACAACTATTTTACTTTCCTTGACTCTTCCATTTCAAAACTTTTGCACGGAATTAAAAATAAATCCAGTTCAGCTAGATTCTAAATGGGGATTCTGGTGAAAACAAAGTAGTTTTAATGGATGAGTTTCAGGATCACGCTGTGAAAATCACAACTGTACAAATCTATTTCTTGTCTCACCGGTATGTTCCTGAGATTCAGGCCCGGAATTTTAGGTACACAGAGGCCCAATAACTAGTGGTTGTCTATGGCATCTTGGTTGTCTATGTAATCCACAGGGTCTGCAGGGTGTGCTCTCTGAGTCTGCTCCATAAATTTCACATGGCTGATGATTACCGGTGGCCTTTTACATTTTTCCATGACTCTTGCCTAGTTTTTTTGGACTTGACTCTCACATCCTACCCCAGGCAGTTTTGACTTTACTGCCCTCTCCAATCCTAACACTTAGCTATGTGCAACTATGAAAACTCTACTATGTCTTCCACCTTGTCTTGCTGTAAGGTTGCCCTAGTTGTCACTTCCAAAGCTTGTGCTGGCACCTGAGTAGGAGAGGGCTCAATCCATAGGGGCAGATTTACTAAAGTGGCTAACGCTAGCGACAATTTGCTAGCATTGCCAGTCGCAGGGACATTGCCAATTCACTACCAGGCACAATTGGCAATTCGCTAACAAACCAGACCATCGCTAGCGCAGTTACAGACCCTATCTCCAGGCATATGTTCGCTCCGGGCAAACAGGCGCTACTCCGCTAATTCACTAAAGTGCGGATTTTACTGTACGTTACCTCTTTCGCCAGAGTTGACTTCACCACCTCAGACCAGGCAAAGTGCTATAAAGCAACTAGATCTTCCTCAATCTTCTGTTACTTACATCATATCCTGTGAGCCGCAAACCCATTCAAGTTAAAAAAACGCTGGCGACTTTTCCTTTTCTGAAGCGGAATTGCCTGCAAAAGTCTTGACTTAAACTTTTTTTTGGGTTTTCTCCAGACATTTTAATAACATATGGAACATTTTACAGTGGGCTCATGTGTAGGGCGTTATATTAACTCTCTTGTCTTTATTAAGGTTCCCTGGACATGTGTAATAAAAAGTGGTAACTTCAAGCATTTGCACCAACATTTATAATAAAGACGTCCATACAACTTTAAATTTCCCGCCGTATGCAAATTGACCTAAGCACAAGATCACTAGTGAATTTGCGCTAGGCACAAACGAACGCTAGCGCATCTTCACTATGAAATGCTCATACTGGAGAAGTAACGCTAGCGAAAAGTCGCCAGCGTTCGGCACCCAGGGCGCAACTTTGCATCATAGTGAATTAGCGTAGTGGTAGAGAATTTGCGCCTGTGTGGAAAGCTGACGCTGACGACAATTCGCCCTTTAGTGAATCTGCCCCATAGTTGTTTTAGATGAAGTGCACACAAAGGAGAAGGGTGCTGATCTAAGTAGTATATCTGCAAGGTGTTCTGCCCGTGGGAACGTGTGTGTCAATCATTGTGTCAGATCTAAACAGCACTAGACAACTGTCACCTCTTACTTGTTGGTTTCTCACAGCTGCCTGGCCTGTCTCCCAGGGGCCATTGAACACTCATCAATATTCTGTTAAATCAGTGTAGGGATCCTTAGAACGTAACTCTTTTTGACGTATGTGCTTCACATATTCTATACACGGTGCTGCATGTCCTGGTTTCCCATTCACAAGTCTGACAGTTGGACGGGCTCAATGTGTATTCTATAGAGCCATAGGATGATGGTATTGGCACAAAAATACAGCATTAGGAACCAACTGCTGCCCACCAGCAACTGGATTAACCCAAAGGGGTATATTTATCAAAGAGTGAAGTTAATAGTGAAGTTCCGCCACTAGAGTGAAATTCCGCCACTTCCCATTAATTTCTATGGGATTTTTAAAGGCGTATTTATCAAAGGGTGAAATTTCACTTTCACCCATTGATAAATACGCCTTTCAAAATCCCATGGAAATTAATGGAGAGCTGCGGAATTTCACTCTAGTGGCGGAACTTCACTCTTTGATAAATTTACCCCAAAGTCTGACAGCTAGCTTACCTGGACCCAAGGAATCTTTTTTGATATTGGCCTTTTTGTACTGTGAGTTTTTTTTTTCACAATTCCTGAAATAGCCCCCTAAGACCTACACTGGTTGGAATTGTAGGAAAACGGCAGTTCTATTTCAATTTCAGGTTGTTTTCGAATGCTTTTTGGTAGAACTGGTGTCAGTGATGTAATAAAGTATTTGGGGGCCAATTCATCAAGAGTCGAATATCGAGAGTTAATTAACCCTCGATATTCGACTAGGAACTAAAATCCTTCGACTTCGAATATCGAAGTCGAAGGATTTAGCGCAAATGCTGCGATCGAAGGATTATTCCTTTGATCGAACGATTAAATCCTTCGAATCGAACGATTAAATCCTTCGAATCGAACGATTCGAAGGATTTTAATCCAACGATCGAAGGAATATCCTTCGATCAAAAAAACTTAGGCAAGCCTATGGGGACCTTCCCCATAGGCTAACATTGACTTCGGTAGCTTTTATCTGCCGAACTAGGGGGTCGAAGTTTTTTTTAAAGAGACAGTACTTCGACTATCGAATGGTCGAATAGTCGAACGATTTTTAGTTCGATTCCTTCGATTCGAAGTCGTAGTCGAAGTTCGAAGTAGCCCATTCGATGGTCGAAGTAGCCCAAAAAAAACTTCGAAATTCGAAGTTTTTTTACTTCGAATCCTTCACTCGAGCTTCATGAATCGGCCCCTTAATGTTCTTCATGACATAATCAGTGACATCATCAAAGAAGCCCTCTGTCGTACGACATATTGGCACAGAAGCAACTAGAGCAGAGCAAGCAAGATAGCATTTTTAGCAGCTTTATTTAGAACCCTTTCTTTTAATGTTTTTTTTTTTTTTAATTATTATTATTATTTATAATACAATATATACAGGTATGGGAACCTGTCATCCAGAAAGCTCCCAAATTGCGGAAAGGCATTGTAATCAAATAATCCAGATTTTTAAAAATGATTTCCTTTTTTTCTGTAATAGTAAAACAATATCTTGTACTTGATCCCAACTAATTAATCCTTATTGGAAGCAAAACCAGTTTTTTTAACGTTTACATGATTTTCTAGTAGACTTAATGA
Organism: Xenopus laevis; assembly: GCF_017654675.1. NCBI lineage: Eukaryota > Metazoa > Chordata > Amphibia > Anura > Pipidae > Xenopus > Xenopus laevis. The sequence goes on from NC_054373.1 coordinate 178,995,612, forward strand.
AGAGCCAAACTACGTAAAGATCCATTATCCGGAAACCCCCAGGTCCTGAGTAGAGATGTCGCGAACTGTTCGCCGGCGAACTTGTTCGCGCGAACATCGGGTGTTCGCGCTCGCCGGAAGTTCGCGAACGTCGCGCGACGTTCGCCATTTTGGGGTTCGCCATTGTTGGCGCTTTTTTTTGCCCTCTCACCCCAGACCAGCAGGTACATGGCAGCCAATCAGGAAGCTCTCCCCTGGACCACTCCCCTTCCCTATAAAAACCGAAGCCCTGCAGCGTTTTTTCACTCTGCCTGTGTGTGCTGAAGAGATAGTGTAGGGAGAGAGCTGCTGCCTGTTAGTGATTTCAGGGACAGTTGAAAGTTTGCTGGCTAGTAATCGTTTTGATACTGCTCTGTTATTGGAGGGACAGAACTCTGCAGGGGTTTGAGGGACATTTAAGCTTAGGTAGCTTTGCTGGCTAGTAATCTACCTTCTACTGCAGTGCTCTGTATGTAGCTGCAGTGGGCAGCTGTCCTGCTTCTGATCTCATCTGCTGACTGCTGCAATAACAGTAGTCCTTGTAAGGACTGCTTTTATTTATTTTTTTGTTGTTTTACTACTACTACTACTACTACTATAAGAGCCCAGTGCTATTAGTCTAGCAGTGTTGGGGAGTGGGACTGGTGTGCTAATCTGCTGCTCCTAGTAGTTCAGCAGCACCAACTTTAATTTTTTTTTTTAATATTCATTTTTTTTTTATTTTACTTTTTTTTATTTTACTACCGCTGTAGTAGTGTATAAGTTGACCTTTTAGGCATTATTTGCCCTGTAGGCATTATTTGCACACTGTTTTCTTCAACCCGCCATCTAGCTGTGTGACCTTGTTCACATTCTGTCTAAATATCCATAATATTACCGTCTCCAGAAAAAACACCGGAGTGACTTTTTTCAAGCAGCCATAATATATTTTACGTAATCCGTATCCACCGCTGTAGTAGTGTATACGTTGACCTTGTAGGCATTGTTTGCCCAGTTTTTTTGGCCGCAGCCACTGAAGCACAGAGGCCAGAAAAAATATGCCATATAAATGCTGAAAATAGTCATTTTTTGCCATACGTTGACTCAACGTATATGGCAAAAAATGACTATTTTCAGCATTTATATGGCATATTTTTTCTGGCAACTGTGCTTCAGTGGCTGCGTCCAAAAAAACTGGGCAAACAATGTCTACAAGGTCAACGTATGGCGAAAAATGACTATTTTCAGCATTTATATGGCATATTTTTTATGGCAACTGTGCTTCAGTGGCTGCGTCCAAAAAAACTGGGCAAACAATGCCTACAAGGTCAACGTATGGCAGTTGTTTAAAGAGAACAGTAGATTACTAGCCAGCAAAGCTACCTAAGCTAAAATGTCCCTCAAATCCCTGCAGACTTCTGTCCCTCCAATACAGAGCAGTATCAAGCAGATTACTAGCCAGCAAACTTACTATCATCTGTCCCTGAAATCACTAACAGCTCTCCCCCTACACTATCTCTTCCAAGCACACACAGGCAGATTTTTCAGATACATTTTTGCCCTTGATCCCCCTCTGGCATGCCACTGTCCAGGTCGTTGCACCCTTTAAACAACTTTAAAATCATTTTTCTGGCCAGAAATGTCTTTTCTAGATGTTAAAGTTCGCCTTCCCATTGAAGTCTATGGGGTTCGCGAACCGTTCGCGAACCGCTCGCGTTTTTGCGCAAGTTCGCGAATATGTTCGCGAACTTTTTTTCCGACGTTCGCTACATCCCTAGTCCTGAGCATTCTGGATAACAGGTCCCATACTTCTATAGATATACAGTATGTATACTGTATATACCCCCTACCACCTGAGAGCAGATATACTAACAGTTTATTTATTTTTTTCTGTGGAGGCCTATTTATTAATGGTCGAATTTTAGTGGATTTAGAGGCTTTTGAAATCACAAATGCCATGGAAGTTATTAAGGATCAGAAAATAAAAAGTTAAAAAAATAAATACTGACCGATGCTGTAATACAAAAACCTCCAAAACGGTGAGTTTTCCAGACAGTTACTAGCGGAAAAAGCTGAAAACTTCTAAAATCTGCAAGGCTATAAAAACCAGTGATGAGCTGATTTGTCCCATTTAGTTTCGCCTGAAAAATTTGTGAATTTCCAGAGAAATTCACAAAACAGCGAAAAATTTGCGAAACGTGAATTATGACGCCTGTGTCAATTTTGATGCACACATTAAGGTCAATGGGCGTCCAAATAATGTTGATGCGCGACAGTTTTGACGCGATCGACTATTCCGACGCACGTCCAATTTTCTTTGATGCTGTTACATTTTCGCCGCAGTTTGAAATATTTATTCGCCAGCTACGAAACGTGGAAATTTGCCAAGAACTTGCGCCTGGCTAATTTTGATAAATCTTGAAATTTTAGAGTTTTAGAGACATTTTAAAAAAACACAAATTTTTAGAGAAAAAAATAGGATTCATGAAAATCCAAATATTAGTAAATCAGCCCCTTAGACATGCATGAAGCCATCAGATAAAGTCTATAGCACACTGGGAGATTTCAGGCACTTTGACCGACAAATATTATAAGTTGGGGTCAAAATGTTGTTCCCTCATTGTCCTGTATAGGAATCACCTAAATATGTTTGTTGCTTGATATTGCAATAGTTACATAGTTACATAGTTACATAGTTAAATTGGGTTGAAAAAAGACAAAGTCCATCAAGTTCAACCCCTCCAAATGAAAACCCAGCATCCATACACACACCCCTCCCTACTTTCACATAAATTCTATATACCCATATCTATACTAACTATAGAGTTTAGTATCACAATAGCCTTTAATATTATGTCTGTCCAAAAAATCATCCAAGCCATTCTTATAGTCATTAACTGAATCAGCATCACAACATCACCCGGCAGTGCATTCCCCAACCTCACTGTCCTGACTGTAAAGAACCCCCTACGTTGCTTCAAATGAAAGTTCTTTTCTTCTAGTCTAAAGGGGAGGCCTCTTTTACGTAGATCCTCTTTATGGCTAAAAAGGTCCCCTGCCTGAGAGATTCACATAGAAGGCAAAGGAGGACAATGCTGCCCATTTTTGCCCCTAACTGTCCAAGCTGAAGAACGTAGCATAAATAGTTTGAAACCAGGCATGAACCTAAATGTGATCTCCATAAAAAAAAAAAAATACATTCTTACACAGTTCTTTATATCCAGTTTCCAAAGTTAAATACGAATCACCCAGGAATGTCTACAGTCTACAGCTCTAGATAAAATATTCTGCCTTCCTTGTACTCCCCTTCTATTATATTCTGAGAGAATGAAAGAAGTCACACTTCATTCTATCTACGGGGGGAAAAAAATCAAACGTCTGCATGAAAGAACCAAAGCTTCTGCCAAAGTCACAGTAGAAAAATCAATAAAGTACAAGAGACCTGACTCTTAAATGGATCCTTTGAAGCCAATGCTGAAAATAAATCTCTTCTGTTGAATGCCTAAAGAAACATACGGAGTGATCCATTGAGCACTAAAGTGTGCGTTTTTATACGCGGACCAAATAAAACATGATCGAGATCAACATTCTTTGGAAATTCCCAAGTGATACTGCTAGATCATTTATAAAGGGAGCAGAATCCCTTTATAAAACCCTTTATAAATGATCTACCAGTGTCACTTGTTGGGAATTTCCAAATAAGTTGATCTCGATCATGTTTTATTGGTCCGCGTATAAAAACGTGATGGTATGCTGAAGTCTCTTCCATCCCTGTATGTAGACGTTTCTGTTACACATTCAATAACTGAAATCTGTTCTATATGGTACAGGAATTATTTTCAGATGAATTAAGGCAGTGACTATTGGACCTTTTTCACTCAAGCAGCTCTTGGAGGTCCAGTCTTAGGTCAGGGCTCTGCTGAGACATGATAGGACTATGAATATATAAGTAAATATCGGCATATCAGCCATTGTTATAGGTAGATCTAGGACAGAAAATAAGCGCTTCTCTCAAATCTCACAACTGACATTAAAATTGAACTTTTGCTGGGTCAGACTGGATTGGCCGGACACTGCAAAAACCTGCTGGGCCTCAGACCTGCTACCAGTCTGAGACCTACCTGCCTACTAACTCCTCCCCTCACCCATGGCCCAGATCACAGTCACAAGGAGAGAAGGTACATGATGTGGGTGGGGGGTGCAGCTGGGTCGGGGAGGGTGGTGGTCCCTGATGTGGAAGCCCAGTGGACCCTGGCCCCCCAGTCTGATACAGAACTTTCAGGTATATATAAGTGACATTCTCCCCAAATTTGCATTCAGCCTGAGCCCTCCTTGCTACTGCTCTTAAGGGGTTGCCCCAAAAATTGGTAGCCAATGCTCTAAGGCAGGGGTCCCCAACTGCTGGGCTGCGGATATACCTGAACTGGGCCGAGTCTCCATTTGACGTGTGTGCGCCTTTGACACAGGGGAGCAGAATTTGACTCGGACGCACCAAAATTTGATGCTTGTGCACCCGAATTTGGTATTTTACCAGTCTGGTCGGTAAAAATGATGGTTGATCCCAATGTTATTAATAGGGAAAAAAAGATAAATATATAGGAAGGCAGTATTTTTTTCAGAACAGGTGGCAACCTTAGGCTCGCGCAAAATGTATGCACCACATGCAGTTGACACCTTGCAAAAAATTCAGGGTTTGCACCGGTCCCTGGGGCAAAAAAGGTTGGGGACCACTGCTCTAAGGAAACACAGTAGTCAAAGTTTCAACATTTTTTATTTGTAATGGGCCTGTACTCACGGAATGAAGATCAGCACTTAACTTTACTGCAACAGAAGAGCATTGATTAAATCTTGCTAAGCTACATAACCATCCAATAACATTTCATTTGCTGAAACCTGACTTATTGGTTGCCCATCAGCTCCCATGGAAATTAGAAACAGTGACCAACAAGGTTACCCACTATCCCCTGTTCTCTATATCAGGGGTCCCCAAACTTTTTTTTACCCATTATCAACATTCAAATGTAAAAAAAGTTGGGGAGTAACACAAGCATGAAACAAGTTCTGGGTGGTGCCAAATAAGGGTTGTGATTGGTTATTGATAGCCCCTATGTGGACTGGTAGCCTACAGGAGACTCTGTTTGGCAGTACAACTGGTATTTATGTAACCACAACTTGCCTCCAAGCCTGGAATTCAAAAATAAGCACTTGCTTTGAGGCCACTGGGAGCAACATCCGAGGGGTTGGTGAACAACGTGTTACTCATAAGCTACTGGTTGGGGGTCACTGATCTATATATTTGTGGATTAAAAAAAACTTTCATTGGGATTACAATAAAAAATACATATAATGGTAGGATGTATCTTTTCTTTCAGGAGTCACATGACTGAAACTTATGCATTATAATAAATAATGTACCCTCATGGTACTCCTTTGTAACTTATAATATTCTTTAAAACCTGGGGTTTTCCGGATAACAGATCTTCATACCCGAAGTCTACTAGAAAATCATATAAACATTAAATAAACCCAATAGGCTGGTTTTGCTTCCAATAAGGATTAATTATATCTTAGTTGGGATCAAGTACAAGGTACTGTTTTGTTATTACAGGGAAAAAGGAAATAATTTTAAAACAATTGGATTCTTTGATTAAAATGGAGTCTATGGGAGACACCTTTTCTGTAATTTGGAACTTTCTGGATAACAGGTTTCCGGATAACAGATCCCATACCTGTACCATGAAATATTACTTCAGAGCTGTAAATTATTCTGGGTTTCCGGAGTAATGTCTCAATGAGGGACATTTTGCAATCTGAATAAAAACACTGGAAACAAGCTATTGAGAATCTTGTGAAGGTTTTATAAATCATGAACTAGTGGCTGTCTTAAGAAAGTAATCTCTCTTTTTGTGTCTGTCCAACAAGAGTTTTCTGAAAGGAGAAATGTGTAGTGAAGCTTTGGTGCATACCCGCGCAATTGACCCCGGGTTCTACTCAACGGATCAGTATCTGGATCTCCTCCTTCCTCATTGGTTATTGAAATCATGGGAACTGCGGTAGTCATATGACCTAGAGCAGTGTTGTCTAACTTATTGCATGCTGATTATTTGTCATATAACATGTTCAAGTAGTCTGTGGAGCTTTTGAGCAGACCGGGGGCCACCTTTGGAGGCCACATCAGCCTATGGACAGCTTTGACCTAGAGAATGGTGTGCCATTAAATGTAGATAGTGCTTTACAACTATGGGCCCTTCTCATGTTCTTGGAATACAATAGCATTACATATTCCATGAAGGAAGGGTTCATTCCAACACTGAAAATAATTTTGCCCCCTGCATTCTGGGAGCAGTAGTGAGAGGCTTATGTATATGGCAGGCGAGAATTCCCGGTGAATTTCCCTGTTTTGCGACAATTCCAAAGCTGGTGACAAGTAAACGGACGCCCATTGACTTTTATGCGTGTCCAATGCAATGCAATCCAGTCCAATGCTAATTTTTTGCGAACACAGACAGATGATGGAGATCCATAGGGCAAAATTTGCAAAGTGGTTGCATATTTTGACTCTTGGATGCAGGAATCAGTTTTTAAGCTTTCCTAATAAATGGCAAAAATGATTGAATCCTTGCGATATTAGAGATTCTTCGGTCAATAAACCCAATAACCCATAATTAGAATTTTCCAGAATTTTTGTTGCCCCTCCCCCAAAAATACAAAGCGTGTGTCTCTTTAATAGCTAAACAATGTTTGCAATAATGGATGGAGCAACTTTTTATGGAAAATCATCTCATTCCGACTTGGAGAAACCCTGCCCCCCCTCCTCCCTGAGTCTTCTGATTTCCACTTAGCCCACAAGTGTAAATTGCAACTTGTCTCAGGCAGTTGTGTGTGTTTAATAACATCTTCTCTTCTCCTGTAATTGTACTAAATGCATTTGTGGCTCTCTAAGTGCCTTTTACTGGTGTGATAGAAAGAAAGCGCTTCCCTAATGTATGATCTTTATTCCTTCAATGGGAACAGGAGAAATGTCAAGGCACAAGAGGGACAATTGATCTATTGAACAATATGGAATTGATTTTTTTTCTACCCGCTCACATTTAACATTTAATTGAAACCACACACATTTTTTTCATACTATAAAGAGTCAAGAGTGAGTTTATTGTCATTTCATCCATATACGTTTGTACAGTACACAGTGAAACAAAACAACGTTCCTTTAGGACCATGGTGCTACTCAACACAACATAGATGTACCGGACAACAGACAAAAAGTGCAAGTGCAAAAATATGGGGAACAGTTGTATCCAATGGCTATTTATTTATAAGGTC